>NC_056459.1:25675499-26002999 GCF_018296145.1 Oncorhynchus tshawytscha
AGCAGTCAGAGCTGTCAGTCTGCATGGAGGAGCCAGAGCTGTCAGTCTACAGGAAGCAGCCCGAGCTGCCAGTCTGCATGAAGCAGTCAGTCTACATGGAGCAGCCAGAGCTGTCAGTCCGCATGGAGCAGCCAGAGCTGTCAGTCTGCATGAAGCAGCCAGAGCTGTCAGTCTGCATGGAGCAGCCAGTCTGCATGGAGCAGCCAGTCTGCACGGAGCTGTCAGTCTGCACGGAGCTGTCAGTCTGCACGGAGCTGTCAGTCTGTAAGGAGCTGCCAGTCTGCAAGGAGCTGCCAGTCAGCACGGAGCCGCCAGAGCGGTCAGTCTGTAAGAAGCCGCCAGAGCTGTCAGCCTATATGGAGCAGCTAGTGCCGCCAGTCTGCCCAGCGCCGCCAGTGCCCCCAGTCTGCCCAGCATCGCCAGTCTGCCCAGCATCGTCATCAGTCTGCCCAGCATCGCCAGTCTGCCCAGCATCGCCAGTCTGCCCAGCATCGCCAGTCTGCCCAGCATCGCCAGTCTGCCCAGCACCGCCAGTCTGCCCAGCGTCGTCAGTCTGCCCAGCGTCGTCAGTCTGCCCAGCACCGCCAGTCTGCCCAGCACCGCCAGTCTGCCCAGCGTCGCCAGTCTGCCCGGCGCCGCCAGTCTGCCCGGGCGCCGCCAGTCTGCCCGGCGCCGCCGGTCTGCCCAGCATCGCCAGTCTGCCAGACTCTTCCAGATCTGCCAGTCAGCCAGACTCTTCCAGATCTGCCAGTCAGCCAGACTCTTCCAGATCTGCCAGTCAACCAGACTCTTCCAGATCTGCCAGTCAACCAGACTCTTCCAGATCTGCCAGTCAACCAGACTCTTCCAGATCTGCCAGTCAACCAGACTCTTCCAGATCTGCCAGTCAACCAGACTCTTCCAGATCTGCCAGTCAGCCAGGATCTGCCAGTCAGCCAGGATCTGCTGAAACCACCAGCCAGCCAGGAGCTGGTAGATCTATCTACCTGCCTGAGCTTCCTCTCACTCCTGAGCTTCCTCTCACTCCTGAGCTTCCTCTCACTCCTGAGCTTCCTCTCACTCCTGAGCTTTCTCTCACTCCTGAGCTTTCTCTCACTCCCGAGCTTCCCTCAGTCCCGAGCTGCCTCGGTCCCGAGCTGTCCTTCAGTCCCGATCTGTTCCTCAGTCCAGTGGGGTTCTGGGTGAGGACTACTAGGCCATGGTCGGCGGCGAGGGTGGACTATCCAGGGACGAAGGGAGAGGGGACTAAGACATTAAAGGAGTGGGGTCCACGTCCCGCGCCGGAGCCGCCACCATGGACAGACGCCCACCCGGACCCTCCCTATTGTTTTGAGGTGCGTTCGGGAGTCCGCACCTTAGGGGGTTCTGTCACGCCCTGGTCAAAGTATTTTGTGTTTATTTTTATGTATTTGGTCAGGCCAGGGTGTGGCATGGGGTTTTTGTAATTGTGGTGTGTTTGTCTTGGGGTTTTGGTGGTGGTATTGGGATTGTAGCTTAGTGGGTTGTCTAGCAAGGTCTATGGCTGTCTGGAGTGGTTCTCAATCAGAGGCAGGTGCTTATCGTTGTCTCTGATTGGGAACCATATTTAGGCAGCCATATTCTTTGAGTTTGTCGTGGGTGATTGTCCTTAGTGTCCTATGTGTACTCGTTGTTAGTTTGCACCAGATAGGCTGTTTCGGTTTCGTTTATTGTTTTTGTAAGTTCGTGTTTCTTTGGTATATTAAACATGGATCGCAATCGACACGCTGCAGTTTGGTCCGACTCTCTTTCATCACCACTAGAAAACCGTTACAATGGGTTCCCAGAGAGAGAGAGAGAGAGAGAGAGAGAGAGAGTGTGCATGGTGAGTAGCCTACATATTTTATTTGAAGAAATAGAGTCTTTATAACAGCTCCTTTAATCTCTGTCACCATAGAGACCCATGTAGAAACATGAACATTATATAAAACATGAGAGAGCCTTCTGATTGGTGGGTACCATGAAAATGTATTCTGATTGGTCGGTACCTGAGGCGAAGAGCAGGAAGTGTTGTGGAGGGGGCCTTGGATGCTCATCATACTGGATCCCATAGACATCTGTCTTTCCATCTGAGGAACAAAAAAACAATGACAATTCAACCTTGGAAACATGTATTGAAATATGTGCAGCCGGTAAATGCCCGCCTGTTTCAATCCGATCCGAAGAAACAAGGAGGTAATTACAAGATAATAATGTTAAAGGGTGAAATGCGCACATCCATGAAAAACTTTTCTCAGGTTCTGGATCAAAGAGAAAAGCATAAATTAGAAACACGGTCGGCCCAAAGTTTGAGAAATACTCCAAACGGGGTATTCTTCAATTATTAGATAATAACAATATAATATTAGGACGTGGTAATACCAATCTAACAAGCAATGGGTATTTCTCAAGCAAGGCTATAGGCCCATTATGGAAAAGAAGGACAGTGTAAGTAAAGTTGTATGTACTCACAGACATGTGCTGGGCAGATGCTCCCTGCATGTCTGGGTCTGGCAGAGTGCCAGGCATAGAGGCAGCCAGGGGCTGTCTCTGTCTGTTGTTCCTCAGGTGCAGTAGGGAGGAGAGGGGCCCAGGGACTGGTCTGAGATCAGGAGAAATAGGAGTCAGATATCAGTGAACCTCAGTAACAAGCTTCTACACTGGTCTCAGATCAGGGACCGAATAAAGAGAGAGAAATGGGGGAGAGTGATAGATAGAGGGGTTTATAGAGAGACTGAGAGGAGAAAGAGATTGAAAAGTAAAGGAAGAACCTTCAATGAAAGCTCAGAAAGAGATGGAAAGTATGGTGAGATAAAGCCATAGAAAGAGATGGAAAGTATGGTGAGATAAAGCCATAGAAAGAGATGGAAAGTATGGTGAGATAAAGCCATAGAAAGAGATGGAAAGTATGGTGAGATAAAGCCATAGAAAGAGAGATGGAGGTTCAATGAAAGAGTGAAAGAGTTACGTAGAGACAGAGAAAGATGGAAAGTATAGGAGTAAAGAAAAGAGAGGGGAAAAGAAAAGAGAGGAGGAAAGAAAAGAGAGGGGGAAAGAAAATAGAGGGGGAAAGAAAAGAGAAGGGAAAGAAAAGAGATGGGGAAAGAAAATAGATGGGAAAGAAAATAGAGGGGTAAAGAAAATATAAGGGAAAGAAAAGAGAGGGGTAAAGAAAAGAGAGGGGTAAAGAAAAGAGAAGGGAAAGAAAAGAGAAGGGAAAGAAAAGAGATGGGGAAAGAAAATAGATGGGAAAGAAAAGAGAGGGGGAAAGAAAATAGATGGGAAAGAAAATAGAGGGGTAAAGAAAATATAAGTGAAAGAAAAAGAGGGGGAAAGAAAGGAGAGGGGTAAAGAAAAGATAAGGGAAAGAAAAGAGATGGGGAAAGAAAATAGATGGGAAAGAAAAAGAGGGGGAAAGAAAATAGAGGGGGAAAGAAAATATAAGGGAAAGAAAAGAGAGGGGGAAAGAAAAGAGAGGGGTAAAGAAAAGATAAGGGAAAGAAAAGAGAAGGGAAAGAAAAGAGAAGGGAAAGAAAAGAGATGGGAAAGAAAGAGAAGGGAAAGAAAAGAGAGGGGGAAAGAAAAGAGAGGGGGAAAGAAAAGAGAGGGGAAAGAAAAGAGAGGGGGAAAGAAAAAGAGAGGGGGAAGAAAAGAGAGGGGGAAGAAAGAAAGAGGGGGAAGAAAAGAGAGGGGGAAGAAAAGAGAGGGGGAAAGAAAAGATAAGGGAAAGAAAAGAGAGGGGGAAGAAAAGAGAGGGGGAAAGAAAAGAGATGGGGAAAGAAAAGATAAGGGAAAGAAAAGAGAGGGGGAAGAAAAAGAGGGGGAAAGAAAAGAGATGGGGAAAAAAAGGGAGGGGAAAGAAAAGAGAGGGGGAAAGAAAAGAGAGGGGGAAGAAAAGAGAGGGGGAAAGAAAAGAGAGGGGAAAAGAAAAGAGAGAGGGGGAAGAAAAGAGAGGGGGAAAGAAAAGAGAGGGGGAAGAAAAGAGAGGGGGAAAGAAAAGAGATGGGAAAAAGGGAGGGGGAAGAAAAGAGAGGGGGAAGAAAAGAGAGGGGGAAAGAAAAGAGAAGGGAAAGAAAAGAGAGGGGGAAAGAAAATAGATGGGAAAGAAAATAGAGGGGTAAATAAAATATAAGGGAAAGAAAAGAGAGGGGTAAAGAAAAGAGAGGGGTAAAGAAAAGAGAAGGGAAAGAAAAGAGATGGGGAAAGAAAATAGATGGGAAAGAAAAGAGAGGGGGAAAGAAAATAGATGGGAAAGAAAATAGAGGGGTAAAGAAAATATAAGGGAAAGAAAAGAGAGGGGGAAAGAAAAGAGAGGGGTAAAGAAAAGATAAGGGAAAGAAAAGAAGGGAAAGAAAAAAAAGAAAAGAGATGGGGAAAGAAAATAGATGGGAAAGAAAAGAGAGGGGGAAAGAAAATAGAGGGGGAAAGAAAATATAAGGGAAAGAAAAGAGAGGGGGAAAGAAAAGAGAGGGGTAAAGAAAAGATAAGGGAAAGAAAAGAGAAGGGAAAGAAAAGAGATGGGGAAAGAAAATAGATGGGAAAGAAAAGAGAGGGGGGAAAAAAGAAAATAGAGGGGGAAAGAAAATAGAGGGGGAAAGAAAATATAAGGGAAAGAAAAGAGAGGGGGAAAGAAAAGAGAGGGGTAAAGAAAAGATAAGGGAAAGAAAAGAGAAGGGAAAGAAAAGAGATGGGGAAAGAAAATAGATGGGAAAGAAAAGAGGGGGAAAGAAAATAGATGGGAAAGAAAATAGAGGGGTAAAGAAAATATAAGGGAAAGAAAAGAGAGGGGGAAAGAAAAGAGAGGGGTAAAGAAAAGATAAGGGAAAGAAAAGAGAAGGGAAAGAAAAGAGAAGGGAAAGAAAAGAGAGGGGAAAGAAAGAGAAGGGAAAGAAAAAAGAGAGGGGGAAAGAAAAGAGAGGGGGAAAGAAAAGAGAGGGGAAAGAAAAGAGAGGGGGAAAGAAAAGAGAGGGGGAAGAAAAGAGAGGGAAAGAAAAAGAGGGGGAAGAAAAGAGAGGGGAAAAGAAAAAGAGGGGGAAGAAAAGAGAGGGGGAAAGAAAAGATAGGGGAAAGAAAAGAGAGGGGAAGAAAAAGAGGGGGAAAGAAAAGAGATGGGGAAAGAAAAGATAAGGGAAAGAAAAGAGAGGGGGAAGAAAAGAGAGGGGGAAAGAAAAGAGATGGGGAAAAAAGGGAGGGAAAGAAAAGAGAGGGGGAAAGAAAAGAGAGGGGGAAAGAAAAGAGAGGGGGAAAGAAAAGAGATGGGGGGAGGGGGAAGAAAAGAGAGGGGGAAAGAAAAGAGAGGGGGAAAGAAAAGAGAGGGGGAAAGAAAAAGAGGGGGAAAGAAAATAGGGGGAAAGAAAAGAGAGGGGAAAGAAAAAGAGAGGGGGAAAAAGAGAGGGGTAAAGAAAAGAGAAGGGAAAGAAAAGAGAGGGGGAAAGAAAAAAAGGAAAGAGAGGGGGAAAGAAAAGAGAAGGGAAAGAAAAGAGAGGGGGAAAGAAAAGAGATGGGAAAAAAAAAGAGGGGGAAAGAACAGAGAAGGAAAGAAAAGAGGGGAAGAAAAGAGAGGGGGAAAGAAAAAAGAAGAAAGAGAGGGGAAAGAAAAGAGGGGGAAAGAAAAGAGAGGGGGAAAGAAAAGAGAGGGGGAAAGAAAAGAGAGGGGGGAAAGAAAAGAGAGGGGAAAGAAAAGAGAAGGGAAAGAAAAGAGAGGGGGAAAGAAAAGAGAAGGGAAGAAAAGAAAGAAAAGAGAGGGGGAAAGAAAAGAGAAGGGAAAGAAAAGAGAGGGGGAAAGAAAAGAGAAGGGAAAGAAAAGAGAGGGGGAAAGAACAGAGAAGGGAAAAAAAAGAGAGGGGGAAAGAAAGAGAAGGGAAAGAAAAGAGAGGGGGAAAGAAAAGAGAGGGGGAAAGAAAAAGAGAGGGGGAAGAAAAGAGAGGGGGAAGAAAAGAGGGGGGAAGAAAAGAGAGGGGGAAAGAAAAGAGAAGGGAAAGAAAAGAGAGGGGGAAAGAAAAGATAAGGGAAAGAAAAGAGAGGGGGAAGAAAAGAGAGGGGGAAAGAAAAGAGATGGGGAAAAAAAAGGGAGGGGAAAGAAAAGAGAGGGGGAAAGAAAAGAGAGGGGGAAAAAAAGAGAGGGGGAAAGAAAAGAGAGGGGAAAAGAAAAGAGAGGGGGAAGAAAAGAGAGGGGGAAAGAAAAGAGAGGGGGAAGAAAGAGAGGGGGAAAGAAAAGAGATGGGAAAAAAGGGAGGGGAAAGAAAAGAGAGGGGGAAAGAAAAGAGAAGGGAAAGAAAAGATAAGGGAAAGAAAAGAGGGGGAAAAGAAAAGAGAGGGGGAAAGAAAAGAGAGGGGGAAAGAAAAGAGAGAGGGAAGAAAAGAGAGGGGAAAAGAAAAGAGAGGGGAAAAGAAAAGAGAGGGGGAAGAAAAGAGAGGGGGAAAGAAAAGAGAGGGGGAAAGAAAAGAGAGGGGGAAGAAAAGAGAGGGGGAAGAAAAGAGAGGTTGAAAGAAAAGAAGAAAAGGGGAAAGAAAAGATAAGGGGGAAAGAAAAGAGAGGGGGAAGAAAAGAGATGGGAAAAAGGGAGGGGAAAGGAAAGAGAGGGGGAAAGAAAAGAGAGGGGAAAGAAAAGAGAGGGGAAAAGAAAAGAGAGGGGGAAGAAAAGAGAGGGGGAAAGAAAAGAGATGGGGAAAGAAAAGAGGGGGAAAGAAAAGAGATGGGAAAAAGGAGGGGGAAGAAAAGAGAGGGGGAAAGAAAAGAGAGGGGGAAGAAAAGAGAGGGGGAAAGAAAAGAGAGGGGGAAAGTAATAGATTGAGCGTAAGGAGAGACATGTGCCACAAAAGGGGCCAGGTTGCGATGTGATGATGTAATGGTTTTGGCCCTCAGCCAATCAGACTGCGTGGGCCTCCCTCGCTACGCTGAAGTCATCATTGGTGATGTCACCACTGACTCTGTAGCAAGCAACGAATGAAACGTACCCCCAAAAAATGTAAAGGGGCGCAAACCATACCACGCCTCCTAACGTAACCACCTGGGCCAACAGCCAGACACTCAGTCATCATGGAAACCAGTGGTAAACACAGGGAGAAACAGTCGGATCCCCAGAATCCAACACGGATCACATCATCACGACAGCGAGCTTGGCCTGAGCTACAGAGGAACACGTTGTCTGACTTCAACAGGCCATGTGACATGGTCTCTTCCCTTCCTTACTCAATGTACTCTACTAGGAAGTACTATGCAGTAATCAACTGGACTGTACTACTCAACTGTACTGTACTATGCTGTAATCAACTGGACTGTACTACTCAACTGGACTGTACTACTCAACTGTACTGTACTATGCTGTAATCAACTGGACTGTACTACTCAACTGGACTGTACTACTCAACTGGACTGTACTACTCAACTAGACTGTACTACTCAACTGGACTGTACTATGCTGTAATCAACTGGACTGTACTACTCAACTGGACTGTACTACTCAACTGGACTGTACTACTCAACTAGACTGTACTACTCAACTGGACTGTACTATGCTGTAATCAACTGGACTGTACTATGCTGTAATCAACTGGACTGTACTACTCAACTAGACTGTACTACTCAACTGGACTGTACTACTCAACTAGACTGTAGTACTCAACTAGACTGTACTACTCAACTGGACTGTACTATGCTGTAATCAACTGGACTGTACTACTCAACTAGACTGTACTACTCAACTAGACTGTACTACTCAACTGTACTGTACTACTCAACTGGGCTGTACTACTCAACTGGACTGTACTATGCTGTAATCAACTAGACTGTACTACTCAACTAGACTGTACTACTCAACTAGACTGTACTACTCAACTGTACTGTACTATAATGTAATCAACTGGACTGTACTATGCTGTAGTCAACTAGACTGTACTATGCTGTAAACAACTGGACTGCATTATGCTGTGTTGTGCTATAACTTACTCTAACTCTTATGAAGAACTTCTGAATCTCTAGGGTGTGTCCCAAATGACACCATCTTCCCTATATAGTGCACTATGTTTGACCAGAGCCCTGTACTCTTAGAAAAAAAGGGTTCCAAAAGGGTTATTCGGCAGTCCCCATAGGAGAACCCTTTTTGGTGCTATCTAGAACCTAAAAGGCTTTAAAGAACTCTTGTTGGTTCTAGGTAGAACTCTTTTGATTCCAAGTATAACCCTTTTTTTGTTCCATGTAAAACCATTTTGGGTTCCATGTAGAACTCTTTAGGTTATAGATAGCACCTTTTTATTCTGAACGTGTATGGGCCCAGACCAAAAGAAATAGGCCTCTATCAGCAGTGTCTACAGGATCTGAAATAGGCCTCTAGCAGCAGTGTCTACAGGATCTGAAATAGACCTCTAGCAGCAGTGTCTACAGGATCTGAAATAGACCTCTAGCAGCAGTGTCTACAGGATCTGAAATAGGCCTCTAGCAGCAGAGTCTACAGGATCTGAAATAGACCTCGAGCAGCAGAGTCTACAGGATCTGAAATAGACCTCTAGCAGCAGTGTCTACAGGATCTGAAATAGACCTCGAGCAGCAGAGTCTACAGGATCTGAAATAGACCTCGAGCAGCAGAGTCTACAGGATCTGAAATAGACCTATAGCAGCAGAGTCTACAGGATCTGAAATAGGCCTCTAGCAGCAGTGTCTACAGGATCTGAAATAGACCTCTAGCAGCAGAGTCTACAGGATCTGAAATAGACCTCTAGCAGCAGCAGCAGTGTCTACAGGATCTGAAATAGACCTCTAGCAGCAGTGTCTACAGGATCTGAAATAGACCTATAGCAGCAGAGTCTACAGGATCTGAAATAGACCTATAGCAGCAGAGTCTACAGGATCTGAAATAGGCCTCTAGCAGCAGTGCCTACAGGATCTGAAATAGGCCTCTAGCAGCAGTGTCTACAGGATCTGAAATAGACCTCTAGCAGCAGTGTCTACAGGATCTGAAATAGACCTCTAGCAGCAGTGTCTACAGGATCTGAAATAGACCTCTAGCAGCAGTGTCTACAGGATCTGAAATAGACCTCGAGCAGCAGAGTCTACAGGATCTGAAATAGACCTCGAGCAGCAGTCTACAGGATCTGAAATAGGCCTCTAGCAGCAGTGTCTACAGGATCTGAAATAGGCCTCTAGCAGCAGTGTCTACAGGATCTGAAATAGGCCTCTAGCAGCAGAGTCTACAGGATCTGAAATAGATCTCTAGCAGCAGAGTCTACAAGATCTGAAATAGGCCTATAGCAGCAGTGTCTACAGGATCTGAAATAGACCTATAGCAGCAGAGTCTACAGGATCTGAAATAGACCTCTAGCAGCAGTGTCTACAGGATCTGAAATAGGCCTCTAGCAGCAGTGTCTACAGGATCTGAAATAGACCTCTAGCAGCAGTGTCTACAGGATCTGAAATAGACCTATAGCAGCAGAGTCTACAGGATCTGAAATAGACCTCTAGCAGCAGTGTCTACAGGATCTGAAATAGACCTCTAGCAGCAGTGTCTACAGGATCTGAAATAGACCTCGAGCAGCAGTCTACAGGATCTGAAATAGACCTCGAGCAGCAGAGTCTACAGGATCTGAAATAGACCTATAGCAGCAGAGTCTACAGGATCTGAAATAGGCCTCTAGCAGCAGTGTCTACAGGATCTGAAATAGACCTCTAGCAGCAGAGTCTACAGGATCTGAAATAGACCTATAAGCAGCAGAGTCTACAGGATCTGAAATAGACCTCTAGCAGCAGTGTCTACAGGATCTGAAATAGGCCTCTAGCAGCAGTGTCTACAGGATCTGAAATAGACCTCTAGCAGCAGTGTCTACAGGATCTGAAATAGACCTCTAGCAGCAGTGTCTACAGGATCTGAAATAGGCCTCTAGCAGCAGTGTCTACAGGATCTGAAATAGACCTCTAGCAGCAGTGTCTACAGGATCTGAAATAGACCTCTAGCAGCAGTGTCTACAGGATCTGAAATAGACCTCTAGCAGCAGTGTCTACAGGATCTGAAATAGACCTATAGCAGCAGAGTCTACAGGATCTGAAATAGACCTATAGCAGCAGAGTCTACAGGATCTGAAATAGGCCTCTAGCAGCAGTGCCTACAGGATCTGAAATAGGCCTCTAGCAGCAGTGTCTACAGGATCTGAAATAGGCCTCTAGTAGCAGTGTCTACAGGATCTGAAATAGGCCTCTAGCAGCAGTGCCTACAGGATCTGAAATAGGCCTCTAGCAGCAGTATCTACAGGATCTGAAATAGGCCTCTAGCAGCAGTATCTACAGGATCTGAAATAGGCCTCTAGCAGCAGTGCCTACAGGATCTGAAATAGGCCTCTAGCAGCAGTGTCTACAGGATCTGAAATAGGCCTCTAGTAGCAGAGTCTACAGGATCTGAAATAGACCTCCCTACAGCAGTGTCTACAGGTTCTGAAATAGACCTCTAGCAGCAGTGTCTACAGGATCTGAAATAGGCCTCTAGTAGCAGTGTGTACAGGTTCTGAAATAGACCTCTAGCAGCAGTGTCTACAGGATCTGAAATAGACCTATAGCAGCAGTGTCTACAGGATCTGAAATAGACCTATAGCAGCAGAGTCTACAGGATCTGAAATAGACCTCTAGCAGCAGTGTCTACAGGATCTGAAATAGACCAGCAGTGTCTACAGGATCGAGCAGCAGAGTCTACAGGATCTGAAATAGACCTCGAAATAGACCTCGAGAGCAGAGTCTACAGGATCTGAAATAGACCTATAGCAGCAGAGTCTACAGGATCTGAAATAGGCCTCTAGCAGCAGTGTCTACAGGATCTGAAGGATCTGAAATAGACCTCTAGCAGCAGAGTCTACAGGATCTGAAATAGACCTATAAGCAGCAGAGTCTACAGGATCTGAAATAGACCTCTAGCAGCAGTGTCTACAGGATCTGAAATAGGCCTCTAGCAGCAGTGTCTACAGGATCTGAAATAGACCTCTAGCAGCAGTGTCTACAGGATCTGAAATAGACCTCTAGCAGCAGTGTCTACAGGATCTGAAATAGGCCTCTAGCAGCAGTGTCTACAGGATCTGAAATAGACCTCTAGCAGCAGTGTCTACAGGATCTGAAATAGGCCTCTAGCAGCAGTATCTACAGGATCTGAAATAGGCCTCTAGCAGCAGTGCCTACAGGATCTGAAATAGGCCTCTAGCAGCAGTGTCTACAGGATCTGAAATAGGCCTCTAGTAGCAGTGTCTACAGGTTCTGAAATAGACCTCTAGCAGCAGTATCTACAGGATCTGAAACGTAGATTCTGAATTGATCAATGAATGTCACCGATTGGCCAGAGGAGTGACGTAAGAGTTCATCAAGGTTTGTTATACGATATCGATAACATACCATCTGTCCAGCACATGGAATGACTAGACAATTCAACTCTCTTCCTCACGCACAACAGATAACATGTACCTTAACAGCTACCTTTATCTCTAGTTAGTACATTGATTTGAATGTTTAAATGTTTAATTTGACCTTTATTTAGTTAATAACTGTATGTGTGACAGGTTCTAGAAAGCAGGACCAGATGTCAGGAGTTGAGAGGAAAGACCGAGTCATGCCTAATCTCCCTGTTCTGCCGTGTGATAACCACAGCCATGTTACCACACCACCTTCCCCTCTCTCATCTCCCTCTCCACCTCTCTCTCTCTCATTCATAAAGGCCTAATGAAGGAGACTGTCTGGGGAATGACAGCCAGCTCCAGACAGAACAAGTGATGGTTACACAGCAGAGGGGGAGAGAGGTACAGGGAGGGAGGGAGGGAAGGGGAGAGAACAGAGAGAGAGAGAGAGAGAGAGAGAGAGACAGGAAGCAGGTGGAAGTAATGATGAAGAGATGAGAAAGAAAATCTGTTTGTTTTTGTGTGTGTTTGTTTGTTTGTTTGTTTGTGTGTGTGTGTGTGTGTGTGTTTGTTTGTGTGTGTGTTTGTGTCAATCTTTGTCTCTGTGTATTTACCCTGAGTGTGTGAGCATGGAGGGGGCCTGGGTGATGACTGAGTTGGACTGGGCAGAGGGCAGTGCTTGTTGGCCAGCCATGCTGCAGCTTAGACCCCTCATACCACCATGGGGCGGTGGTTGGTGTTGGGAGTGGGGCTGTGCCTGGGGCTGATTGGCACATGATGATCCATTCTGAGGGAGATTCTGAGTCTAGAGGACAGAGAAGAGGGAGAGGAGACCAGTTATAATATGTATTCTGTTTTTGTTGTTTGAATAAATACACACTTCTACATAACATTTTACATCTTGGAGTGTGTGGCATTGTGTGTGTGTGTTGTGGGTCTGTGGCATAGTGTGTGTGTGTGTGTGTGTGTGTGTGTGTGTGTGTGTGTGTGTGTGTGTGTGTGTGTGTGTGTGTGTGTGTGTGTGTGTGTGTGTGTGTGTACGTGCGTGTTCGTGTGTGTGTGAGTGAGTGTCTGTCAGTTGTTTTACAGTCTGCCTGGCTGCTTACCATGCCGAGAATGTGATCGCCTGGTGTTTGTTTCCTGCTCAAACATCTAAACAAGTCTGTCTGTCTGTCTATCTGACTCTTCCTCACACTCACCTGTCACTCAAATACTTCCCTGTCAGACAAAATCCTTACCTGCCAGATCTGTCAATCAAAATATATGCAAGACATGTCAATCAAAATACCTGCTAGATCTGTCAATCACAATACCTTCCAGACCTATCAATCAATATACCTGCCAGACCTGTCAATCAATATACCTGCCAGACCTGTCAATCAAAATACCTGCCAGACCTGTCAATCAAAATACCTGCCAGACCTGTCAATCAATATACCTCCCAGACCTGTCAATCAAAATACCTACTAACCTGGTGAAGGTCTCCTATTTGTTTGTCTGTTCCATTTGCTATTTTCATACGAGAGCCTAGAAACCTAGCATGCAATGCTACCAGTATGCTGTCTACTGTGTTGGCTCAATGTGGTAGTACAGTGAATATTGTCATGATAAATTATACTTTCGTAGTTCAAGTTTCCTCCGCTTGCTGTATACGTCTGAGGATCATGAGAACTGTTGTTTTTTGCATCTGACCTGTTTGTTGTTCTGCTCCTCCTGTGCCTGGCAGAACTCCTGTTCGATCTCATTGAAGAGATCCACCTCCTCACAGTTACGCAGGAAACGGGTCGGCGTTGGGGTCTGGTCTGATCACACACAGCACAGAGAGAGAAAACAGACATTAAGCATCAAACAGATATCATAACAACCATGATATTACTATAGCCTATATCAGAGTGCACAGAGAGGTTTTGGTGACTGCAGAGACAGATATAAACCAGCATCTCCGACAGCATACAGCTAGCATGGTTTCAACATCACTACAACTATGTTCAACCTGCTTAGTGTAGCCTGTCCCTAGCTGCTGATCTTGGGTCACTTTTGCATCTTCCCCACTAATGGTTAAGGTTCGGATTGGGGAAGGGGATAAGATCAGTCTGACTGCATCTCTCCATTGTAGTCTAAACTATCAGGGTTGAAAGGTCACAAGGTCAGCAGTCAACAGTCACAGGCTCAGCAATCCTTTGTTTTGACAGAAGATTTCCTCCAGGAGGACTGAGTGTTTACATGCCCCTGCAGGAGAGAACCCGACTGTTGGGGTCAAAGGTCAACAGAGCTGTTAAAACCCAGACAGAGAGCAGTTGCCGTGGTAACAGACTGATAGGATCGAGTGTTTTTTTCTGAGGCTGAGCCTTGGCCACCAGTGCTCAGTGCTTCATCAACCACTGAAGAGAGGTCACACACACACACACACACACCCACACACACACACACACACACACACACACACACACACACACACACACACACACACACACACACACACACACACACGCATACGAGTGCTCATACACACACATACACACAACACTGCCGGCCCCTAAACAATGACAATTTCTCTCAACCAGTGGCATATGGGATTTTTAGCTGCCTCCACTACCATAGAATTTAGTGTCCCCTGTTCTCACACACTTTTGTCAAAGGTGGGGGCGCAAAATATTTAGCTTGTCCATTCCCAGCGTGCCTCACCAGGGTGCTGTTGGAGAGATGCATCGCTGCGGCACTCCACCAATGTTCCGTCAAAAAAATGATCTCACATAAATAATATTTTTTTTGGGGGGGTGTTTTACAAATGGTAGGTTTACCACATAGATGGGCATTCATAAAATTACATTTCAGGCAACACACACATCAGTAAACACGGACCATCATCGATGCCTTTTGGACGTCTTTTTTTGGTGCTTTGATTTCCACATCCACGGACATCTGTTTTTGGTCCGCTCCGGACTAAATCTGAACCAATCATAGACGGTGTCCGGTCTGGACCAGCTTTGATTTAAACTTGAATTCAGAACCAAAAATTAACCTAATTTCAATGTCCAGAAAATAAGTATTTTTCAATGTCCGGAAAATAAGTATTTTACATTTCAGGAAAATACGTATTTTCACCTTTCATCCAGAAACTAAATTGAATTTAACTTCAATGTCTGGAAAATATGTATTTGACACGTCTTTTTAACATCATTTTGCTTACTTGGACTATTCTAGTTTTATGGGGGGGCAGCATTTTTTGGTCTCTCCTAGGCCCGACGTAGACACAACAGAACCAGACAACACTAAGCTTGAGTGACAGATAGTCTGTCAGAGAGGTGAAGGGGGCATGAATGGGGAAGGGAGGGAGGAGGGAGGGGGAGGTATAAAGCTGATAAGGAGACTCGTATTCCACAGGACAGAAGGGAAAATAAATATTGTCATAAGTTCAGAGCGACCCGTCAGACACTAAGAAAACCTGACAGACTGAGAACATTAGTGAAACAAATAAAGAACTCTAGGTAATAAGTTAATAAGGGCAAAACACGAACAGAGAAAGAGAAAAAAAAGAGGGTGAGAAATTGAGACAGAAATTGAGACAGAAATTGAGACAGAAATTGAGACAGATATTGAGACAGCTATTGAGACAGATATTGAGACAGAAATTGAGACAGATATTGAGACAGAAATTGAGACAGAAATTGAGACAGATATTGAGACAGAAATTGAGACAGAAATTGAGACAGATATTGAGACAGATATTGAGACAGAAATTGAGACAGATATTGAGACAGCTATTGAGACAGATATTGAGACAGATATTGAGACAGCTATTGAGACAGATATTGAGACAGATATTGAGACAGAAATTGAGACAGATATTGAGACAGAAATTGAGACAGATATTGAGACAGAAAGGGGGAAAAGAGTGTGAAAACAGGGGACACTAAATTCTATGGTAGTGGAGGCAGTGGCGTACCGCAGTTTAAATGGAATAGAAATAATCACCATTACAAAGCTAATGTCCTCTCTATGCTGTCTATAAATGTTATTGTCACCTGCGAGGGGATCAGTCTTGATGGAGGAGAACTTGAGGGTCATCTCATGCTTGTGTCTGTGGATCATCAGGTGGTCTTCTGTTTGGAACCGCTGTATGTGGCGAAGAGAGAGCTCAACTTAGCATGCTCACATTGATTTATGTAATAATTCATAAAATGGCATGATTTATAAAATCTTTATAACGGTGAAATCAGATATTAGATATCAAATCATCATGTGGTGAGGGGATTCTTTACTAGAGGTACACGGTCACACACACGCACAAGTACACACACACACACACACACACACACACACACACACACACACACACACACACACACACACACACACACACACACACACACACACACACACAGACACTGACCTGTGAGCAGCCAGGAGTGCTGCATCCATAGGGCCGGTCCTGTTCATCATTCATCTCCATTGCAAACCTACAGTCAGAGAGACCAGAGGAGAGACAAACCTACAGTCAGAGAGACAAGAGGAGAGACAAACCTACAGTCAGAGAGACCAGAGGAGAGACAAACCTACAGTCAGAGAGACCAGAGGAGAAACAAATCTACAAACCTACAGTCAGAGAGACCAGAGAAGAGACTAACCTACAGTCAGAGAGGCCAGAGGAGAGACAAACATACAGTCAGAGAGACCAGAGAAGAGACAAACCTACAGTCAGAGAGACCAGAGGAGAGACAAACCTACAGTCAGTAGAGACCGACCTACAGTCAGAGAGACCAGAGAATAGACAAACCTACAGTCAGAGAGGCCAGAGGAGAGACAAACCTACAGTCAGAGAGACAACAGGAGAGACCAACCTACAGTCAGAGAGACCAGAGGAGAGACAAACCTACAGTCAGAGAGACCAGAGGAGAGACAAACCTACAGTCAGAGAGACCAGAGGAGAGACAAACCGACAGTCAGAGAGACCAGAGGAGAGACAAATCTACAGTCAGAGAGACAAGAGGAGAGACAAACCTACAGTCAGCATTTTACGTTTACATTTTGGGACGGAACCTTATGTCAGGGAAAATGATCCAGAAGTGTATGAATGTAATGTATGAATATGATGGCTCACTGTTCAATGTGACCTCAGGCAGAATCCTGACTTAACTGATCTGCCTGAATGAAACTCTTACCTCAGGCAGAATCTTCACTTACCTGATTCTCCCTGAATTAAACTCTTACCTCAGGCAGAATCCTGACTTAACTGATCTGCCTGAATGAAACTTACCTCAGGCAGAATCCTGACTTAACTGATCTGCCTGAATGAAACTCTTACCTCAGGCAGAATATTCACTTAACTGATTCTCCCTGAATGAAACTCTTACCCCAGACACAATCTTCACTTAAGATGGTTTAAGCTTAAGTATACAGATGTGGTCAAATCTATTGGCACCCTTGCACGATTCACTATTCCTTCTAAAATAAGTTAAAATTGAAAAAACAATCGATGTTTAAACTTGTATTTGTTTGATTGACAACTGTACAGGACCACAAAAAAATTATTTTAACTGAAATGGAGATTTTTCACTTCAATGCCAAAAATGACCTGGAACAAATTATTCAAAATTCTAATGAATTTGGTTGGAGGCAAATGATTCTCGGCAATTGTAATTTATCTCACCTGTGTTAAGTTGCAAGGGCCTACAGGGTTAAAAAAAAGCCATTCAACCAGTTTTGAAAGAGAAAACAGAAAATTCTGATCCATTGCGCTCCATTGTAAAGTGCAAGGGTGCCAATATATTTGACTGCATCTGTAGCGTAGGCCTTGGCTGTGATTCCCTTTGTTAGGTGGAAGAGAAAAACTCCATAAATTCCATTCCTGAAGAAAAAAAACGCATTGAGATTTGAAACTTGAGAGAGAGAAAGCATTGAGACTTGAGAGAGAGGGTTCAAGCCAACCCCCAGCTGACCCTTACTGCAGCAGTGAAATGAAGATGGAGGGGGGGGTTGATGGGGGGTAATTATGAACTATTAGAAGTGCTAGCTCTTCATTTTCCACAGAGACCAGGACCTAGTGAACTCTGTCACCCAAGGCATTCCTCACAGCCGTGTCAGAAAGAGGGTGTGTCCCGAATGGCACCCTATGTGGCTTTGGTCAAAAGTAGTGCACTATACTGTATAGAGAATAGGGTGCCATTTGGAACACATCCAGAGCGTGTATGTCAGAGTCAGGACAAAAAGACTTTCAGGAGAGCTGATGCCTGGATTTTATGAGGTCTTATGTGGTCTTATGAGGAGAGCTGGGTTGGTTGGTTGGTAAACTCCTTGGTATTTGCTATTGGTATTTTATTAGGATCCCTATTAGCTGTTGCAAAAGCAGCAGCTACTCTTCCTGGAGTCCAACACAAAACATGAAACATGACATAATACAGAACATTAATAGACAAGAACAGCTCATGGACAGAACTACATACATTTTTTTTGTAAAGGCACACGTAGTCTACATATCAGTACATACACACAAACTATCTTGGTCAAATATGGGAGAGGCGTTGTACTGTGAGGTGTTGCTTTATCTGTTTTTTTAAACCAGGTTTGCTGTTCATTTGAGCAATATGAGATGGAACAAAGTTCCATGCAATAATGGCTCTAAATAATATTGTATGCTTTCTTGAATTTGTTCTGGATTTGGGGACTGTGAAAAGACCCATGGTGGCATGTCTGGTGGGGTAAGTGTGTGTGTCAGAGCTGTGTGTAAGTTGACTATGCAAACAATTTGGGATTTCAACACAGTGATGCAGTCAGTCTCTCCTAAACTCTTAGCCAAGAGAGACTGGCATGCATAGTATTTATATCAGCCCTCTGATTACAATGAACAGCAAGACGTACTGCTCTGTTCTAGGCCAGCTGCAGCTTAATTAGGTCTTTCCTTGCAGTACTCGACCACACGACTGGACAAGAATCAAGATAAGACAATAGTAGAAATAGCCTGCAGGTTTTGGAGCGTGGTGTCAAAAAAGCAGAGCATCTCTTTTTTTGCGGGCAGACCTCTCCACATATTTACAACTATTGAATCTATATGTTTTGACCATAAAAGTTTAATCTAAGGTAATGCCAAGTCATTTAGTCTCCTCAACTTGTTCAACAGCCACACCATTCATTACCAGATTCAGCTGAGGTCTAGAATTTAGGGAATGATTTGTACCAAATACAATGCTCTTAGTTTTAGAGATGTTTAGAACCAGTTTATTACTGGCTACCCATTCCAAAACAGATTGCAACACTTTGTTAAGGGTTTCAGGGACTTCATTAGCTGTGGTTGCCAATGCGTATTTGGTTGAATCATCAGCATACATGGACACACATGCTTTGTTTAATGCCCGTGGCAGGTCATTGGTAGAAAAAATAAAAAGACTAGAGGGCATAGAGAGCTTCCCTGTGGTACACCACGCTCTATATGTTTGACATTAGAGAAGCTTTCAGTAAAGAAAACATTTTGAGTTCTATTAGATAGATAGCTCTGAATCCACAATATGGCAGAGGTTTAAAAGCCATAACACATGTGTTTTGTCAACAATAGGTTATGGTCAATAATATCAAAGGCTGCATTGAAATCTAAAAGTACAGCTCCCACAATCTTCTTATTATCAATTTCTTTCAACCAATCATCCGTCATTTGTGTCAGTGCAGTACTTGTTGAGTGCCCTTCTCTATAAGCATGCTGAAAGTCTGTTGTTAATTTGTTTACAGAGAAATAGCAATGTATTTGGTCTAACACAATGTTTTCCAACAGTTTGCTAAGAGCTGGCAGCAAGCTGGTAGCTCTGCTGTTAGAACCAGTAAAGGCCGCTTTATGACTCTTGGGTAGCGGAATGACTTTGGCTTCCCTCCAGGCCTGAGGACAAAGACTTTCCTCTAGGCTCAGATTGAAGATATGACAGATAGGAGTGGCTATAGAGTCAGCTACCATCCTCAGTAGCTTTCCATGTAAATTGTCAATGCCAGAAGGTTTGTCACACTTTCCCTCACTAACTTTACAAAACTCAAACTTGCAATGCTTTTCTTTCATAATTCGTTTTTTTAATGTATGAATATGATGGCTCACTGTTCATTGTTGGCATTTCCTGCCTAAGTTTACCCACTTTGCCATTGAAGTAATAACTAAAATAATTGGCAACATCAAATGTTTTTTGTGATGAATAAGCCATCTCATTCCATGAAAGACAGAGTTGAATTTGTATTTCTGCCCATAATTTCATTTAAAGTACTCCATCATTGTCACGTTCTGACCTTTATTTCCTTTGTTTTGTCATTATTTAGTATGGTCAGGGCGTGAGTTGGGGTGGGCAGTCTATGATTGTTTTTCTATGATTTGGGTATTTCTATGTTTCGGCCTAGTATGGTTCTCAATCAGAGGCAGGTGTCATTAGTTGTCTCTGATTGAGAATCATACTTAGGTAGCCTGGGTTTCACTGTGTGTTTGTGGGTGATTGTCTATGTTAGTTGCTTGTGTCAGCACAGTCCTTATGATAGCTTCACGGTGTTTATTGTTTTTGTATTCAGTTCTTTCTTTAATTAAACATTCATAATGAACACATACCACACTGCATTTTGGTCCTCTGATCCTTCTCGCCTCTCCTCTTCAGAAGAGGAGGAAGATCGTGACAATCATACTTAATATCATTGATCTTGGCTTCGTAATACAGTTTCTTCTTCTTTTTGTTGTGTTTAGTCACACAATTTCTCAATTTGCAGTAAGTCAGCCAGTAAGATGTGCTGCCAGATTTATTAGCCACTCCTTGTGATCCATCTCTTTCAACCATACAGTTGTTTTATTCCTCATCAATCCATGGAGCCTTGACAGTTCTAACAATCATTTTATCATTAATTGGAAGAAGCAATTTCATGAATTCATCAAATGCAGTGCCTGGATGCTCCTAATGAATCACATCACACCAACAAATATTTTTAACCTCATCCACATAAGAGTCACAGCAACATCTTTTGGCTGATGTCTTATACACTATTTTAGGCCCAGCTTTTGGAAATGTGGCTTTCCTGGATATAGCCACTATATTGTGATCACTGCATCCAATGGGTACGGATACAGCTTCAGAACAAAGTTCTACCGTATTAATAAAAATGTGATCAATACATGTGGACGAACTTGGTCCTGTAGAGTTTGTAAACACCCCTGAACCAGATTTCAGGTACTGGTTACAGTGAGAAGCAACTACAACGCTTCAATAAAACGTGAAAGTGTTTTGGTTCTTACCCGGAAGAGTCCTCTGAGAAGGCTTTTCCAGTTAACTTTATAAAGAGATAAGAAAGGTACCCACACATGATGCTTCACACTCCACTTAGGCAGGTTTCACCTGAGAGAGAGTGGGGATCTGTTTAGGTTGAAGGGGAGAGGGAATATACGGACACACTCACACTGTAAGTGGATACTGATGTTAAGGTTATGACAGAGAGGAGAGAAAAGAGGAGGAGGGGTAAAGAGAGATGTAAAAGGTGAGCGACAGTGAGAGGAGGGGAAGAGAGGCACAGGATTAGAGCACAGGAGGAGAGAGAGAGAGAGAGAGAGAGAGAGAGAGAGAGAGAGAGAGAGAGAGAGAGAAAGAGAGAGAGAGAGAGAGAGGAAAGAGGTGGAGAGAGGGAGAGAGATAGGAAAGAGGTGGAGAGAGAGAGAGAGAGAGAGAGAGAGAGAGAGGGGAAATAGGTGGAGAGAGAGAGAGGAAAGAGGTGGAGAGAGGGAGAGAGAGGGGAAAGAGGTGGAGAGAGAGAGAGAGAAAGAGAAGAGAGAGAGAGAGGAAAGAGAGAGAAAGAGAGAGAGAGAGAGAGAGAGAGAGAGAGAGAGCTGGTAGAGGGAGGGATCTGTGTGCTGGTAGAGGGAGGGATCAGTGTGCTGGTAGAGGGAGGGATCAGTGTGCTGGTAGAGGGAGGGAACAGTGTGCTGGTAGAGGGAGGGATCAGTGTGCTGGTAGAGGGAGGGATCAGTGTGCTAGTAGAGGGAGGGATCAGTGTGCTGGTAGAGGGAGGGATCAGTGTGCTGGTAGAAGGAGGGATCAGTGTGCTGGTAGAAGGAGGGAACAGTGTGCTGGTAGAGGGAGGGATCAGTGTGCTGGTAGAAGGAGGGAACAGTGTGCTGGTAGAAGGAGGGAACAGTGTGCTGGTAGAGGGAAGGAACAGTGTGCTGGTAGAGGGAAGGAACAGTGTGCTGGTAGAGGGAGGGAACAGTGTGCTGGTAGAGGCAGGGAACAGTGTGCTGGGGAACAGCTCCGGGCAGGTTAAAACCTGCTCTGAAGCAGTCACCATATTCCGCCCCTGCTCCACATGTGCGGAGAGGTGACTTCATAGGTGCGTGCATATATTTGTGTGTGTTTGTGTGTGTCACTGCTAAAAAAGAATCACCCACCCTATCATCATCAGCAGCAGCAGCATCATCATCATCACTACAACTTCTGAAATATACATCTGAATACTATTTTTGACTAGGTTACTCACTGAAATTGTACTACAAATTCGATAGTGATATTGAAGCTATGAGTAGCCTTCCCCTCAAATTGTTTCTGCAAATCTTTCTTGCCTATGAGTTTTTCCAATAGCAACGCACAGTCAACACATCTCCGCGGGAGACCTCAAGCAACATGACGTCATGCTCAACAATGAAGATCGCAAATACCATGGTGGGATGACGACACAAACTCAAACATTAGCATTGTTTTTGTTTAACAAGAGTTTAGGGCTAAACGATGGTTAATTTCAGCACTTATGCAAAGGAACAGTAGGCTAAAAACAATAACGGTGAACAGGTCACTCAGTGCGCACACTCAGCATCACACACACACACACACACCTGTCAGTTCGATTGTCCAACTTCAGCTGGTCGTGCGTAAACACTTCGGCAGTTGTTTCCGAAACAATCAACTTCCAACTTCCCCCCTTTCTGTAGGCTGTCTAACCAAGTCCTCAATCAACTCAGGTCAACCCGGGTAAGCTGCTACTTCACATACAGATCATCTGATAACCTTCAGTCCACTCTACTGTAAATAACATGATCCGCGTTATGGATCAACCAGACCACCTCATAAACAAGCCTACAAGGTTGGGGAGTGCGGTCATACCACCCAAATAGACATGCAGCAGCCTGATGAACCAAAGCGGGACCAGCACTGCACACACTAAACTTTACACAAGCAAAATACAAATATATCACAACATCTATCAAACGCTGACTTCGAGCAAGCCTAAAAGTTGTTTTCAATCGAGCCGTACAGTTGTGGGCTATAGAAGTCAGTTGTGATAAACTTACCTAACAAGTGGAGCGGACAAGCGGCACTGGGTTGAGAGGAACCACGTTGGACTGAGGCAGGATTACAATACATTCTATTTACAGAAGCATTACATCACCCCTAAGGTGACGTCACGTGGGATTCCTGAACTTCTAAATCATTGCGGTCCCGCTTTGGATGGGCGGGGTTTACTACTACCGGGACTCGGGACAGTGGAACTAGAAGTGTATGCCGTGCGTATAGTCTACGGTAGGCTGGCATCTCGCTCGAACCGCAGCCGCCTTCAACAGCTGCCTGGGTGCGCGGGACCGGACGCCAGACAGAACTTGGGACAGAGGGGAGGAGTGAGGGGGATGTCTGTCTGTCACTAGATTTTGCAGCAGAGCTGTACAGGACGTCCCAGCGTGGGTTATACCTCTGGGCAGAATGTGTTGATTTACTGGAGGCTAAGTGAATGAGTATGATATTGTATTTCGAGTTACTTTCGAGATTCCGTAATGACTTTTTATGTCAATAAACACGAATCCACATTGATTCCTGAGCCCAGTGGTAAAGCAGGCTACAGGACCACGTGTCTCAAACAAAATAAACGTTGCTGGTGTTGTGTCGAAAATCTCTCCCCCCCTTCTAATTTCCTTAATTTTGTGGCTAGAGTCAAATAATTTCTGTTTTAATTTTGTGGCTAGAGTCAAAAACTTTCTGTGACACACACCAGAGTCAAATACTTTCCAAAGAACAAACTTCAAACTTCGGATAGGCAACCGAAATGAATAATTAATGTATGTGTGTTGGGCTGACATAGAGGAGGGAGTAAAAGCAATAATAAACATTTTAGAACAGCTATGGCTGAATTATTATCCTTACACTTTCAAAAATACTAGTCGAATAAGACATGGGAGAGATGACGAGATCAGTGAAATGTAGGCTAAACTGACAAAGGAGTGAAGGAAATCTCAACTAGCAAACAAGTCCCAGCAATGGAGAACGCGAAAGGGGGGCGGGGGGATTCTGTCAGGGGAGAGATTTTCGGCACAACACCGGTACCAGGGAGAATTTCAGACCAGGTCTTGAGCCACTCATGGCACACTGAAACGTTGACACCAGTAGTCCGTTAGGAGGTGTAA
This sequence comes from Oncorhynchus tshawytscha, assembly GCF_018296145.1. Taxonomy (NCBI): domain Eukaryota; kingdom Metazoa; phylum Chordata; class Actinopteri; order Salmoniformes; family Salmonidae; genus Oncorhynchus; species Oncorhynchus tshawytscha. The sequence goes on from NC_056459.1 coordinate 25,699,246, forward strand.
TGCTGCCTCAGATTGCCTATAAAATATGGGCCGGTGACGGGATGACGTCTTGTGTCTGATGGAGGAGTGCAGGGGACAGTTTATGATGTTATGCAGTGACTGAGTGAAAGTTGTTCTTACTATCGACTAAAATGATTTCACTTAATGTCTATAGGCTTACTGTTGCGTGGTCAAATTTGGCTACCTTGTCCATGTTTTTTGTAATGAAACTTCTGAAGCTAATTCATTATTACTATGGTAGCTCACATATAAACAGTGCCATGCAGTTGTCAAAGGGCTCTTTCAGTCTTCATTCTGCTTCCTGTGAGGCTGTATCTCTAGATCATTGGCACTAAGTTGACCATGTTTCTGTTGCAAGTGCAACATGCCTTTTCCGGCAAAAAAGAGTCTTGTCTGGAAATAGTCAACAGAGAAATTAGCAATTAATTTCTGTTGAACCTCTAACTTTTTTATTTTTATTAATATGCCATATTTGGCCAGGCCTATATCTACATGTCCTGCAGAGGCTGTAGAGACTGTGTCACGCCCTGGCCATAGAGAGGCTTTTATTATCTATTTTGGTTAGGCCAGGGTGTGACTAGTGTGGGCATTTTATCTTCATTTTCTATGTTTTGGATTTCTGTGTTGTTTGGCCGGGTGTGGTTCTCAATCAGAGGCAGCTGTCTATCGTTGTCTCTGATTGAGAACCATACTTAGGTAGCCTTTTCCCACCTGTGTGGTGTGGGTGGTTATTTTCTGTTTAGTGTGTTTTGCACCTGACGGAGCTGTTTCGGTTGCTTGTTTTATAGTGTTCAGCTTTACCATTAAAATGACAAACACGTACCACGCTGCACCTTGGTCCTCACCTTCTTTCACCAATGGCCGTTAGACTGTGTGATTTGGACATGTATTTGTAACATTTCTCATATGAGTGCTGATCTAGGATCAGTTCATCCCAGTCCATGCAATCTTATTCATTGTGATCTAAAAGGCAAAACTGATCTTAGATCAACACTGCTACTCTGAGAGGCTTTATTAATATGGTTGTGTGGTTGATGTTGGCAAAGTGTAAAACCAAACTAAACCCTGTGACTCACCTCCAACCAACATCAGATATACTAATAGGCCTAGTGGTTACCAGGCAACCATGAAAACAGGAAGTAGTGATTACGGCACAGGGCCGCATTCTGGAGCTGCTCTTCCTCATATGGAACTGAATCACTGAGATTCTGTTGTGTTCAGGAGGGGTGTGTTCACGTCAAATTACACACACTGACATGTCAAGCTAGCTGTGGGCGTCCATGTCACTCTGTGGGCAGGTCAAGAAAACATTGTGTGTGTGTGTGATTGTGCACGTTCGTACATGACTCAGAGTGAGAGAGACCAAGATACACAGAACAAGAGATGGAGAGAACGAGAAAGGCAATGACAGACAGAGTAAAGAAATACAAAAATAGAGAGAGAGAAGAGGGAGAAGAGAAATAGTTCTCTTGCTGTAATAACTGTATTCAGGCAGACAGTGAGACTCCGCGGATGGCTGAGAGCAGACACTGGTTCAATCCCAAATGGCACCCTATTCTCTTTATAGTGCACTACTTTTGACCAGGATCCTTAGGGCTGCCGTTGAATATGGTGCCATTCGGGACACAGCCACGACTGCCGTTAGAGCCACAGCTATAACTCCGCCGTTATTATCAGCCAGTACTATCTGCCATCTTCAGCCAGCCTTTTAACATCTTTTTATTGCCCCTAGACGCCTGCTGTGGGCCCTGCGTCACCCTGCCTGTAGATGTGTGAGGGAGACAGGACAAACAGAGACAGGTTACTGATCCCTATTCACCTGGGTCAGAGCTCCGGCCTCATGTACAGAAGAGATTGACTATAATGTGTGTGAGTTTGTGCAGATGGGTGTTGTAAAAACTGGTTAGAGTTGTGGTTTGAATAAAGGACTGTATCTTGATGTTACTGTTGCTGGTTAGAGTTGGGGCTGTCATGGTGTTGTGTCCATTAAAACAGATAGGAGGATTACAGTTGAATGGGCTGGTGCCCATTTTATTACTGTAGTTTGAATCATAAAGGATATTGCAGGATGGTGAACTGGGTATTTCATAAGGTAAACCAGATACATATAAATGTAATCATTAATAAATACAACATATCATTAGGAATACTACAGTGGAGAAACATAGGTTTAATAATGAGTAAAAGAGATGCATATCACACATATATATATCAGATAATAACATGAAATGTTCTCTATTAAATGATAATATCAATCAAGAAATAAGAACAACTTATGTGGTCAATAAACACCCGAAAAATACAAAGTAAAAGTTTCAAGAGATAAAGGTCTTGCAACAAACACATGCAAACTGAAAGGCATGATCTGCCACCCCGACCGTGGACAGGTGTGTCCCTGATTGTGGACCGGTGTGTCCTTGATTGTGGACCGGTGTGTCCCTGATTGTGGACAGGTGTGTCCCTGATTGTGGACAGGTGTGTCCCTGATTGTGGACAGGTGTGTCCCTGACTGGGGACAGGTGTGTCCCTGACTGGGGACAGGTGTGTCCCTGATTGTGGACAGGTGTATCCCTGATTGTGGACAGATGTGTCCCTGACTGTGGACAGGTGGGTCCCTGACTGTGGACAGGTGTCTCCCTGACTGGGGACAGATGTGTCCCTGACTGTGGACAGGTGGGTCCCTGACTGTGGACAGGTGTGTCCCTTACTGTGGACAGGTGTGTCCCTGACTGGGGACAGGTGTGTCCCTGATTGTGGACAGGTGTGTCCCTGATTGTGGACAGGTGTGCCCCTGACTGGGGACAGGTGTGTCCCTGATTGTGGACAGGTGGGTCCCTGATTGTGGACAGGTGTGTCCCTTACTGTGGACAGGTGTGTCCCTGACTGGGGACAGATGTGTCCCCGATTGTGGACAGGTGTCTCCATGACTGGGGACGGATGGGTCCCTGATTATGGAGAGGTGGGTCCCTGACTGTGGACAGATGTGTCCCTGATTGTTGACAGGTGTCTCCATGACTGGGGACAGATGTGTCCTTGATTGTGGACAGGTGGTAATCCTGACTGTGGACAGGTGTGTCCCTGACTGTGGACAGGTGGGTCCCTGACTGTGGACAGGTGGGGTCCTTGACTGTGGACAGGTGGATCCCTGACTGTGGACAGGGGTGTCCCTGACTGTGGACAGGTGGGTCCCTGAATGTGGACAGGTGGGTCCCTGACTGTGGACAGGTGTATCCCTGACTGTGGACAGGGGTGTGTATGATGGAAGGGGATGGACAAGGGATGGTGGTTGGTGATAGGATGAAAGGACTGGCAGGTGTGTTTACATATGGTCATGAACTAATGTTCAGTATTTACAATGTGTGTTGGAGTGTGTGTGTTTTTTGGTTAGTGCTCAGCGGTTAACCAACATTTTTGTGGGAGTTATTAAACAACTAATTGACTGGCATCTGTTCAATTACTTCAATTACATTTAGTTGTTTTTCTTTTTTTGGATGCCCAGTCCCTCCACAATTATTATTATTATTTTTTATTCAATGCGATCTAAAGATTTTGAGATAGTAAGTCAATATTTCGAGATACTGTAGTAGAGCATACTAATGGGATATTCAATTCTTCATATTGTGTGATGTCAGAGGTGTCACCACACGTCCAAGATGTGGTGGGGGAGGGGGGCTATTTCAATAAACAGATATGGATACGTCATCTCACATTTCATAGTTCCATGCAATATGTGTTGTACAGACAGGGGGCAAGGGTGTTTTCCTGGGGCCCAGAGTTTTTCCTGGTCTGGTTGGCTAACCAAGTGGTTCTGAAACCTGTCCTTGTGGACCCCCAGACGGTGTATTCCAGAACTACCACACCTAATCATCAAGCCCTTGATTAGGTGAATCAGGTGAACTAGTTCAGGGCTAAAACAACATTGTTAAACGTCTGGGGGTCCCCGAGGAGAGGTTGGAGAACCACTGGGCTAACATAACTAGGTCAAACTCCGGACCCTAGTTGGAGGGTATAACATAGTAATAAATCAGCTATTAAATAGTTTGGGCTAAGTTTTATATGTGCTATGATTTTTTCTAAATCAAGTCATATGGTCTAAAAAATAATAGACAACAACTGTGATTGGACAATAGAACTAACAGGAATGAGTTGCATTGTTTTGGCCTTAGCACCTGTAATTAAGAAAGTTACGCACACAGTATGCAATCACTGTTGTGTTAATTGATTCATTCCAGTCAATCATTTTGGATTTGCAGGCGGCCCTGATGTGCTGATCTCTGCAACATAGACAGATGGAAATCACCACATAATGCTACAAATTAAGAAACATATCCTATATGTACAGTTGAATTCGGAAGTTTACATACACTTTAGTTGGAGTCATTAAAACTCATTTTTCAACCACTCCACACATTTCTTGTTAACAAACTATAGTTTTGGCAAGTCGGTTAGGACATCTACTTTGTCCATGACACAAGTCATTTTTCCAACAATTGCTTACAGACAGATTATTTCGCTTATAATTCACTGTATCACAATTCCAGTGGGTCAGAAGTTTACATACACTAAGCTGACTGTTCCTTTAAACAGCTTGGAAAATTCCAGAAAATGATGACAATGCTTTAGAAGCTTCTGATAGGTTAATTGACATCATTTGAGTCAATTGGAGGTGTACCTGTGGATGTATTTCAAGGCCTACCTTCAAACTCAGTGCCTCTTTGCTTGACATCATGGGAAATCAAAAGAAATCAGCCAAGACCTCAGAAAAAAAATTGTAGACCTCCACAAGTCTGGTTCATCCTTGGGAGCAATTTCCAAATGCCTGAAGGTACCACGTTCATCTGTACAAACAATAGTACTGTCACGCTCTGGCCATAGAGAGGCTTTTATTCTCTATTTTGGTTAGGCCAGGGTGTGACTAGGGTGGGCATTCTAGTTTCTTTATTTGTATGTTTTTGGCCGGGTGTGGTTCTCAATCAGAGGCAGCTGTCTATTGTTGTCTCTGATTGGGAATCATACTTAGGCAGCTTTTACCCACCTGTGTTTTGTGGGTAGTTGTTTTCTGTTTTGTGTTTGCACCAGACAAAACTGTTTCGTTTTGTTCCACGTTATTTTGTTTCAGTTTGAATAAATAATCATGAATACGTACCACGCTGCACTTTGGTTCTCTTCTTTCAACAGCCGTGACAAGTATGCAAGTATAAACACCATGGGACCACGCAGCCGTCATACCGCTCAGGAAGGAGACGCGGTCTGTCTCCTAGAGATGAACGTACTTTGGTGCGAAAAGTGCAAATCAATCCCAGAACAACAGCAAAGGACCTTGTGAAGATGCTGGAGGAAACGGGTACAAAAGTATCTATATCCACAGTAAATCAAGTCTTCTATTGACATAAACTGAAAGGCTGCTCAGCAAGGAAGAAGCCACTACTCCAAAACCGTCATTAAAGAGCCAGACTACGGGTTGCAACTGCACATGGGGCCAAAGATCGTACTTTTTGGAGAAATGTCCTCTGGTCTGATGAAACAAAATAGAACTGTTTGGCCATAATGACCATCGTTATGTTAGGAGGAAAAAGGGGGAGGCTTGCAAGTCGAAGGACACCATCCCAACCGTGAAGCACGGGGGTGGCAGCATCATGTTGTGTGGGTGCTTTGCTGCAGGAGGGACTGGTGCACTTCATAAAATAGATGGCATCATGAGGCAGGAAAATGATGTCGCTATATTGAAGCAACATCTCAAGACATCAGTCATGAAGTTAAAGCTTGGTCGCAAATGGGTCTTTACAAACAATAGTACAATGACCCAAGCATACTTCCAAAGTGGCAAAATGGTTTAAGGACAACAAAGTCAAGGTATTGGAGTGGCCATCACATAACCCTGACCTCAATCCCATAGAACATTTGTGGGCAGAACTGAAAAAGCATGTGCGAGCAAGGAGGCCTACAAACCTAACTCTGTCAGGAGGAATGGGTCAAAATTCACCCAGCTTATTGCGGGAAGCTTGTGGAAGGCTACTCGAAATGTTTGACCCAAGTTAAACAATTTCAAAGGCAATGCTACCAAATACTAATTGAGTGTAAACTTCTGACCCACTGGGAATGTGATGAAAGAAATAAAAGCTGAAATAAATCATTCTCTCTACTATTATTCTGACGTTTCACATTCTTAAAATAAAGTGGTGATCCTAACTAACCTACGACAGGGAATTTTTACTAGGATTAAATGTCAGGAATTGTGAAAAACTGAGTTTGGCTAAGTTGTATGTAAACTTCTGACTTCAACTGTATGTTCTACTGTAAAAATATTTTTACTTAGTACCTCAACATTTTTAGTATCATGCAAGTCAAAATTTCAAATCTAAAAATATTGACTTGCATATCTCGAAATGTTGAGATAGTATAAACATTTTTATCGTTATTGGGGGTGGCGAGAATGGGCTTTCATATTTTGGTGAGCTCAATTCGCCGTTTCTCCAAAGAGAAATCAGATAAATCAAATCATGAACTATGTGGAGTTGTATTTCTCGTTAAGCAAATATTAAAATCAAATGTATTTGTCACATGAGCCGAATAAAACAGGTGTAGACTTTACGGTGAAATTCTTACTTACAAGCCCTTAACCAACAACGCAGTTTTAAGAAAATAGAGTTAAGAAAATATTTACTAAATAAAATAATATAATAAATAAAATAAAAAAATAAGGGGGAGGGGTGTTAATGCAAATAGTCCGGATGGCCATTTGATTAATATTTGGGGGTAGAAGCTGTTAAGGAGCCTTTTGGACCTAGACTTGTCGTTCCGGTACCGCTTGCCGTGCGTTAGCAGAGAGAACAGTCTATGACTTCGGTGACTGGAGTCTTTGACAGTTTTTTGGACCTTCCTTTGAGTATAGTATATAGGTCCTGGATGGCAGGAAGCTTGGCCCCAGTGATGTACTGGGCTGTACGCACTACCCTCTGTAGCACCTCGGATGCCGAGCAGTTGCCATACCAGGTGGTGATGCAACCGGTCAGGATGCTCTCGATGGTGCAGCTGTAGAACTTTAGGTAACCTAGTTCAGCACATACACGTGGTAATCAACTACAATGACCATAATCCATTGTACCTGTTTTTTACGGCTCGTACAGAGATGGATACACTTTTACGCCTGCTATGTTAGGTTAGATACGCACAGACCACATAGACATGATAGATTAATGTATACAACACAATAACGAGAGGGATAGAGACAGTTCGTGAAAGTATTGCCTTATCTACTTTGAAGAACTATTAAGATGATTTCATCAGACAACGCTGCAGCATGCTTTAGGCAGGCTAGCCTAGCTAAATAGGATGACTAAAGACAGTACAGTGTGGGGAGCAGAGGTAACATTGTCTGACTGGCTGGATGCTACTGCCTGAGCAGACATGAGATGATGACTTTAAGGAATGACAAATAATAAAGTAATCAAATGAAAACAAAGTAATAAACACAACTGAAATATTTTATTTTAATAATTTTCTATTTTTCTATTGATTTCTGCTCAATGTGGACCTGACAGAGACAATTGAATTACTCCAGTGCTAGCCTCTCTACACTGGCTTCCTGTCAAAGGAATGGCTGATTTCAAGGTTTTACTGCTAACCTACAAAGCATTACATGGGCTTGCTCCTACCTATCTCTCTGATTTGGTCCTGCCGTACATACCTACACGTACGCGACGGTCACAAGACGCAGGCCTCCTAATTGTCCCTAGAATTTCTAAGCAAACAGCTGGAGGCAGGGCTTTCTCCTATAGAGCTCCATTTTTATGGAACGGTCTGCCTACCCATGTCAGAGACGCAAACTCGGTCTCAACCTTTAAGTCTTTACTGAAGACTCATCTCTTCAGTGGGTCATATGATTGAGTGTAGTCTGGCCCAGGAGTGGGAAGGTGAACGGAAAGGCTCTGGAGCAACGAACCGCCCTTGCTGTCTCTGCCTGACCGGTTCCCCTCTTTCCACTGGGATTCTCTGCCTCTAACCCTATTACAGGGGCTGGGTCACTGGCTTACTGGGGCTCTCTCATGCCGTCCCTGGAGGGGGTGCGTCACCTGAGTGGGTTGATTCACTGTTGTGGTCATCCTGTCTGGGTTGGCGCCCCCCCTTGGGTTGTGCCGTGGCGGAGATCTTTGTGGGCTATACTCAGCCTTGTCTCAGGATGGTAAGTTGGTGGTTGAAGATATCCCTCTAGTGGTGTGGGGGCTGTGCTTTGGCAAAGTGGGTGGGGTTATATCCTTCCTGTTTGGCCCTGTCCGGGGTGTCCTCGGATGGGGCCACAGTGTCTCCTGACCCCTCCTGTCTCAGCCTCCAGTATTTATGCTGCAGTAGTTTATGTGTCGGGGGGCTGGGGTTAGTTTGTTATATCTGGAGTACTTCTCCTGTCCTATTCGGTGTCCTGTGTGAATCTAAGTGTGAGTTCTCTAATTCTCTCCTTCTCTCTTTCTTTCTCTCTCTCGGAGGACCTGAGCCCTAGGACCATGCCCCAGGACTACCTGACATGATGACTCCTTGCTATCCCCAGTCCACCTGGCCATGCTGCTGTTCCAGTTTCAACTGACCTGAGCCCTAGGACCATGCCCCAGGACTACCTGACATGATGACTCCTTGCTGTCCCCAGTCCACCTGGCCATGCTGCTGCTCCAGTTTCAACTTCCACCTGACTGTGCTGCTGCTCCAGTTTCAACTGTTCTGCCTTATTATTATTCGACCATGCTGGTCATTTATGAACATTTGAACATCTTGGCCATGTTCTGTTATAATCTCCACCCGGCACAGCCAGAAGAGGACTGGCCACCCCACATAGCCTGGTTCCTCTCTAGGTTTCTTCCTAGGTTTTGGCCTTTCTAGGGAGTTTTTCCTAGCCACCGTGCTTCTACACCTGCATTGCTTGCTGTTTGGGGTTTTAGGCTGGGTTTCTGTACAGCACTTTGAGATATCAGCTGATGTACGAAGGGCTATATAAATAAATTTGATTTGATTTGAATGTTCACTATGTCTGGCTTTAGAATTTCTATTAAAAAGCTCTAAAATAATTTCAATGTAATTATTTCGTAATGCATTTAAAGGGGAACTATGCCGAAATCGTGCCGACCCTTTCCTGGTTCTATTAGTTCACCTAATTTCAGTTTATGCGACAAAACAATCAAGTATAGAGTAAAGAATCATTGTACCATCTAAACCGTGGTGAGTATATATTCCATAACCAAAAATATTGTACTTTCAGTTGTTTGAAACTGGTAAACAAAAAAACGAAAGTAAAAGATGCAAATTTAAGAAAGGGAAGCATACGGGTCTACCACTTTTTAGACTTGCTTGCCAATGACATTCATCACCTTTCCAGTTATTAATATGTATATTATTACCTTTTAGTTTTTATTTCACTCAATGTTCATACTGCTGCTCCCCCTATGGTCATTCCCCCCCACCCCCTCAATGTACATACTGCTGCTCCCCCTATGGTCCTTCCCCCACCCCCTGCTCCCCTATGGTCATTCCAAATCCCCTCAATGTTCATTTGTCACTGCTGGTTAGCAGATGTTAATGGTCATTCCTGCCCCTAGTTCCCCAATGGTCATAACGAGCCCCCATCCCCTCAATGTTCAAAAAAAAAAAAATACTGTCTTATACCAGTGTAATGGTCATTCCCCCCATAAGGATGTTGAATGAGTGCTGGTACCCCAAGATACAGTTGATCATTCCCCCACCAGTATATCCCCCTATGGTCATTGTAAACCCCCATCCCCTCAATGTTCATACTGCTGCTCCCCATAAGGATGGTCATTCCACTCCACCCCCTCAATGTTCATAGATGAACAATGCTAACATTATATGGTCATTAAAGTGGCCAGTGATCAATTTCATACTGCTATCAATTCCCCTATGGTCATTCACCCCCAGCCCCTCAATGTTCATACTGCTCCCAGCTCCCCTATGGTCATGCCCCGGTGATGCGTTGTGCAGACCTCACCCCCACCCCTGCTACAGCCCGCCCCTATGGTCATTCCACTGCTGCTCCCCTATCCACCCCTCAATATTCATGGTCATCCCCCCACCCCTGCTCCCTATGGTCATTCCACTCCACCCCCTCAATATTCATACTGCTGCTCCACCCCCCTATGGTCATTCCACTCCACCCCCTCAATGTTCATACTGCTTACCCCCTGCCCCCTATGGTCATTCCCCCCCATCCCCTCAATGTTCATACTGCTGCTCCCCCTATGGTCATTCCCCCACCCCCTGCTCCCCCTATGGTCATTCCACCCCACCCCCTCAATGTTCATACTGCTGCTCCCCTATGGTCATTCCCCCACCCCCTCAATGTTCATACTGCTGCTCCCCCTATGGTCATTCACCCCCATTCCCCCATCCCCTCAATGTTCATACTGCTGCTCCCCCTATGGTCATTCCCCCCCCCCCTGCTGCCCCCTATGGTCATTCCACTCCACCCCTCAATGTTCATACTGCTGCTCCCCCTATGGTCATTCCCCCCCACCCCTCAATGTTCATACTGCTGCTCCCCTTTGGTCATTCCCCCCCACCCCCTCAATGTTCATTGCTGCCCATCCCCTCAATGTCATTCCCCCATTCCACTCCACCCCTCAATGTTCATGGTCATTCCCCCTGCTGCTCCCCCTATGGTCATTTCCCCCACCCCCTCGACAGTCTTTACTCTGACTTCACCACAATGAACATGTATTTATTCATCACTGTTGTTGTTGTTATTATTATATAGTTCTATTTCTATTGTTTTTTTATTTTACTAGTCCTGCATGTTGGAGCTCCAAGCCTAAGATTTTCACTGTACCCTGCAATCTCACGAGATAACCTGTACATGTGACTATTAAACAATCTGAATCTGAATCTTTCAATGAGAATGACAGCTCTAAAACTGACATTTCTATGTGAATTTGGTTGGTTGCCCAAAAAGTTACATATTGCATGTTTAATGTAATAAAATAAAAAAATAGAACCCAAAACCAAACCGACCTCAAAAAGCACTAATCGCTGAGCACTAGTGTTGGTGTGTATGTGTGTGTTGGTGTGCAAGTGTCTTTGCTCCTCTAATGCCTTATCTGACTCCTCTGTCTGGTCCTTGGCCTCATTAAATGGGCCTCAAAATCTGTCGGCGATAATCCAACCTACCCGGTAATAATCTATCCAACTCCACTGTAATCTGGGTTCACAGCCACTGGCCTCATAGACTAAATACACTGATCATGGCATCGGCCATAAACTGAAACTGCCCTGTCTTTCTCTTTTCCCTCTGTCTCTCGCTGAGTTGTTCTCTCCTCTCTCTCTCTCTTGTTCTCTCTCATTCTCTCTCTGTCTTTACCTCTCTCTCTCCATCTCTCTCCCTTTCTCTCCTCTCTCTCTCTCTCTTGTTCTCTCTCATTCTCTGTCTTTACCTCTCTCTCTCTCATCTGTCTCTCCCGTTCTCTCTCTCTCTTTTTCTCTCTCCCTCCAGAACAACAGATTATAGCATTTCACATTTACTCAATGGTGTTAAGGGTTGTGCGTCACTGACACAACTCTGATGTGAGCCATGTGTTGGCTGTGTGGAATACAGCTGCCTGTGTGGCTGTGCTCCATATCACTATGTTTATGTAGGAGGGGTTGTGTAGATGTGTGTGTGTGATGGAACATCTGTGTGATTCAGTGTGTGTATGTATGTGCGTGTGTGTTACAGTGATGTCATAGTCCGTGACTGTCAGTGCTGGGAAAAGTACACAATTTTCATACTTGAGTAAAAGTAAAGTTACCTTAATAGAAAATGACATCCAGTAAAAATCTTAAAGTATTTGGTTTTAAATATACTTCATTATCAAAAGTAAATGTAATTGTTAAAATATACTTATGTATCAAAAGTACAATTATTTCACATTCCTTGTATTATGCAAACCAGATTTTTTTTACGGATAGCCAAGGGCACACTCCAACACTCAGACATCATTTACAAAAGAAGCCTTTGTGTTTAGTGAGTCTCCCAGATCAGAGGCAGTAGGGATGACCAGGGATGTTCTCTGTTTAGTGAGTCCGCCAGATCAGAGGCAGTAGGGATCAAATCAAATCAAATGTATTTATATAGCCCTTCGTACATCAGCTGATATCTCAAAGTGCTGTACAGAAACCCAGCCTAAAACCCCAAACAGCAAGCAATGCAGGTGTAGAAGCACGGTGGCTAGGAATGACCAGGGATGTTCTCTGTTTAGTGAGTCTCCCAGATCAGAGGCAGTAGGGATGACCAGGGATGTTCTCTGTTTAGTGAGTCCGCCAGATCAGAGGCAGTAGGGATGACCAGGGATGTTCTCTGTTTAGTGAGTTCACTAGATCAGAGGCATTAGGGATGACCAGGGATGTTCTCTGTTTAGTGAGTTCGATGACCAGGGATGTTCTCAGTGAGGCAGATCAGAGGATAGGGATGACCAGGGATGTTCTCTGTTTAGTGAGTTCACTAGATCAGAGGCATTAGGGATGACCAGGGATGTTCTCTGTTTAGTGAGTTCACTAGATCAGAGGCAGTAGCGATGACCAGGGATGTTCTCTTGATAAGTGTGTAAATTGGACCATTGTCCTGTCCTGCTAACCATTCTAAATGTAACGAGTAATTTTGGGCGTCAGGGAAAATGTATGGAGTAAAAAGTACATTATATTGTTTGGGAATGTAGTGAAGTCAAAGTTGAAAAAAAAGTCAAAGTTGTCAAAAATATAAATAGTAAAGTATGTATACCATCCCTAAAGTAGTACTTTAAAGTATTTGTACTTCGGTAGTTTCCACCACTGGTGACTGCAAGTGCCTGGTGTGTTGTTTGTGTGCATTGTAGTGTGCTTGTCTGTGTGTTTGTGTGTGTGTTCACATGCTTGCTTGGTCAGAAAGCAGCCTGGAAAATGTGTGGCTGTGTTCCCTGTTCCTTGGGATGTTGACTGAAGTCACTGGTCAGTGGTTTATGACTCCCAGTTTAACGGTCGATTAACCATCGATCACTGGCCTGGTTGGTCAAGCTCTATGATTTAATGGACATTCTCCCCTCTCTCTAACCAACACACGCTCACAGACACACACACACACAAACAAACCCACACACAGACACACACACACAAACACACATAGCTCACTCCTCTATTGCATTTAGGCTTATAATGGAGGAACATTAATCACTAAACATATGGATATAATTGATACCTTAGTCAATACGCTGATGCTTTCATTACTGTAACATCCCTCTAATGCTTTCACACACAAACACACACACACATTATTCAAATCAAATCAAATCAAATGTATTTATATAGCCCTTCGTACATCAGCTGATATCTCAAAGTGCTGTACAGACACCCAGCCTAAAACCCCAAACAGCAAGCAATGCAGGTGTAGAAGCACGGTGGCTAGGAAAAACTCCCTAGAAAGGCCAAAACCTAGGAAGAAACCTAGAGAGGAACCAGGCTTTGAGGGGTGGCCAGTCCTCTTCTGGCTGTGCCGGGTGGAGATTATAACAGAACATGGCCAATATGTTCAAATGTTCATAAATGACCAGCATGGTCAAATAACAATAATCACAGTAGTTGTCAAGGGTGAGGCAAGTCAGCATCTCAGGAGTAAATGTCAGTTGGCTTCATAGCCGATCATTAAGAGAATCTCTACCACTCCTGCTGTCTCTACAGATTTGAAAACAGCAGGTCTGGGACAGGTAGCATGTCCGGTGAACAGGTCAGGATTCCATAGCCGCAGGCAGAACAGTTGAAACTGGAGCAGCAGCACGGCCAGGTGGACTGGGGACAGCAGGGAGTCATCATGCCAGGTGGTCCTAGGGCTCAGGTCCTCCGAGAGAGAGAAAGAAAGAGAGAATTAGAGAGAGCATACTTAAATTCACACAGGACACCGGATAAGACAGGAGAAGTACTCCAGATATAACAAACTGACCCTAGCCCCCCGACACATAAACTACTGCAGCATAAATATTGGAGGCTGAGACAGGAGGGGTCAGGAGACACTGTGGCCTCATCCGATGATCTCCCCAGACAGGGCCAAACAGGAAGGATATAACCCCACCCACTTTGCCAAAGCACAGCCCCCACACCACTAGAGGGATATCTTCAACCACCAACTTACCATCCTGAGACAAGGCCGAGTATAGCCCACAAAGATCTCCGCCATGGCACAACCCAAGGGGGGGGCACCAACCCAGACAAGGCGCCAACCCAGACATATTGTTATGTATGTGGTTGTATTTGTGGTGACATTAAGGCTCCACACTGAACCTTTAATCTAAGGGTGAGATGGTAAAGACTTAATATAATTTATCCTAATCAGACTATTCTAATCTAGTACATGTAGCCTATAATAAATTGTTGAGTTAATCTGACCCTCTGGTGATTTGACCTGAGGCCAATCTCTTTTTCTCTCTCTAGCCCTGGGTCAATGGTATTGCTCGTGCTTTGCAGAGTAGGACTATATATGTCGTTGTGATATGAGTTTGAATTAAACCGGGTCTGCCTTAGCAAAGAAGGACTGGTTAGTGGTTCGTACCTACAGTGTTGCCTCAGTTGCGGTACTGTTTACTATTAGGCTAGCTAGTATGGATATTCTAGTGATTCATTCATATATTATAAGCCTATGTGTGTGTCATTACATTTATCTATACATTTATTAATAGGATAGGCCTACAACATATTCATAATATTGTAGCTTAATAAGCCTGAATCCAACAACCAGGCTATTCATTCCTACCACCCATTATTTATTCCATGACATACAGCACGCAAGTCGTTAGTGAGTCAACAACCTTGTTAATACATTTTTGGAGAGGAATGCAAAGTCTTCCCCGCTGGAACATTTACATACATTCACAAAAGCAACAGGTAAACACATGACGTAAGGCCGTCGTCCCTCCCTCTTCTACCCCCACAGTCCCCCCTGCTCCCCCAGCTGCTGTTGTGTCCTGCCTGGCTGCCCGGTGTCTGCTACACTGCTCCCCGCTCCTTCCCCGGACCCGAAGCCCGCCTCGCACCGCCCCGGCTACCGAACTCCCAGTGAATGCACTAGCCAGCAACCATGACAGGCATCGCCGCCGCGTCTTTCTTCTCCAACTCCTGCAGGTTCGGGGGTTGTGGGCTACAGTTCGAGTCTCTGGCCGAGCTAATCGTCCACATCGAGGACAATCACATCGGTGAGTCACAGAGAGAGGAGAGGTTGCATAGCTAGCTAGGCTAATGCTAGGCTCGAAGAACACGGTTCCATTTCATTCCGCTATGGGGAATGCCTGCCTGTTACATTTTCCGATTCGGCTCGCTGCAAATAAATGTATTAGGTGTCTTTGTGTCCAGAATAAAAATGGGGAAACCAAGTTTTCCCTCGGATAAGTTTAGTTTTGTATTATTGTGTAGCTATTTATAAAGCTAACGTTATCATAGGTGGCTAAGCTAGCCGTGTCTAGCCAGGCAGAGGTTTTGCATTGGTCGCTGTGTTTACGTTTAGGCCCGTGTTGCAATGCAGCGGAGCACTGCTTGTGGATAAGAATAGGGGAATTTACTCTTGACATTCTCACCCGATGCGCACAGACGTTCTTACCTTGGAAATGTATTTTTAAAAATGATGTAGGTGTAAATGATAGTTAATTGATTGGACTCGGTCACACCTAGATGACCAAATGCCGCTAGTTTAGTATAGTAGCCTACATATCAGGTATCTTTCTAGTTTAGTATAGTAGCCTACATATCAGGTATCTTTCTAGTTTAGTATAGTAGCCTACATATCAGGTATCTTTCTAGTTTAGTATAGTAGCCTACATATCAGGTATCTTTCTAGTTTAGTATAGTAGCCTACATCAGGTATCTTTCTAGTTTAGTATAGTAGCCTACATATCAGGTATCTTTCTAGTTTAGTATAGTAGCCTACATATCAGGTATCTTTCTAGTTTAGTATAGTAGCCTACATATCAGGTATCTTTCTAGTTTAGTATAGTAGCCTACATATCAGGTATCTTTCTAGTTTAGTATAGTAGCCTACATATCAGGTATCTTTCTAGTTTAGTATAGTAGCCTACATATCAGGTATCTTTCTAGTTTAGTATAGTAGCCTACATATCAGGTATCTTTCTAGTTTAGTATAGTAGCCTACATATCAGGTATCTTTCTAGTTTAGTATAGTAGCCTACATATCAGGTATCTTTCTAGTTTAGTATAGTAGCCTACATATCAGGTATCTTTCTAGTTTAGTATAGTAGCCTACATATCAGGTATCTTTCTAGTTTAGTATAGTAGCCTACATATCAGGTATCTTTCTAGTTTAATATAGTAGCCTACATATCAGGTGTCTTTGCAAGTCAAAGTTGATAAAATGATTTTGTTGTCAACTAAAATTTTAAGATACTTGTGGCCGCAAAGTTCTTTGCGCTTTCTATATGTATTTTTGCCAGCAACAACGAAACGGTACAATGTTTATTTAACTGTAGACTTCTAAAAGTCTGAAAGTCTGAAAGTGGGCGTTGCAAAATAAGCGGGTGGATCAACAGGGATGGGGTGTAACATCAGCGCTCCATTATTGGTTAGACCAGCCATAGCCAGGTGCACCACATGTCAGTTTAATGTTTACGTAGCAGGTTAGGACAATAACGTGGCAGGTTAGGAGAATGAGGGTAAGGTTAGGACAATTAACATGGCAGGTTAGGAGAATGAGGGTAGGGTTAGGACAATTATTGTGGCAGGTTAGGAGAATGAGGGTAGGATTAGGACAATTAACGTGGCAGGTTAGGAGAATGAGGGTAGGATTAGGACAATTATTTGTGGCAGGTTAGGAGAATGAGGGTAGGGTTAGGACAATTTTTTTATTTAACCTTTATTTAACCAGGTAGGCACGTTGAGAACAAGTTCTCATTTACAATTGCGACCTGGCCAAGATAAAGCAAAGCAGTTTGACACATACAACAACACAGAGTTAGACATGGAATAAAACAAACATACAGTCAGATAATACAATAGAAAAATAAGTCTATATACAATGTGAGCAAATGAGGTGAGATAAGGGAGGTAAAGACAAAAAAAGACCATGGTGGCGAAGTAAATACAATATAGCAAGTAAAACACTGGAATGGTAGATCTGCAGTGGAATTTTTTATTTAATTTAATTTATTTTACTAGGCAAGTCAGTTAAGAACAAATTCTTATTTTCAATGACAGCCTAGGAACAGTGGGTTAACTGCCTGTTCAGGGGCAGAACGACAGATTTGTACCTTGTCAGCTCAGGGATTCGAACTTGCAACCTTTCGGTTACTAGTCTAACACTCTAACCACTAGGCTACCCTGCTGAGTAATGTGCAAAGTAGCAAAAGAAATACAGTATGGGAAGAGGTAGTTGTTTGGGCTAAATTATAGATGGGCTATGTACAGGTGCAGTAATCTTTGAGCTGCTCTGACAGCTGGTGCTTAAAGCTATTGAGGGAGATAAGTTTCCAGTTTCAGAGGTTTTGTAGTTCGTTCCAGTCATTGGCAACAGAGAACTGGAAGGAGCGGTGGCCAAAGGAGGAATTGGTTTTGGGGTGACCAGAGAGATATACCTGCTGGAGCGCGTGCTACAGGTGGGTGCTGCTATGGTGCCCAGTGAGCTGAGATGAGGGCGGACTTTACCTAGCAGGGTGTTGTAGATGACCTGGAGCCAGTTGGTTTGGCGACGAGTATGAAGCAAGGGCCAGCCAACGAGAGCGTACAGGTCGCAGTGGTGGGTAGTATATGGGGCTTTGGTGACAAAACGGATGGCACTGTGATAGACTGCATTCAATTTATTGAGTAGGGTATTGGAGGCTATTTTGTAAATGACATCGCCAAAGTCGAGGATCGGTAGGATTTTCAGTTTTACAAGGGTATGTTCGGCAGCATGAGTGAAGGATGCTTTGTTGCGAAATAGGAAGCCAATTCTAGATTTAACTTTGGATTGGAGATGTTTGATGTGAGTCAGGAAGGAGAGTTTACAGTCTAACCAGACACCTAGGTAATTGTAGTTGTCCACATATTCTAAGTCAGAACCGTCCAGAGTAGTGATGCTGGACGGGCGGGTAGGTGCAGGCAGTGATCGGTTGAAAAGCATGCATTTAGTTTTACTATTTAAGAGCAGTTGGAGGCCACGGAAGGAGAGTTGTATGGCATTGAAGCTTGCCTGTAGGGTTGTTAACACAGTGTCCAAAGAAGGGCCAGAAGTATACAGAATGGTGTCATCTGCGTAGAGGTGAATCAGAGACTCACCAGCAGCAAGAGCGACATCATTGATGTATACAGAGAAGAGAGTCGGCCCAAGATTTGAACCCTGTGGCACCCCCATAGAGACTGCCAGAGGCCCTGACAATAGGCCCTCCGATTTGACACACTGAACTCTATCAAATAAATAGTTGATGAACCAGGCGAGGCAATCATTTGAGAAACCAAGGCTATCGAGTCTGCCGATGAGGATGTGGTGATTGACAGAGTCGAATCGATGGCGGTTATGATGTCGTTTAGGACCTTGAGCGTGGCTGAGGTGCACCCATGACCAGCTCTGAAACCAGATTGCATAGCGGAGAAGGTACAGTTGGATTCAAAATGGTCGGTGGTTGCACACCCAATTTTTCAGTTTTTGATTTGTTAAAAAAGTTTGAAATATCCAATAAATGTCGTTCCACTTCATGATTGTGTCCCACTTGTTGTTGATTCTTCACAAAAAAATACAGTTTTATATCTTTATGTTTGAAGCCTGAAATGTGGCAAAAGGGCGCAAAGTTCAAGGGGGCCGAATACTTTCGCAAGGCACTGTAGGTCTGTAGCAGTTTGGGTCTAGAGTGTCACCCCCTTTGAAGAGGGGGATGACCGCAGCAGCTTTCCAATCTTTCGGAATCTCAGACGACACGAAAGAGAGGTGGCAGGTCAATTAACGTGGCAGGTTAGGAGAATGAGGGTAGGGTTAGGCAAATAGTCAGGGTTAGGCTTAGCTAAAATGCAACAGCTGTCAACAATAAACTCATTGTGCAACCCAATAAGCCATGCAAAACAGTCTACAAGTGTCACCAGTCTGATCAGTGGGGGCAATGAGTTGACCCTACTGCTGCATCTCTACAATGACTGACCCATTAATAACACATCATCAGATCAATACTCTCATTAGATCTGTCCACCCAGCAAGGAGTGTGTGTGTTTCTATTTGCTTTGGTTCTTCTCCTGCTGTTTCCCTGCAGCTTGTCCGCCATTCAATTGTTACCCAATCAGTAACTACAATACAGAAGAGGAGTATTCTCTGTACAGGCGAACAGACTCATTTAATTGCTGATATCCTGGTTGTCCACCAGGGGAGATTGATGATATCCTGGTTGTCCACCAGGGGAGATTGATGATATCCTGGTTGTCCACCAGGGGAGATTGATGATATGCCCTGTTGTCCACCAG
Source organism: Oncorhynchus tshawytscha (assembly GCF_018296145.1). Classification (NCBI taxonomy): domain Eukaryota; kingdom Metazoa; phylum Chordata; class Actinopteri; order Salmoniformes; family Salmonidae; genus Oncorhynchus; species Oncorhynchus tshawytscha. The sequence goes on from NC_056459.1 coordinate 25,718,668, forward strand.
GGGAGATTGATGATATGCCCTGTTGTCCACCAGGGGAGATTGATGATATGCCCTGTTGTCCACCAGGGGAGATTGATGATATGCCCTGTTATCCACCAGGGGAGATTCAAATCAAATTTTATTTGTCACATACACATGGTTAGCAGATGTTAATGCGAGTGTAGCGAAATGCTTGTGCTTCTAGTTCCGACAATGCAGTAATAACGAACAAGTAATCTAACTAACAATTCCAAAAAACTACTGTCTTATACACAGTGTAAGGGGATAAAGAATATGTACATAAGGATATATGAATGAGTGATGGTACAGAGCAGCATAGGCAAGATACAGTAGATGATATCGAGTACAGTATATACATATGAGATGAGTATGTAAACTAAGTGGCATAGTTAAAGTGGCTAGTGATACATGTATTACATAAGGATGCAGTCGATGATATAGAGTACAGTATCTACGTATGCATATGAGATGAATAATGTAGGGTAAGTAACATTATATAAGGTAGCATTGTTTAAAGTGGCTAGTGATATATTTACATAATTTCCCATCAATTCCCATTATTAAAGTGGCTGGAGTAGAGTCAGTGTCATTGACAGCGTGTTGGCAGTAGCCACTCAATGTTAGTGGTGGCTGTTTAACAGTCTGATGGCCTTGAGATAAAAGCTGTTTTTCAGTCTCTCGGTCCCAGCTTTGATGCACCTGTACTGACCTCGCCTTCTGGATGACAGCGGGGTGAACAGGCAGTGGCTCGGGTGGTTGATGTCCTTGATGATCTTTATGGCCTTCCTGTAGCATCGGGTGGTGTAGGTGTCCTGGAGGGCAGGTAGTTTGCCCCCGGTGATGCGTTGTGCAGACCTCACTACCCTCTGGAGAGCCTTACGGTTGAGGGCGGTGCAGTTGCCATACCAGGCGGTGATACAGCCCGCCAGGATGCTCTCGATTGTGCATCTGTAGACGTTTGTGAGTGCTTTTGGTGACAAGCTGAATTTCTTCAGCCTCCTGAGGTTGAAGAGGCGCTGCTGCGCCTTCCTCACGATGCTGTCTGTGTGAGTGGACCAATTCAGTTTGTCTGTGATGTGTATGCCGAGGAACTTAAAACTTGCTACCCTCTCCACTACTGTTCCATCGATGTGGATGGGGGGGGTGTTCCCTCTGCTGTTTCCTGAAGTCCACAATCATCTCCTTAGTTTTGTTGACGTTGAGTGTGAGGTTATTTTCCTGACACCACACTCCGAGGGCCCTCACCTCCTCCCTGTAGGCCGTCTCGTCGTTGTTGGTAATCAAGCCTACCACTGTTGTGTCGTCCGCAAACTTGATGATTGAGTTGGAGGCGTGCGTGGCCACGCAGTCGTGGGTGAACAGGGAGTACAGGAGAGGGCTCAGAACGCACCCTTGTGGGGCCCCAGTGTTGAGGATCAGCGGGGAGGAGATGTTGTTGCCTACCCTCACCACCTGGGGGCGGCCCGTCAGGAAGTCCAGTACCCAGTTGCACAGGGCGGGGTCGAGACCCAGGGTCTCGAGCTTGATGACGAGCTTGGAGGGTACTATGGTGTTGAATGCCGAGCTGTAGTCGATGAACAGCATTCTCACATAGGTATTCCTCTTGTCCAGATGGGTTAGGGCAGTGTGCAGTGTGGTTGAGATTGCATCGTCTGTGGACCTATTTGGGCGGTAAGCAAATTGGAGTGGGTCTAGGGTGTCAGGTAGGGTGGAGGTGATATGGTCCTTGACTAGTCTCTCAAAGCACTTCATGATGACGGATGTGAGTGCTACGGGGCGGTAGTCGTTTAGCTCAGTTACCTTAGCTTTCTTGGGAACAGGAACAATGGTGGCCCTCTTGAAGCATGTGGGAACAGCAGACTGGTATAGGGATTGATTGAATATGTCCGTAAACACACCGGCCAGCTGGTCTGCGCATGCTCTGAGGGCGCGGCTGGGGATGCCGTCTGGGCCTGCAGCCTTGCGAGGGTTAACACGTTTAAATGTCTTACTCACTTCGGCTGCAGTGAAGGAGAGACCGCATGTTTTCGTTGCAGGCCGTGTCAGTGGCACTGTATTGTCCTCAAAGCGGGCAAAAAGTTATTTAGTCTGCCTGGGAGCAAGACATCCTGGTCCGTGACTGGGCTGGGTTTCTTCCTGTAGTCCGTGATTGACTGTAGACCCTGCCACATGCCTCTTGTGTCTGAGCCGTTGAATTGAGATTCTACTTTGTTTCTGTACTGGCGCTTAGCTTGTTTGATAGCCTTGCGGAGGGAATAGCTGCACTGTTTGTATTCAGTCATGTTACCAGACACCTTGCCCTGATTTAAAAGCAGTGGTTCGCGCCTTCAGTTTCACACGAATGCTGCCATCAATCCACGGTTTCTGGTTAGGAAATGTTTTAATCGTTGCTATGGGAACGACATCTTCAACGCACGTTCTAATGAACTCGCACACCGAATCAGCGTATTCGTCAATGTTGTTGTCTGACGCAATACGAAACATCTCCCAGTCCACGTGATGGAAGCAGTCTTGGAGTGTGGAGTCAGCTTGGTCGGACCAGCGTTGGACAGACCTCAGCGTGGGAGCCTCTTGTTTTAGTTTCTGTCTGTAGGCAGGGATCAACAAAATGGAGTCGTGGTCAGCTTTTCCGAAAGGGGGCGGGGCAGGGCCTTATATGCGTCGCGGAAGTTAGAGTAACAATGATCCAGGGTCTTTCCACCCCTGGTTGCGCAATCGATATGCTGATAAAATTTAGGGAGTCTTGTTTTCAGATTAGCCTTGTTAAAATCCCCAGCTACAATGAATGCAGCCTCCGGATAAATCGTTTCCAGTTTGCAGAGAGTTAAATAAAGTTCGTTCAGAGCCATCGATGTGTCTGCTTGGGGGGATATATACGGCTGTGATTATAATCGAAGAGAATTCTCTTGGTAGATAATGCGGTCTACATTTGATTGTGAGGAATTCTAAATCAGGTGAACAGAAGGATTTGAGTTCCTGTATGTTTCTTTCATCACACCATGTCACGTTGGCCATGAGGCATACGCCCCCGCCCCTCTTCTTACCAGAAAGATGTTTGTTTCTGTCGGCGCGATGCGTGGAGAAACCCGCTGGCTGCACCGCTTCGGATAGCGTCTCTCCAGTTAGCCATGTTTCCGTGAAGCATAGAACGTTACAGTCTCTGATGTCCCTCTGGAATGCTACCCTTGCTCGGATTTCATCAACCTTGTTGTCAAGAGACTGGACATTGGCAAGAAGAATGCTAGGGAGTGGTGCACGGTGTGCCCGTCTCCGGAGTCTGACCAGAAGACCGCTTCGTTTCCCTCTTTTTCTGAGTCGTTTTTTTGGGTCGCTGCATGTAATCCACTCCGTTGTCCTGGTTGTAGGGCAGAACACAGGATCCGCGTCGCGAAAAACATATTCTTGGTCGTACTGATGGTGAGTTGACGCTGATCTTATATTCAGTAGTTCTTCTCGGCTGTATGTAATGAAACCTAAGATGACCTGGGGTACTAGTGTAAGAAATAACACGTAAAAAAACAAAAAACTGCATAGTTTCCTAGGAACGCGAAGCGAGGCGGCCATCTCTGTCGGCGCCGGTTAACTGCGCCGATTGATGATATGCCCTGTTGTCCACCAGGGGAGATTGATGATATGCCCTGTTGTCCACCAGGGGAGATTGATGATATTGCCCTGTTGTCCACCAGGGGAGATTGATGATATTGCCCTGTTGTCCACCAGGGGAGATTGATGATATTGCCCTGTTGTCCACCAGGGGAGATTGATGATATTGCCCTGTTGTCCACCAGGGAGATTGATGATATTGCCCTGTTGTCCACCAGGGAGATTGATGATATTGCCCTGTTGTCCACCAGGGAGATTGATGATATTGCCCTGTTGTCCACCAGGGAGATTGATGATATTGCCCTGTTGTCCACCAGGGAGATTGATGATATTGCCCTGTTGTCCACCAGGGAGATTGATGATATTGCCCTGTTGTCCACCAGGGGAGATTGATGATATTGCCCTGTTGTCCACCAGGGAGATTGATGATATGTCCACCGGTTTGGTTGTCCACCAGGGAGATTGATGATATGCCCGGTTTGGTTGTCCACCAGGGAGATTGATGATATGTCCACCGGTTTGGTTGTCAACCAGGGGAGATTGATGATATGCCCGGTTTGGTTGTCAACCAGGGAGATTGATGATATGCCCGGTTTGGTTGTCAACCAGGGAGATTGATGATATGCCCGGTTTGGTTGTCAACCAGGGAGATTGATGATATGCCCGGTTTGGTTGTCAACCAGGGGAGATTGATGATATGCCCGGTTTGGTTGTCAACCAGGGAGATTGATGATATGCCCGGTTTGGTTGTCAACCAGGGAGATTGATGATATGCCCGGTTTGGTTGTCAACCAGGGAGATTGATGATATGCCCGGTTTGGTTGTCAACCAGGGGAGATTGATGATATGCCCGGTTTGGTTGTCAACCAGGGAGATTGATGATATGCCCGGTTTGGTTGTCAACCAGGGAGATTGATGATATGCCCGGTTTGGTTGTCAACCAGGGGAGATTGATGATATGCCCGGTTCGGTTGTCCATCGGTGGAGATAATTGGCACTATGGCATTCGGGCAGGTGGCGTTCTGCTGGCATCCACCAAACCCAGATTCGTCCGTCAGACTGCCAGATGGTGAAGCGTGATTCATCACTCAAGAAAACACGTTTCCACTGCTCCAGAGTCCAATGGTGGTGAGCTTTACACCATTCCAGCCGACACTTGGCATTGCGCATGGTGATCTTAGGCTTGTGTGTGGCTGCTCGGCCATGGAAACCCACTTCATAAATCTCCCAACGAACAGTTCTTGTGCTGACGTTGCCTCCAGAGGCAGTTTGGAACACGGTAGTGAGTGTTGCAGCTGAGGACAGGTGATTTTTACTCACTTTATCACTGCGGTCCCGTTCTATTGAGCTTGTGTGGCCTACCACTTTGCGGCTGAGCCGTTTTGCTCCTAGACATTTCCACTTCTCAATAACAGCACTTACACTTTACAGGGGCAGCTCTAGCAGGGCAGAAATTTGATGAACTGACTTGTTGGAAAGGTGGCATCCTATGACGGTGCCACGTTGAAAGTCACTGAGCTCTTTAGTACGGGCCATTATACTGCCAATGTTTGTCTATGGAGATTGCATGGCGGTGTGTGTGATTTTTATACACCTGTCAGCAACGGGTGTGGCTGAAATGGACAAATCCAGCAATTTGAAGGTGTGTCCACATACCTTTGGGCATGTAGTGTATATCACCCTTGTCCTTTTTCAGCCACGACTCCAAGGAACATAGAATATTACAGTTCTTCAGGTCCCGTTGATAGGATAGTCTCCAACTGGAGCTTGTCCAGCTTGTTCTCTAGTGACTACTTTCGCCAATAGAACAGAGGGTAGAGGAGGTTTATTTGCTCGCTAAAGTTGTCGTCAGGATATCTGCCTCCTGTGCCGTCACTTACTCTTTCGAGTCCCGTCTGATGACGCGCGATTGGAGGACAATCTCATTTCATACAGGTGCATTAGTTTCCATGTTTCATCTTCTCGCCGCTGCTCCTCCATTACCTTTGACCTTTTTTTCCAAAAAGAGGCGAGGAAAACCAATTGAGATTTTCACCAGGACTCAGACACGTTCAGCTGCAGCAAGCAGGAAGTCCATATTTAGAGATACGGCGCTGCCCTCTAGAGTCAGAATCTAATAGTATGCTGTTCATCATCCGCTGTAACGACAGTACCATTGATAGAGTTTATTCAGTGGCATCATGCAAGCTTGTGTTGCAGTGTTTTGAAAAGGAACTCCATCAATATTAACGGTGCCTCCTCTAAAGAATTATTGCTTTCAAAGTGCCATCCCACCATAGTCATGAAGTATATGGGAGAAATGATCAGACGTTCAGGGGCCCTCAGGACTCTGTGTGTACCTGCATGTGTGGGTGAGTGTTTCTGCGATAACTGTCCTGTATGTAGGCTACATCTATGATCGTGTCTCTAAGTTAGATCGGTCTTTCTGTCTTTCCCTCTCTGTGTGTCCCTCTCTCTGTGTGAAGTCAGAGAAGAGGAATGTAGTGATGTCATCCTTGTCAAGCTGTGTGCCAGACTGACTACCAGTGTTCTGTTACCTGAACAAGTAGAGACCTGCCTCTTACCTAAAACCACCACTTCCCCTCTCCCACCAGTTCTACCTTGTTACAACACTGTATATAGCCATAATGACATTGAAATGTCTCTATTCCTTTGCAACTTTTGTGAGTGTAATGTTTTTTATTTTTTTTTTATTATTTCACTTGCTTTAGCAATATAAACATATATTTCCCATGCCAATAAAGCCCATTGAATTGAGAGGGGGGGAAGGGGAAGAAAGAGGAGGGGAGGCGTGTGAGGGAGAGGGGTACAGAGAAAGAGTAGCACACACCACTTATCAATAGTGGTTCCCAAATTGGTAAATGTTGCCAGTACAACTTTTCTCAGTTACTGCTGTATGTTGTAAGCTAAGCTTGTTTATCTGAGACTCTGCTAATATAATGTAATGATGGTATAGGTCCTGCATATCCATCTATGTCCAGAAGGTGTCAGTATAGCACCTTGTTCTTCTTCTCACTGTTCTGTTGAGCTCTTACTGACTATGTCACCATTTGCTGTTTCTGTTCACAACGTTGGAGTGTTTCTCTGTAGTTGAGGGGCTTCCTTTTCTGTGTTGTTTTTTTCTCACCTACATTTTTGGAGTATGTGGTCTGGTGTGATTACGTACCGTGTGTTGGATGTGAAAGCAATGACTCCACTACAGCATAGTTTACTAAACCAGTCATGTCAACCTAGTCAGTGTCAGATGAGTGATTTAATCCAGGACACGAAGGGAGGAGGGTAGGAAGGGTGCACTGTATAAGTATTTGAACAGGGTCCATGTTTGTGTTTGTTGTTGATGCCTGGTGTGTTGGTTAACATTTCCTCTCTCCCTCAATGCTGAGGTGGGACACTACACGGAAGGAGTCTGTGTCCTTGTGTGTGAGTGGGTTGGTTTTTCTATCATTGCGGGGACCTAAAATCCCCCTTATTCCCTACAAGGATAGTAAAACATGGAGAATTCTGAGGACAAAGGCTATTTTAAGCTTAGGAGTTAGGGTTAGTGTTAGAATTAGGGTAAGTGGTTATGGTAAGGGGTTAGGGAAAATAGGATATTGAATAGAAATATATTTTAGGGCCTCCCGAGGGTAGAATAACGTGTGTGTGTGTGTGTGCCTTTGTATGTGTATGCTCCAAATTACCTGTCTGGGCGTAAAGAGGCAATTAGTGTATCCAAGAATGGAAAATACACCACCCCGATACACATACATACACACTCACACCGTCGGAAGTCGCAGGGCCAGAGCGCCTCACCATGCACTGGGAAGTCTAATTATAGAGGGATGTACCCCCCTCTCCCCTCCCTCTCTTTCCCCACTCTCCTCGTTTTTTCTCCCTTCCCTCTCTCCATCCGGTGGCCTGCTGCTTCAGAAACACATTAAAATACTCTCTGTGGCTTAATTAGCAGTCTGGAAAACAAGAGCTGCATTCTTGGCCTACTTTGACACACCCGCTAGACACACACATACACACATACACACACACACCCGCTAGACACACACACACACACACACACACACACCACGCTAGACACACACACACACACACACACACACATACACACACACACATACTGGTGGAAGATGGCGCCGACAGACATGGCAGCTCTGCATCTAGCTCCGTAGCAACATTGCAGTATTTTGTTTTTTTGGTGTGTTATTTCTTACACTATTAGCCCTGAATGTTTTTTACAAGCATTTCGCTACACCCGCAATAACATCTGCTAAATATGTGTATGTGACCAATAAGATTTGATTTGGTGTGGCCTTATCTTTGACCAGTAGGAGGCAGTAGTAGACTGTTGGTCAGAAAAGCAATGTTGTGTTGAAATGAGTAGAGTTCTGTTTGATGTGTAGCTGATTTATTGACAGAAATGCTAATTTGGAGTATATTTATGACTCCCTTGTGCTCCCAACTTACTGGTCTTATACACAGTCGGGTACACACCCATATAGACACACACAAAGTCACATGCTCACACACACTGTCTTTAGGGGAGAACTAGACCAGTGTGACAGCTATGATACAACATATTAGTTATGATAGAACTAACAGACCTGTATGTGTGTGTGTGTGTGTGTGTGTGTGTGTGCACGCATTCACCCTAAGTGTGTATCCCTTCTTGTTACAGTGGTGGTATCAGGAGTGTAGTTGCTTCCTGTCCAGCTAGGTGAACGGAAGCCATAAAGTTGGGGAACATTTATTGCTCTCCTTCTCAGCACCTGGTTTACATAATCCCCCCCCCTCAAGATATTGGTAAGCATTGTTCTAGGCTAGCTACATGTTAACCATAATTAAACATACTGCAGTATATTGTTAGCATTGGGGAGCTTGACACAAAGATGGCGAACAAATGCATATAGTTAATTCAGGCCATTTACCTTTACAAAAAAGGTCAGTTCCGGTCTACTTAACAGGGTGTCTCTCCCATAGACACCAATTTAATAGCAACTGGGAATGTTCTACTTAGGTCACTGACTTTCATTAAACCAGAAATAAACCGTGAGTGGGGTGTCTCACTTCCTCTTCCATCTCTGCTTGACATACTTTATTATTACAATTATTTTTGTACTTTTATTTTAACAGGAAAAACCTAGGTCTCTTTTTCAAATGTGCCCTGTATTTAAAGTTTTTCTCAGTTTTTCACAATTCCTGACATTTAATCAGAGTAAAAATTCCCTGTCTTAGGTCAGTTAGGATCACCACTTTATTTTAAGAATGTGACATGTCAGAATAATAGAATCATGAAATACATCCACAGGTATACCTCCAATTGACTCAAATGATGTCAATTAGCATATCAGAAGCTTCTAAAGCCATGACATAATTTTCTGGAATTTTCCAAGCTGTTTAAAGGCACAGTCAATTTAGTGTATGTACACTTCTGATCCACTGCAATTATGATACAGTGAATTATAAGTGAGATAATCTTTCTGTAAACGATTTTTGGAAAAATTACTTGTGTGATTTAAAAAGTAGATGTCCTCACCGACTTACCAAAACTATAGTTTGTTAACAAGAAATTTGTGGAACCGGCCGCGACCGGGAGGTCCGTGGGGCGACGCACAATTGGCATAGCGTCGTCCGGGTTAGGGAGGGCTTGGCCGGTAGCGATATCCTTGTCTCATCGCGCACCAGCAACTCCTGTGGTTGGCCGGGCGCAGTTCACGCCAACCAAGGTTGCCAGGTGCACAGTGTTTCCTCCGACACATTGGTGTTGCTGGCTTCCGGGTTGGATGCGCGCTGTGTTAAGAAGCAGTTGGGTTGGGTTGTGTATTGGAGGACGCATGACTTTCAACCTTCATCTCTCCCGAGCCCGTACAGGAGTTGTAGCGATGAGACAAGATTGTAGCTACTAACAATTGGATACCACAAAATTGGGGAGAAAAAGGGGGTAAAATAAAAAATATATATTTTTTAAATTGATTTTTTTTTGGTGGAGTGGTTGAAAACGAGTTTAATTACTCCAACCTAAAGTGTATGGAAACTTCCGACTTCAACTGTACGTATGCTAGCTAAATGCTAACCATACTGAAACATTTACATTTTAGTAATTTATCAGACACTCTTATACAGAGCGACTTACAGGAGCAATTAGGGTTCAGTGTCTGTTGTATGCTAGCTACATGCTAACCATACTGAAACATCAAATCAAATGTAATTAGTCACAAGTGCCGAATATAACAGGTGAAAACCTTAGAGTGAAATGCTTACTTACCAGCCCTGAACCAACAATGCAGTTTATATAAATATGGATAACAATAAGAAATAAAACTAACAAGTAATTAAAGAGCAAAATAACAATAGCGAGACTATATATGGGGGGTACCGGTACAGAGTCAATGTGAGTCAATGGCACCGGTTAGTTGAGGTAATATGTACATAGAGTTGAGAGAGTAGAGTAGAGTTATTAAAGTGACTATGCATAGATAATAAAAGAGAGATCAGCAGCATAAAAGAGAGAGGGGGGTGGAATGCAAATAGTCTGGGTAGCCATTTGATTAGATGTTCAGGAGTCCTATGGTTTGGGGGTAGAAGCTGTTTAGAAGCATCTTGGACCTAGACTTGGTGCTCCGGTACCGCTTGCCGTGCAGTTGCAGAGAGAAGAGTTTATGACTGGGGTGGCTGGAGTCTTTGAAAATGTTTAGGGCTTTCCTCCACTGCCTGATATAGAGGTTCTGGATGGCAGAAAGCTTGGCCCCAGTGATGTACTGGGCCATTCGCACTACCCTCTGTAGTGCCTTGCGTTCGGAGGCCGAGCAGTTGGTAGTTTGTTGGTGATGTGGACCGCAAGGAACTTGAAGCTCTCAACCTGCTCCACTGCAGCCCCGTTGATGAGAATGGGGGCGTGCTAGGCCCTCTTTTTCCTGTAGTCCACAATCATCTCCTTTGTCTTGATCATGTTGAGGGAGAGGTTGTGTTCCTGGCACCACACGGCCAGGTCTCTGACCTCCTCCCTATTGCCTGTCTCGCCATTGTCGGTGATCAGGCCTACCACTGTTGTGTCATCGGCAAACTTAATGATGATGTTGGAGTCGTGCCTGGCTGTACAGTCATGAGTGAACAGGGAGTACAGGAGGGGACTGAGCATGCACCCAAGGTGCCCCTGTGTTGAGGATCAGTGTGGCGAATGTGTTGTTACCTACCCTTACCACCTGGGGGCGGCTTGTCAGGAAGTCCAGGATCCGGTTGCAGAGGGAGGTGTTTAGTCTCAGGGTCCTTAGCTTAGTAAGCTTTGAGGGCGCTATGGTGTTGAACGCTGAGCTGTAGTCAATGAATAGCATTCTCACATAGGTGTTACTTTTGTCCAGGTAGGAAAGGGCAGTGTGGAGTGCAATAGAGATTGCATCATCTGCGGATCTATTGGGGCGGTATGCAAATTGGAGTGGGTCTAGCATTTCTGGGATAATGGTCTTGATGTGAGCCATGATCAGCCTTTAAAAACACTTCATGGCTACAGACGTGAGTGCTACGGGTTAGTAGTCATTTAGGCAGGTTAACTTTGTGTTCTTGGGCACAGGCACTATGGTGGTCTGCTTAAAACATGTTGGTATTACAGACTCGGACAGGGAGAGGTTGAAAATTTCAGTGAAGACACTCCCCAGTTGGTCAGCGCATGTTTGCAGTACACGTTCTGGTAATCCGTCTGGCCCTGCGGCCTTGTGAATGTTGACCTGTTTTAAGGTCTTTACTCACATTGGCTGCGGAGAGCGTGATCACACAGTCTTCCGGAACAGCTGGTGCTCTCATGCATGTTTCAGTGTTATTTGTCTCGAAACGAGCATAGAAGTAGTTTAGCTTGTCTGGTAGGCTCGTGTCACTGGGCAGCTCTTGGCTGTGCTTCCCTTCGTAGTTTGTAATGGTTTGCTAACCCTGCCACATCTGACGAGCATCAGAGCCAGTGCAGTATGATTTGAACTTAGTCCTGTATTGAAGCTTTGCCAATTTGATGGTTTGTCAGAGGGCATAGCGGGATTTCTTATAAGCCTCCGGGATAGAGTCCCGCTCCTTGAAAGCGTCAGCACTAGCCTTTAGCTCAGTGCGGATGTTGCCTGTAATCCATGGCTTCTGGTTGGGGTATGTACGTACAGTCACTGTGGGGACAACATAATCAATCCACTTGTTGATGAAGCCAATGACTGATGTGGTGTACACCTCAATGCCGTCGGAAGAATCCCGGAACATATTCCAGTCTGTGCTAGCAAAACAGTCCTGTAGCTTAGCGTCTGTTTCATCTGACCATGTTTTTTTATTGATCTAGTCACTGGTGCTTCCTGTTTAATTTTTTTTGCTTGTAAGCAGGAATCCGGAGGATAAAATTATTGTCAGATTTGCCAAATGGAGGGCAAGGGAGAGCTTTGTATGCGTCTCTGTGTGTGGTGTAAAGACGGCCCAGATTATTTTATTTCCCCCCCTTTGGTTGCACATTTAACATGTTGATATAAATGTATTAAAACAGATTTAAGTTTCCCTGCATTAAAGTCCCCAGCTACTAATAGCACTCCCTCTGGGTGGGTGTTTTCTTGTTTGCTTATGGCGGAATACAGCTCATTCAATGCTGTCTTAGTGCCAGCCTCTGATTGTGGTGGTATGTAGACAGTTAAACTCTCTAGGTAGATAGTGTGGTCTACAGCTTTTCATGAGATACTCTACCTCAGGCGAGCAATAGCTTGAGACTTCCTTAGATATCGTGCACCAGCTGTTATTTACAAAAATGCATAGTCCGCCCGCCCCTTGTCTTACCAGATGCCGAGGTTCCTGCCGGTACAGCGTATAACCAGCCAGCAGTATGTTGATGGTGTCGTTGTTCAGCCACGACTCTGTGAAGCATAAGATATTACCGTTTTGAATGTCCCTTTGGTAGTTTAATCTTGCGCGTAGGTCATCGATTTTATTCTCCAAAGATTGCACGTTTGCTAGCAAAATGGAGGGAATTGGGGGTTTATTCGATCGCCTACGAATTCTCAGAAGGCAGCCTGCCCTTTGGCCCCTTTTTCTCCGCCTCCTCGTCACGCAAATGACGGGGATATGGGCCTGTTCCCGAGAAAGCAGTATATCGTTCGCGTCGGCCTCGTCAAGACTCTTTAATGGAAAAGTCGGATTCTACCAGTCCATAGTGAGTAATCGCAGTCTTGATGTCCAGAAGTTATTTTCGGTCTTAAGAGACGGTAGCGGCAACATTATATACCAAATAAGTAACATGTATGTGGTTGGCACTGGGGAGCTCAGTGTTTCCTCTGCAGTCATTTTATCTGTGGCACTGTGCCACGGCAAAAATCTTTGGCACCATGGCATAAAAATATGTAACTTGAAAAAATATTTCTGTTGAAGCGTACTTTGAAGATGCAAGAACAGTCCACATTTGACTTTTCCTCTGCAAACAAAATAAGTGATGAATAGAAAAATCTGACTACCCCATATTAGACAAGTTTATATATTTACCTAGTAGGCTTTGTGTTGTGTGTTCTACAGCCAGGTCATGTGTGATACAAGTCGGTATTCGATGTCCATCCATGTCCGAGGACATCGGGAGATGATGTTGAAACCAGCCACTTGAGGCAACAGTGAGCGCTGTTACCTTCAAGTAGGTTTCGGTTTTCCTAGAGTGTTGTGGATGGGTGTAAGCATCTGCCTCTTCCAAAGTTTGCAAGTTCGAATCCAGCAATAGAAAGTTGGTTTTCAGATATTTGTTTTAAGCCTATCCCAAACATTAACCCTTACCTTAACCATTCGAGTTAATGCCTAACCTTAAAACACTTTGAAATTTGATGTTTGAGAAACATGGATGAACGTCTGAAATCTGACAAGACTGTGAGAGCTAGTTGGTGTTCTATGAGAGATAAATATTCCTCTTGAGGCGCATTCAAGTTATGAGTGCAATCGGGAGGGAAACCTGCAGTCTGACAAGTCAATGCACAACAATTCTTGTAATCGCAGGGAAAGCAGCAGTTTTAAATGCCTTTGTTAAAATGGGGGGAATCCAAGCTTTCCGTTCCTACTTAATTTATTTCTCAACTCCTAAACTGCACATTTTCAACCCAGACATTTTAGCAGTGGAATGGTTAAGCAAGTTACCGCAATACACCGTGAGTGTATATAGTGTATATAGGAGAGTGGGGCTAAATACAACACGGATCAATTGTAGGTAATTAGTAACTTGCCTGGTAGTTAGTAAAAGGCCACCCTACCTCAATATTTTTTGGTTATGTAAAAGATTGTGATGAGAATTATGACATTTTTAGAATGGTGGCAACCAGGGAAAATCAAATAAAATGTTGTTTGTCACATGCGCCGAATACAGAGCTTACTTAAATTCCCTTAACCAACAATGCAGTTCAAGAAATAGAGTTAAGAAATGTTTGTTTTTTTAAAATTTGGAGTACATTTGTGTGGGGGTGGGGTATGGTGACATTAAATGGTTTCTGTGAGAAGTAAAGGCGGGGCGTGTTACCCCCAGTGGCGGTTTACCCTAAGTTACCCCAACAGTTAAGTCTACATTATATTCACTGTGTTTGCGCACATTTTTTGGGACATATAATTCATCAATAGGATGCTAACAATACTGAACAAGAATATAAACGCAACCTGTAAAGTGTTGGTTTCATGAGCTGAAATAAAAGATCCCAGAAATGTTCCATACACACAAAAAGCTTATTTCTCTCAAATTTTATGCACAATTTGTTTACATCCCTGTTAGTGAGCATTTCTCCTTTGTCAAAATAATCCATCCACCTGACAGGTGTGGCATATCAAGAAGCTGATTAAACAGCATGATCATTACACAGGTGCACCTTGTACTGGAGACAATAAAAGGTCATTATAAAATATGCAGTTTTGTCACACAACACAATGACACAGATGTCTCAAGTTTTGAGGGAGCGTGCAATTGGCATGCTGACTGCGGGAATGTCCACCAGAGCTGTTGCCAGAAAATTGAATGATAATTTCTCTACCATAAGTCTCCTCCAGTGTTGTTTTTGAGAATTTGGCAGTACGCCAACTGGCCTCACAATTGCAAACCATGTGTAACCACATCTGGCTTCTTCACCTGCGGGATCGTCTGAGAACAGCCACCCGGACAGCTGATGAAACTGACAAGTATTTATGTCTGTAGGAAAGCCCTTTTGTGGGGAAAAACTCATTCTCATTGGCTGGGCCTGGCTTTTTGTCCTTTTAAAAGGTCACCTTCAGTCCTCTCTCTGAGACTGTATGTAGTCTAAGTTAAGTGTTCTGGTTTCTGGATCTAGGTAGAATGATTGAAGTACGTCAGTAAAAAGCTAATTAAGACCACCTCAGTGGACCACCTCATGTGTGTGAGGGAGAGAGGAAATGCAAGATAGAATGCATTCATTCTCAATTATGAGGTGTGAAAGTCTGAAGCCAAAGTGCTACTAAGGCCAAGACCAAACACACACACACACGGAGGCTGTTAAATATGGCACAGAGATATTTTAGCTCTGGTCTGTAATGGCTTTGGATGTAATACATCTGCGAGCCATTATACCATAATTACATACACACATTCATTACTTCTGTGCCTTATAGCAAACAGGATGTATGTTTTGAAATATCCTTCTTTCACTCTGTCCTTTAGGTTAGTATTGTGGAGTAACTACAGTGTTGTTGATCCATCCACAGTTATCTCCTGTCACAGCCATTAAACTCTATAACTGTTTAAAAACACCATTGGCTTTATGGTGAAATCCCTGAGTGGTTTCCTTTCTCTCCGGGATCTAATTTAGTAAGGGTGCCTGTATATTTGTAGTCACTGGGTGTATTGATACGCCATCCAAAGTGTATTATTAATAACTGACCATGCTCAAATGCACAATGTCTGTTCTTTTTTGTTTTTCTTGCCCATCTACCAATTGGTGCCCTTCTTTGCGAACATGAGGAAAATCTCCCTGGTCTTTGTAGTTGAATCTGTGCTTGGAATTCACTGCTTAATTTAGGGACCATACAGATTAGGTGTGGGGTACAGAGATGGGGTAGTCAATTAAAAATCATGTTAAACACTGTTATTGTGAGTCAATGCAACTTGTGTGATTAATTAGGTGCATTTGTACTCCTGACCTTATGTAGGCTTGCCATAACAAGATATTTGAATACTTATTGACTCAAAAGATTTCAGCTTTACATTTTTTATAAATTTGTAAACATTTCTAAAAACATTCCATTTTGACATTATGGTGTATAGTTTTTATTTTTTATTTTTTATTTCACCTTTTATTTAACCAGGTAGGCTAGTTGAGAACAAGTTCCCATTTGCAACTGCGACCTGGCCAAGATATATCATAGCAATTCGATACAAACAACATCACAGAGTTACACATGGAGTAAAACAAACATACAGTCAATAATACAGTAGAACAAAAGAAAACAAAAAGTCTATATACAGTGAGTGCAAATGAGGTAAGTTAAGGGAGTTAAGGCAATGAATAATAAGTAATTACAATATAGCAATTAAACACAGGAATGGTAGATGTGCAGAAGATGAATGTGCAAGTAGAGATACTGGGGTGCAAAATAAATAAATACAGTATGGGGATGAGGTAGGTAGATAGATGGGCTGTTTACAGATGGGCTATGTACAGGTGCAGTGATCTGTGAGCTGCTCTGACAGCTGGTGCTTAAAGCTAGTGAGGGAGATATGAGTCTCCAGCTTCAGAGATTTTTGCAGTTCGTTCCAGTCATTGGCAGCAGAGAACTGGAAGGAAAGACGACCAAAGGAGGAATTGGCTTTGGGGGTGACCAGTGAGCTATACCTGCTGGAGCACGTGCTACAAGTGGGTGCTGCTGTCGTGACCAGTGAGCTGAGATAAGGCGGGGCTTTACCTAGCAGGGTCTTGTAGATAACCTGTAGCCAGTGGGTTTGGCGACGAGTACGAAGCGAGGGCCAACCAACGAGCGCGTACAGGTCGCAATGGTGGGTAGTGTATGGGGCTTTGGTGACTAAACGGATTGGACTGTGATAGGCTGCATCCAATTTGTTGAGTAGAGTGTTGGAGGCTATTTTATAGATGACATCACCGAAGTCGAGGATCGGTAGGATGGTCAGGTTTACGAGGGTATATTTGGCACCATGAGTGAAGGATGCTTTGTTGCGAAATAGGAAGCCAATTCTAGATTTAACTTTGGATTGGAGATGTTTGATGTGAGTCTGGAAGGAGAGTTTACAGTCTAACCAAACACCTAGGTATTTGTAGTTGTCCACATATTCTAAGTCAGAGCCGTCTAGAGTTGTGATGCTGGACGGGCGAGCAGGTGCAGGCAGTGATCGGTTGAATAGCATGTATTTAGTTTTACTTGGGTTTAAGAGCAGTTGGAGGCCACGGAAGGAGAGTTGTATAGTGTGTAGATCAGTTGGTGTGGTGTGTAGATCTTATTGTGTGTAGATCAGTGACACAAAATTGAAATGTAAACCAGCACAAGAATTTGTATTACCCAAAACAGTTACAAGCCATACAAAAATAAAAATCATCCAATAAATATTTAAAATGGGCGACAGGGGGACAAGAGTCTTAAGTTGAAGTTTAGTCTGCAGGCTATTCCATAGGCAAGGAGCGTAACAGGAAAAGGCAGCCATACCCAACTCTGTGGAAATCACATGGGCCTCAAGTGTAATCCATGCTTGAGACCTGGTTTTACGAATTATAATTCTATTATTGATGAATGATGATAAATAAGAAGGTAGCTTATTCAGAAGTGCTTTATAGACAAACACGAGAGCATGTTGTTCTCGTCTCACGGACAGCGAAGTCCAACCCACATTTTGATATAAAACACAGTGGTGAGTTCTGTAGCTAGCACCCGTAATAAACCCCTAATAAACATGAGTGCGCAATGATAAGTAGCATCCAGCCATTTAAGTGTTGATGCCGTAGCATGCATGTAGATAATATCCCCATAATCTATAACAGATAGAAAAGTAGCTTGCACAATTTGCCTTCTATTTGTAGAGGACAAACATGTCCTGTTTCTATAGAGGAAGCCTAGCATGATTTTTAGCCGAATGTTCCTCTGGCTATGGAAACCTTATACATATCTAGCAGTGATATTTCCAGTTTCTCCCTCACCCAGAATAATTATTTGTCATTAGTAAATGCACAGAAGTTGGGAATTGATTGAGACATTTTCTTATTTAATTTGGGACTATTTCTCACAGTAGAAGAAAAGGTGCATCTCTGTGTCTACGTCCCCAGTCATACAATGACTACATAGACACTTTTGGGTTGCCATTATGTCTACCTTTTTTCTATATCCAACTGACACTGAGTCTGTATTTGGTCTTTTCTGTAACAATCTGATTGATTTGTGTGTTTGGATAATACGGTTATTTAGTGTTTTTAACAGCTGACATATGGGACTATTTTCAGTTTTCAGCTCTTGGGTTTCTGTACAGCTCTTTGTGACATTGGCTGATGTAAAAAGGGCTTCATAAATACATTTGATTGATTAAAATGGTGCCAAAATGTAAGTGTCCTTTTCTTTATATTAAAACCTCACTAGGGTATGTGGGACGCTAGCGTCACACCTGGCCAACATCCAGTGAAATTGCAGAGCGCCAAATTCAAATGCAGAAATACTCATTATAAAAATTCAGAAAACATAGGTTTAAAGATGAACTTCTTGTGAATCCAACCACGATGTCAGATTTCAAAAAGGCTTTACTGCGAAAACATACCTTACGATTATTTGAGAACATCGCCCAGCAGACATATCATTACAAACAGTAACCAGCCAAGTAGAAGAGTGACACAAGTCAGAAATAGAGATACAATTAATCACTTACCTTTGATGATCTTCATATGGTTGCACTCAGAAGACATTCATTTACTCAATAAATGTTTGTTTTGTTCGATAAAGTCTCTTTATATCCAAAAACTTCTGTTTTGTTTGTGTGTTTTCTTCAGTAATCCACAGGCTCAAATGCAGTCACAACAGGCAGACAAAAAAAATCAAAATTGTATCCGTAAAGCTCATAGAAACATGTCAAACGATGTTTATATTCAAGCCTCAGGTTGTTTTTAGCCTAAATAATCGATAATATTTCAACCGGACAATAACGTTGTCAATATAAAAGGTAAACAAGAAAGCCACTCTCTCGGTTGTGCGCATGAAAAAGCTCTGTGACACTGCAGGGTCTACTCATTCAGACTGCTCTTACTCCCTCATTTTTCAGAATACAAGCCTGAAACCATTTCTAAAGACTGTTGACATCTAGAGGAAGGCATAGGAACTGCAATTTGAGTCCCAAGTCAATGGTTACTGTAATGGCATTGAATAGAAAACTACAACAAACAAAAAAATCCTACTTCCTGGATGGATATTTCTCAGGTTTTTGCCTGCCAAATCATTTCTGTTATACTCACAGACACACGTTAGAGTGTTTTCTATCCAAATCTACCAATTATATGCATATCCTATCTTCTGGGCCTGAGTAGCAGGCAGTTTAATTTGGGCACGCTTTTCATCCAAAATTCCGAATGCTGTCCCCTACCCTAGAGAAGTTTTAACAATTAAAGGGAATCTTCTGAGTTCCACTCATTATTTAGGGTATTTGGGATAATTCTGAAGAATTCTGTATGTAGATTTTCTATTGGGTTTTTTAATGCTTATAAGCGTAATTCCAGGTTGGACCCAAAACCTTGCCTCCGTAAACTGCAATTGGTAAAATTACACTTGAATATTTAGCACCAGATTTGGATAGGAATATTTATTTTTAAAATATATATTTTTATGGAGTACAATGCTTTGCAGGTTTTTTCTTTTGAGTGAATTCACTCCCAGACCAAATCCACCAGAGGCACTGATTTTTAGTCCCAGGTAGTTGTACCATTTGTGCATGTTCAACCATTTCCTAATTTGAAGGAGTATCTGTTGCATTGATTCCTGATAGAAAATCGCAGCTTTGGTTTTCTGAAAGTTAAAGGTGATTGCCCAGTTGATGCTCCATTCCTAAAGAATGTTAAGTTGTTCCTGTTGACCTTACTCTGTTGGTGACAGTAGGACAAGGTCATCTGCATAGCGCAGGAATCTAACCTCATCTTTAAGGGTGTGTGCAACAACAATGCTAATTGGTTGACGTAAACTTTGAACAGGTTTGGACTTCGAGTGCACCCTTGTCTCACCCCCATCCTTGTGCAAAAAACATTGTTATTTTATTGTAAAGTTTAATACTACATGTGTTGTTTGAGTAAATAGATTTTATGATGTCATATACTTTGCCCCCAATGCCGCTTGATCCATCATGCCATATGGAACCAAAAAGCATTCTTAAAATCAACAAAACATGCAAATCCTTTTTTTTCTTTCGCTCTCTCATACACACACAATAACATATACATGTATGGAGACACATGTAGACTGTAATGATACTCAGTAACACAATACATTCTAAAAGTTCAACATATGTCTTAGTATATGCACAGTAGCACGGTAGCACGGTAGCACAGTATGTTTGACTCCTGATAAGTGTACATCAGATACATGTAAAGTCAAGCATGTACACTACACTGCCTAGTTGTGTAGAAGATCAATTTTAATGATCTCCGTATGTATGTAAGGTAGGCCAAGTAAATTAGGCTGTACACATTCACCACAAGCTATTGCATTGCATATGTATTCATCATTTGACTGTATTTCTACAATGTAGTGCAATGTCACCCTGTTGACCACATGGTGGCAGTGCTACTATGCAGTTGTGACTCAGCACACATTCAACACACACACACACACACACTGAGTTAGCAGGGGGGCTTTTGAAGTTTGGGCTGGTGGCCTCAGGCAGTGGAAGCTCCCTGCTGCAATGTTACTGAGTTGGCAAATAGGCTGGAAAAAGTGTGCGTGTGTGTGTAATTATATAGTATATCCATCAACCTCCCCTCCCCTGACAGGCAGTGTACAAACAGTAGCACCATGCTACAGAGAGGGCTATGTAACCAAGAACACTTAATGAAACCAGGGGTTGTAAATTAGATACCCTCTGCTACCATGGACAGAATATAGGCTTTCTTTACTAATACTCCACACACAACACTGGAACAGAGAGACTAGTGTGAGTATCTTACAGTATCAATCAGACATGCATTTGCACACACACCCATATCACCTTACTGCATACTGATTTCCTCCACAAATCAAGTCATAAACCCCATATACAAGCACTTTCAGTCAAAACCGGTGTACTGTACTGGATGTTTGCTACCATTTTACCTCCCCTTGCACATCGGATTTACTATGCATATACATACTGAAAGATTTCAAGACTCCGACGCCATTTCCATATTCATGATCTACAGTGCTTTCCGAAAGTGTTCATACCCCTTGACTTATTCCACATTTTGTTGTGTTACAGCCCAAATTCCAAATGGATAAAATAAAAATAAAACATTTTTCTCACTCATCGACACACAATACCCCACAGTGACAAAGTGAAAACATGTTTTTATACATTTTTTGGCACGTTTATTGAGAATGAAATACAAAATATCTTGTTTACATACAGTACCAGTCAAGAATGAGACACACCACCTTTCTTTATTTTTACAATTTTTTACATTGTAGAATAATAGTGAAGACATCAAAACTATGAAATAACACTTGTGGAGTCACGTAGTAACCAAAAAAGTGTTAGACAAATCTAAATATATTTTATATTTGAGATTCTTCAAAGTAGCCACCCTTTGCCTTGATGACCGCTTTGAAATCTCTTGGCATTCTCTCAACCAGCTTCACCGGGAATGCTTTTCCAACAGTCTTGAAGGAGTTCCCACATTTTCTGAGCACTTGTTGGCTGCTTTTCCTTGCCTCCAACTCATCCCAAACCATCTCAATTGGGTTGAGGTCAGGTGATTGTGGAGGCCAGATCATCTGATGCAGCACTCCATCACTCTCCTTCTTGGTCAAATAGCCCCTACACAACCTGGAGGTGTTTTGGGTCATTGTCCTGTTGAAAAACAAATGATAGTCCCACTAAGCGCAAACCAGATGGGATGGTGTATCGCTGCAGAATGCTATGGTGGCCATGCTGGTTCAGTGTGCCTTGAATTCTAAGTAAATCACCTATAGTGCCACCAGCAAAGCACTCCCACACAATCGCACCACCTTCTCCATGCTTCACGGTGGGAACCACACATGCGGAGTTCATCCGTTCACCTATTCTGCATCTCACAAGGACACGGCGGTTGGAACAAAAAATCTCAGATTTGGACTCATCAGACCAAAGGACAGATTTCCACCGGTCTAATGTCCAATGCTCGTGTTTCTTGGCCCAAGCAAGTCTCTTCTTATTATTGGTGTCCTTTAGTAGTGGTTTCTTTGCAGCAATTTGACCATGAAGGCCTGATTCATGCACTCCTCTGAACAGTTGATGTTGAGCTGTCTGTAACTTGAACTCTGAAACATTTATTTGGTCTGCAATTTCTGAGGCTGGTAAGTCTAATGAACTTATCCTCTGCAGCAGAGGTAACTCTGGCTCTTAATTTCCTGTGGCGGTCCTCATGAGAGCCAGTTTCATCATGGCGCTTGATGGTTTTTGTGACTGCACTTGAAGAAACTTTCAAAGTTCTTGAAATTTTCCGGATTGACTGACCTTTATGTATTAAAGTAATGATGGACTGTCGTTTCTCTTTCTTATTTGAGCTGTTCTTGCCATAATATGGACTTGGTCTTTTACCAAATAGGGCGATCTTCTCTATACCACCCCTACCATGTCACAACACAACTGATCAGCTGAAATGCATTAAGAAATTCCACAAATTAACTTTTAACAAGGCATACCTGTTAATTGAAATGCATTCCAGGTGACTACCTCATTAAGCTAGTTGAGAGAATGCCAAGAGTGTGCAAGGCTGTCATCAAGGCAAAGGGTGGCTACTTTGAAGAATCTCAAATATAAAATATATTTTGATTGGTTTAACACGTTTTTGCATACTACATGATTCCATGTGTGTTATTTCATAGTTTTGATGTCTTCACTATTATTCTACAATGTAGAAAATAGTAAAAATAAAGAAAAACCCTTTAATGAGTAGGTGTGTCTGAACTTTTGACTGGTACTGTAAGTATTCACACCTCTTTGCTATGACACTCCAAATCGAGCTCCGGTGCATCTTATTCCCTTTGATCATCCTTGAGATGTCACTACAACTTGATTGGAGTCCACCTGTGGCCAATTCAATTGTTTGGACATGATTTAGAAAGAAACACAACAGTCTATAGAAGGTACCACAGTGCATGTCAGAGCAGAAACTACCATGAAGTCCAAGGAACTGTCCGTAGATCTCTGAGAAGTGTGATGAGGCCTATATCTGGGTCAAGGGGATAAAACCATTTCTAGAGTGTTGAATGTTTCTAAGAGCACAGTGTTCTCTATCATTGAGAAATTGAAAAAATATGGAACTACCCAGACTCTGCCTAGAGCTGGCTGTCAGACCAAACTGAACAACCGGGCAGAAGGTGGTGCCCAAGAACCCAGTGGCCAGACGGAAGCAACTCCGGAGAAAAAGGCACATGACCGCACACCTGGAATTTGCAAAAAATGCATTTGGAAGACTCTTAGAGCATAAGGCAAAATATTCTCTGGTCTGATGAGACAGAAATGTAACTATTTGTCCTGAATGCAAAGCACTTTCTGGAGAACCAGGCACAGCTCATCACCTGTCTAATACCATCCCTACCGTGATGTATGGTGGTGGCAGTATCATTCTATGGGGATGCTTTTCATCAGCAGGGACTGTGGGACTGGTAAGCATAGATGGATCAATGAATGGAGTCAAATACAGGCAAGTCCTTGATGAGAACCTCCAGAGTGCAAACGACTTTAGACTGGGGTGAAGATTTACATTCCAACAGGACAATGACCCAAAGCATACGCTGGAATGGCGTCAGAATAAGAAAGTGAAAGTCATTGAGTGGCCCAGCCAAGGCCCAGACTTGAATCCCGTTGAAAATCTGTGGAAAGACTGTTCACCGCCTTTCCCCATCTAACTTAACCTTTCTAGGGCGGGCAGAATAATCTGCCATTTTGGAGTCAACAGAAGTTAGAAACAACACCATATATATTCACTTACCTTTGATGATCTGTCAGAAGGCACTCCCAGGAATCCCAGTTTGACAATAAATGACTGATTTGTTCCATAAAGTCCATTTATGTCCAAATAGCCACTTGTTGTTAGCGTGTTCAGCCCAGTAATCCATCTTCATGAGGCGCAGGCACTTCGTCCAGACAAAAACTCGAAAAGTTCCGTTACAGTCCTTTAGAAACATGTCAAACGATGTATGGAATCGATCTTTAGGATGTTTTTAATATAAAACATCAATAATGTTCCAACCGGAGAATTCCTTTGTCTGAAGAAAAGCACTGGAACGAGAGGTAACTCTGTCGGGAGCGCACGTCATGAGACCAAGGCACTCTGCCAGACCACTGACTCAGAGGTCTCATGAGCCTCTCCTTTATAGTAGAATCCTCATTCAAGTTTCTAAAGACGGTTAACATCTAGTGGAAGCCGTAGGAGGTGCAACTTTATCCATATCTCAATGTGTATTCAGTAGGCCAAGCTTTGAAAAACTACAAACCTCAGATGTCCCACTTCCTGGTTGGATTTTTCTCAGGTTTTCACCTGCCATATGAGTTCTGTTATACTCACAGACATCATTCAAACAGTTTTAGAAACTTCGGAGTGTTTTCTATACAATACTAATAATAATATGCATACATTAGCATCTGGGACAGCGTAGGAGGCAGTTCACTCTGGGCACACTATTCATCCAAAAAGTGAAAATGCTGCCCCCTATCCCAAAATTAACAGAGTTTGGGAAAATCTGCAGGGAAGAATGGGTGAAAATCCTCAAATCCAGATGTGCAAAGCTGATAGACATACCCAAGACAAGTCTATGCTGATACAGACATACCCAAGACAAGTCGATGCTGATACAGACATACCCAAGACAAGTCGATGCTGATACAGACATACCCAAGACAAGTCTACGCTGTAATCACCGCCGAAGGTGCTTCTACAAAGTATTGCATCAGGGGTGTGAATACTTATGTAAATGAGATATTTCTGTTTTTCATTTTTCAATAAAGTTTTTTTTGTTAATATTGGGTATTGTGTGTAGATGGGTGAGAGACATAATTTAATCCATTTTGAATTCCGTCTGTAACACACCAAAATGTCTAAGTCAGGGTGTGAGTACTTTCTGAAGGCACTAAATATCCATATGATCTATCTAGATTTATTATACAGTAACTAAATATCCTACTCTTTCCTTCTCTCTCTCTCTCTCGATCTCTTAGACACAGATCCTCGCGTTCTGGAGAAACAGGAGCAACAACAGCCCACTTACCTGGCCCTGAGCTACATCAACAGGTAACATACACACAGGGCAGTGTTGCTACACACAGGGCAGTGTTGCTACACACAGGGCAGTGTTGCTACACACAGGGCAGTGTTGCTACACACAGGGCAGTGTTGCTACACTGATGGAGCAGTCTCGACAAAGACGAGCATACGGGGACAGAAGTGGCAGTCATTTGAAATTTGATTCGATCAACATTCCTGGCTTCAGTTCTACCACATCCTTGGTTTTCTCCAGGCTGTTGGTTTGAAAAACATGATTCTGTCTAGTAGCAAATCTGATACGACTTCTTCTTCTAGGGCCTGTATCAGACTTGTTTGACCATTGTTTTGCAGTTGTGTGGTGATAGTCCAATTGCCCTGAGTGTGTTATGGTGCTGTTTGTGTTTTTGTGACCGTGCTGGCGTGACTGTGAGTGTGTCTTGTTTGTGTTTGGATGACTGATCCCTTCCCAGAGAAACAGTGTTGTCATTAGAAGCACCGAAAACCACAGAAGAAGCGAAACGCTCTCTCTACACAGTTACAGCCTAGCCAAACACAGAAATGAGAATGAGATGTGTGTTTATCCCAAAGCTTCATGTCCAATCTCACACCTCTTAAATCAGACTGTGTGTGATTTAGGGATTTGACGAATGTACAAATATTCCTAACTTTTAAACTGCCAATGAGGTGAATTCACAATCCTGTATAAGTTCTGCATATGACAGCTATGGGGCAATGCATTTCAATCTACCGCAGTGATGGGTACCTACCTTTTTATTTCACCTTTATTTAACCAGGTAAGCAAGTTGAGAACAAGTTCTCATTTACAACTGCGACCTGGCCAAGATAAAGCAAAGCAGTTTGACACATACAACAACACAGAGTTACACATGGAGTAAAACAAACACAGTCAATAATACAGTAGAAACAAGTCTATATACGATGTGAGAAAATGAGGTGAGATAAGGGAGGTAAAGGCCATGGTGGCAAAGTAAATACAATATAACAAGTAAAACACTGGAATGGTAGATTTGCAGTGGAAGAATTCCGTCTGTGCAAAGTAAGAAATATAAATAATGGGGTGCAAAGGAGCTAAATAAATACAGTAGGGAAAGAGGTAGTTGTTTGGGCTAAATTATAGATGGGCTATGTACAGGTGCAGTAATCTGTGAGCTGCTCTGACAGCTGGTGCTTAAAGCTATTGAGGGAGATAAGTTTCCAGTTTCAGAGGTTTTGTAGTTCGTTCCAGTCATTGGCAACAGAGAACTGGAAGGAGCGGTGGCCAAAGGAGGAATTGGTTTTGGGGTGACCAGAGAGATATACCTGCTGGAGCGCGTGCTACAGGTGGCTAATGCTATGGTGACCAGCGAGCTGAGATAAGGGGGGACTTTACCTAGCAGGGTCTTGTAGATGACCTGGAGCCAGTGGGTTTGGTGACGAGTATGAAGCGAGGGCCAACCAACGAGAGCGTACAGGTCGCAATGGTGGGTAGTGTATGGGGCTTTGGTGACAAAACGGATGGCACTGTGATAGACTGCATCCAATTTGTTGAGTAGGGTATTGGAGGCTATTTTGTAAATTACATCGCCAAAGTCGAGGATTGGTAGGATGGTCAGTTTTACAAGGGTATGTTTGGCAGCATGAGTGAAGGATGCTTTGTTGTGAAATAGGAGGCCAATTCTAGATTTAACTTTGGATTGGAGATGTTTGATGTGGGTCTGGAAGGAGAGTTTACAGTCTAACCAGACACCTAGGTATTTGTAGTTGTCCACGTATTCTAAGTCAGAGCCGTCCAGAGCAGTGATGTTGGACAGGCTGGCAGGTGCAGGCAGCGATCGGTTGAAGAGCATGCATTTAGTTTTACTTGTATTTAAGAGCAATTGGAGGCCATGGAAGGAGAGTTGTATGGCATTGAAGCTTGCCTGTAGGGTTGTTAACACAGTGTCCAAAGAAGGGCCAGAAGTATACAGAATGGTGTCGTCTGCGTAGAGGGGGATCAGAGACTCACCAGCAGCAAGAGCGACATCATTGATGAATACAGACAAGAGAGTCGGTCCAAGAATTGAACCCTGTGGCACCCCCATAGAGACTGCCAGAGGTCCGGACAACAGACCCTCCGATTTGACACACTGAACTCTATCAGAGAAGGAGTTGGTGAAGCAGGCAAGGCAATCATTTGAGAAACCAAGGCTGTCGAGTCTGCCGATGAGGATGTGGGGATTGACAGAGTCGAAAGTCTTGGCCAGATCAATGAATACGGCTGCACAGTAATGTTTCTTATCGATGGCGGTTAAGATATCGTTTAGGACCTTGAGCGTGGCTGAGGTGCACCCATGACCAGCTCTGAAACCAGATTGCATAGCAGAGAGGGTATGGTGAGATTCGAAATGGTTTGTTGGCTTGGCTTTCGAAGACCTTAGAAAGGCAGGGTAGGATAGATGTACAGTGGGGCAAAAAAGTATTTAGTCAGCCACCAATTGTGCAAGTTCTCCCACTTAAAAAGATGAGAGAGGCCTGTAATTTATCATAGGTACACTTCAACTATGACAGACAAAATGAGAAAAAAAATCCAGAAAATCACATTGTAGGATTTTTTTATGAATTTATTTGCAAATTATGGTGGAAAATAAGTATTTGGTCACCTACAAACAAGCAAGATTTCTGGCTCTCACAGACCTGTAACTTCTTCTTTAGGAGGCTCCTCTGTCCTCCACTCCTCTGTCCTACTCTGCGTTTCACAAAGACACAGTAGTTGGAGCCAAAAATCTCAGATTTGGACTCATCAGACCAAAGGACAGATTTCCACTGGTCTAATGTCCAGTGCTCGTGCTTCTTGGCCCAAGCAAGTCTCTTCTACTTATTGGTGTCCTTTTAATAGTTGTTTCTTAGCAGCAATTCAACCACGAAGGCCTGATTCATGCAGTCTCCTCTGAACAGTTGATAATGAGATCTGTGAGTTGCAATCTGAGTAATTACTGCACTTGAAGAAACTTTCAAAGTTCTTGAAATTCTTGACATTTTCTGGATTGACTGACCTTCATGTTTTAAAGTAACGACGGGCTGTCGTTTCCCTTTGCTTATTTTGAGCTGTTCTTGCCATAATATGGACTTGGTCTTTTACCAAATAAGGCTATGTCACAACACAGCTGATTGGCTCAGGCACATAATCCACATCCACAACTTAACTTTTAACAAGGCACACCTGTTAATTGAAATGCATTCCAGGTGATTAAGTCATGAAGCTAGTAGAGAGAATGCCAAGAGTGTGCAAGGCTGTCATCAAGGCAAAGGGTGGCTACTTTGAAGAATCTCAAATATGAAATATATTTTGATTTGTTTAACACATTTTTGGTTACTACATGATTCCATACATGTTATTTCATAGTTTTAATGTCTTCACTATTATTCTACAATGTAGAAAATAGCTAAAATAAAGAAAAACCCTTGAATGAGTAGGTGTGTCCAAACTTTTGGCTGGTACTGTATGCCAGACCCCAGTAAAATGAGCTGTTTTCATTGGCATCGGCTAATCCTAATACATCCTAATAAATCAAATCAAGTCCCAACGAACCATCAAACAGGCAAAGCATCAACACAGGACTATGATTGAATCCTACAACACTGGCTCTCAATCCTACAACATTGACTCTGACGCTCGTTGGATGTGGTAGGGCTTGCAAACTATTACTGATTACAAAGGAAAACCTAGCCGCGAGCTGTCCAGTGACGCAAGCCTACCAGACGAGCTAAATGCCTTCTATGCTCACTTTGAGGCAAGTACACATGCGACTGTACTGACATTTTCAACCTCTCACTGACGGAGTCTGTAATACCTACATGTTTCAAGCAGACCACAATAGTCCCTGTGCCCAAGAACGCCCAGGTAACCTACCCAAATGACTACCGCCCCGTAGCACTCATGTCTGTAGCCATGAAGTGCTTTTGAAAGGCTGGTCATGGCTCACAACACCACAATCCCAGAAACCCTAGACCCAATACAATTCACATACTGCCCCAACAGATCCACAGGTGATGCAATCACCGTTGCACTCTACATTGCCCATTCCCACCTGGACAAAAGGAACACCTACGTGAGAATGCTGTTGACTACAGCTCAGCGTTCAACACCATAGTGCCCTCAAAGCTCATCACTAAGACAAGGACCCTGGGACTGAACACCTCCCTCTGCAACTAGATGGTGGACTTCCTGACGGGCTGCCCCCAGGTGGTAAGGGTAGGCAACAACACACGCCTCCCCCTTTTTCCTCCTAACATAACGATGGTCATTATGGCCAAACAGTTCTATTTTTGTTTCATCAGACGAGGACATTTCTCCAAAAAGTACGATCTTTGTCCCCATGTGCAGTTGCAAACCGTTGCCTGGCTTTTTTATGGCGGTTTTATAGCAGTGGCTTCTTGCTTGCTGAGAGACCTTTCAGGTTATTTCGATATAGGACTCGTTTTACTGTGGATATAGATACGTACCTGTTTCCTCCTGCATCTTCACAAGGTCCTTTGCTGTTGTTCTGGGATTGATTTGCACTTTTCGCACCAAAGTACGTTCATCTCTAGGAGACAGAACGCGTCTCCTTCCTGAGCTGAATGACTGCTGCGCTGTCCCATGGTGTTTATACTTGCGTACTATTGTTTGTACAGATGAACGTGGTACCTTCAGGCGTTTGGAAGGATGAACCAGAATTGTGGAGGTCTACAATTTTTTGGGCTGATTTCTTTAGATTTTCCCATGATGTCAAGCAAAGAGGCACTGAGTTTGAAGTTAGGCCTTGAAATGCATCCATAGGTACAACTTCAATTGACACAAATGACGTCAATGAGCCTATCAGAAGCTTCTACAGCCATGACATAATTTTTTGGAATTCTCCAAGCTGTTTAAAGGCACAGTCAAGTTTGTATGTAAACTTCTGACCCACTGGAATTGTGACACAGTGAATTATAAGTTCAATAATCGATCTGTAAACAATTGTTGTAAAAATGACTAGAGTCCTGCACAAAGTAGATGTCCTGACCCACTGGCCAAAACTATAGTTTGTTAACACGAAATTTGTGGAGTGGTTGAAAACGAGTTTTAATGACTCCACCCTAAGTGTATGTAAACTTCCGACTACAACTGAATGTAAGACGACAGTTGATGATAATGTTGTATTATTGGATATAATGTATTTGTATGTGTATTGTGACTGTGTAATTGTCCTTAGCTGTCCTGGGACTACGGCTGCAAATGAGCTTTTGGATAACTCCGTCATATTTACATGGATGTTGCGTTATTGTAATATTGCTGTTGATTAATATTGTAATATTATTATTGTAATATTGCTGTTGCATTGTCCTCTATAAATAAATAAATACATTTGTATTGACCTGCTTTTTTAAGCTGCTGCTCCTCGCTGTTTATTATTTATCCATAGTCACCCCTACCTACATGTACATATTATCTCGACTAACCTGTAACCCCGCACATTGACTCGGGACTGGTACCCCGTGTAAATAGCCTCGTTATCGTTATTTTATTGTGTTACATTAGTCTTACTTTAGTTGAATTCTTTTCTTAAATATTTTCATACTTAAAAAATATTATGGGCTTGTAAGTAACATTTCACTATAAGGTTGTATTCGGTGCATTTGACAAATAAAATGTGATTTGATTCCTGTTTCAGCATGACAATGCCCCTGTGCACAAAGCGAGGTCCATACAGAAATGGTTTTTCGAGATCGGTGTGGAAGAAATTGACTGGCCTGCACAGAGCCCTGACCTCAACCACATCAAACACCTTTGGGATGAATTTGAAGGCCAACAGCGAGCCAGCCCTAATCGCCAACATCAGTGCTTGACTTCACTAACGCTCTTGTGGCTGAATGGCTGAAGTCCTTGCAGCACTTTCCTCCTTCAGGGCTGTCACAGTTTTTCGACATGGCTTCTTGTAGCTTGGTTCTAGATATGCCGTTAGGGCATTCAATCTGATATCCTCTACCAATGACAATGGCTGCATATCAATCATTTCTGTAGTCAGCGCTGTGATTTTCACTTCGTCCCTTATCGCACTGCTGCCAGCAGCAGGTTGGGTCTCACCGGGCTTTCCTTTCAGCATTGTACCTGTACTGCCATCCACTGTATCTCAATTCCACCTCGCAAAGTTTGCATTTCATCACCTTCTCATGTCATTTGTCAAAGTATTGCCATACAGTACAGTTCGAAGCTGTCGCAACCCTGTCTCACCATTAGATGTGCGGAGTGGCAAATCATTTGAAAGAGCGCTTAGCCATGTCCTTACAGCATTGTTGCATTAGGTATTTGGTGAATTTACATTTTTGCCTTTATGATCATGATTGGAACCTGTTAATGGTAGATTTGAGATTACTGCACTGTGATTTTAATTGGTCAGTTTTTTTTCTCTAAAAGTTAACAATCCCAAATTGGTTTAAACGTCACAGCCCCAGTGTGGGTGGAGGAGTGGCACAGCCCCAGTGTGGGTGGAGGAGTGGCACAGCCCCAGTGTGGGTGGAGGAGTGGCGCAGCCCCAGTGTGGGTGGAGGAGTGGCGCAGCCCCAGTGTGGGGGTGGAGTGTGGGTGGAGGAGTGGCGCAGCCCCAGTGTGGGTGGAGGAGTGGCGCAGCCCCAGTGTGGGTGGAGGAGTGGTGCAGCCCCAGTGTGGGTGGAGGAGTGGGTGGCGCAGCCCCAGTGTGGGTGGAGGAGTGGCGCAGCCCCAGTGTGGGTGGAGGAGTGGGCGCAGCCCCAGCCCCAGTGTGGGTGGGTGGAGGAGTGGTGCAGCCCCAGTGTGGGTGGAGGAGTGGCGCAGCCCCAGTGTGGGTGGAGGAGTGGCACAGCCCCAGTGTGGGTGGAGGAGTGGCGCAGCCCCAGTGTGGGTGGAGGAGTGGTGAGAGAAAAGAAAGCCAGAAGAGAGGGAGATAAATAATACTCATTGTTTCAATAGTGTGTGTGTGTGTAACCTGTAATGTTTGTGTCCAGGTTTATGACGGACGCGGCACGTCGGGAGCAGGAGACCCTGAAGAAGAAGGCCACACCCAAACTTTCCCTGTCAATCACAGGTGGCGTATCTCGGAACAGCGTGGCCACACCTCCACGGCACAGCAATGGCAACCTGACTCCCCCCGTGACTCCTCCCATCACACCCTCCTCCTCCTTCCGTAGCAGCACGCCCACAGGTAAGCAAAAGTGGAGATTTTGGATGTGTTGCCTTTTGCCTCTTGTAGTCCTGTGTGGCTCACTGGGTAGAATGTGGCGATTGCAAATGCAGGATTGTGGTTTTGCTTACTGCTGGGTTCCACGCACTACTGTAAGTCACTTTGGATAAAAGCATCTGCCTCTAGTGTTCTAGACTGAAGGTCAAAGAAACCAAGGTTACTCACGTAACCAGGGACTATGCTAGTCACTCAATGGACATCCTTTCGCCTGGCGGCAGGATGAGCCGAGACGTTAATATCAGAGTAATTCCGTGCCGTGTGTGACGCGCGTGCCCCCCCTATAAACACCCAGCGTAGCATGACGTCCTCTGTTCTTCCCTCGGCTACGCAGGTGAGTGAGTAGTGGATGTAGCGGTCGTTGTGTGTCGAGGATACTCCATTCTGGGTGAAGATAACTCCTCCCAGGAGTGCTCTGCAGTGTTTTGTCATCATTGTTTTATTACAGGGTGACACCTTGCTACGAAGTAGGGTGAACGGGTTGGGCCAACCTGTTCACGGCACGAGGCTTAGTTGTCTTGTCTGCCGGTTAGCCTCCCAGCTAATTGCGTTATCTGTTGCTTGTTAGCTTCAGCTGGATGCTAGCCTCTTCTCTCTGGAGTTCGAGTCTGGGTACCGCGCCTTCCCAGGCTAGGGGAGACACTCTAGCTAAACACCGAGTCACACCTTGACGTCCAAACTTCGCATACTATCTTACTGGCTCGAGAAACAGCTGTTGCCAGAGTGAGATTCAGAGGATGTGCGCCTCACTAATCTCGCCAGAGTTAGCCAGTCTGTTCTCATGACCTCTCCTCACACCTAGTCTGACACGGTCAGTTGAGTTGGGCTCCTCACATCCATACCTTTGGGGGATTGTGAGTGGAATTTCTCCAATATATTCTGATATCCGTAGAATGTGGTGTTATACAGATTATCTCGTCTATAAGACATATCTGTATTTCTGCTTCTGTCTAGACGGGGAGAATATCATCCACGCCATACTACTGCGATAAATGCAATGCTGGCTTGGCTTCGATTGATGCCCATTCCAACTGTATTATGTGCCTGGGCTTAGAGCCTGCCATTCAGGCTGTGGATTCCGCCAACTCTGGCTGAGGCGGCCCAGTCAGCCTCTCTGTCTCTTGCAGCTCTGCTCTCTCAGCCTGATAGGCTCCGTTGAAGACTTAAGACAGGATCCTGACGCGATCCCTGTCTTTGCTGGTAATGACCTAGACGAAGAGACCTCTGGGGCTGGTTCTGGGTCAGCCAACCATGGCTCAGAGAGGGCTGAGAGTGAAGTCCCTGTTCATCAGCTGATATGCAGGAGTTCCTCTAAAGAATTCTGAAAGCTCTGGATATTAATCCAGATCTTAACAGCAACCTGGTCAGAGTGTACATTCCTCAGTGCTCCAAGTTCTCCAATGAACTGCGTCAATCTTGGGCTAAGGTGAACTCAAGGTCCCATGTCTCAAGCCAGTGAAAGCCTTCACGGACCATCGTGGCTTCTCCCGAGGAGTTGGGACTGGGCCAGTACCCAGTCATGGACCCCATTATTGCGGCCATGGTCCTCCCCGACGAGATCATTGGTAGGTCTCCCCGCCGTCCTCCGGGACCTCATCTGGCATACCTGCACGGTCTGATATCTGGCCTGTCCACTGATGGGGACCCTGAGCTGATGGCTGAAATGACTCTGGTGTCCAGACTCCTCTCCCTCTTAAACACTGAGATGTCACGTGCTAATGGCAAAGCCCTGTCTATGATCATCTCGTCACGCAGACCGCTTGGGCTGTCACCGACAAAGATGTCGGCCTCCGTGAAGAAACCCTTTATGGAGCTCCCCATTTCCCCGGTCCTAGAGTGGACACCATTCTAGACCAAATGACATAGAGACCCTGCAGTCTTTCATGGGTCCCCCTTAAGCGAAATAGAACATTCCTATTGTGAGTGTTCTAGTGTGTTCAGTAGAGAGCCAGTGTTCTGGCAGTGTGCAGTGGTCCCAGTCTACACAGGTAATTACACACCAGCTGTCACACTGTTCACACGGGTGTGTGTGTTTCAGAGCCCTAAAGCAGATGGTCCAATTCCTGCCCAAATATTTGCGTTTACCCTCAACCACGCGTGCACACACCCTTGTTGAAATCCTTTTAACATGTGCCAGGGTGCCATCCATTTCCTCCTGCTGAGGTGGAGCATTTCCTGTGTGAGTGTGTGTGTGTGTGAGTGGAAAAAGTGTTGCATTTACTAAATCAGAGCAATGAGGATACCTCCCATTTAATGATCTGTTTCAGGGAGCCAAACCCCTCCCGCTGGGTTCTCTTGAGACACACACACACTAAACCCTCCTCTGTTCTATGCTCCATGCCCTTCTACTTGAGACAGTATAGTCATGTCCCCATGACACGCAAACTGATGTGTGTGTGTGTGTGTTCCCCCTCCAGGCAGTGAGTATGATGATGAGGAGGTGGACTATGAGGAGTCAGACAGTGATGAGTCCTGGACCACAGAGAGTGCCATCAGCTCCGAGTCTATCCTCAGCTCCATGTGTATGAACGGAGGAGAGGAGAAACCCTTCGCCTGCCCTGTGCCTGGCTGCAAGAAGAGATACAAGGTGCAGTACACACACAGCCCCAGTTTATAGAACAGTCCCTAGCTCTGTTATTCTGCTACACACTAGTCCTCTATATATCAGTTCAGTGTAGCCTATGATCTGTGTAGTGGAGGTTTTCACCTCAGGATGTGAGGGGGAGTTTCCTCTAGCAATGTCAGTGTTTGCAATGTTGTTCCTGGATGTTGCTTTTAGGGATTTTCACTAAGATAATGTAAGGGGAATTATTATTTTTCTAGGAGTGGGGCAGTCCCACTCCTTTTGTATTTGATTCTTTATTAGGTAGGACAGTAAAGGACTGACAGGAAAGGAAGGAGGATAGGGGATGCTAGAATAGCAGTCGGTCGGATGTGAACCCACGCTCGCACAGGTACCTGTATTCTGGAGGCAGCCACTTAGACCGCCAGGCCTGCTAATCTGTCTCTCTCCCTCATTCAGAATGTGAACGGTATTAAATACCACGCCAAGAACGGCCACCGGACACAGATCCGTGTGCGGAAGCCCTTCAAGTGCCGCTGTGGGAAGAGCTACAAGACGTCCCAGGGCCTGAGACACCACACCATCAACTTCCACCCGCCTGTCTCCGCCGACATCATCCGCAAGATGCAGGGCTAGAAAAAAACAAAAAAACATTTCCCTATTCCTCACCAGCACTCCCAACCCCAACCACCCCACACTTTTTCAATGTCAATATCCACCCCACCTTGACCAACCAACCAAAACATATCCCTATCCCTTCTGGCCCAACCCTAGGGGTGACAACCCAAACCCCTATCCCTTCTGGCCCAACCTTAGGGGTGACAACCCAAACCCCTATACCTTCTGGCCCAACCTTAATATGCTGACCACACCGCCCAGATCCATGTTATTCAGTCATTACACCCACACTGCTGGTGTCTGTTCTATTTGTGATGCTTAACGCACTGCAAGTCCCGCCTCTCCCATCTCATTGATTTTTAGGAGCATATGCTCATGTGGGTGATTGAAAGATGAACGGAGGTCCACACTCCAGTCCAGTCTGTTGTGGTAATGCGCCTTAAAGTTGGTTGCCAAGCGCCATATAAAATCAGAAAAAGAAGTCTGAAGGAGGAGAGATTACTAGAAACTAACTCGGTTTAGCCTTTTATCTATGGATTAATTGTCAGAGGAGAGGACCTTGTGCATTTCAGGTAAAATAACAACCCAATGTTTATATCCCAGGACAAATTAGTTAACAACAGCAAGCTAGCTAGCTATTGGCAAAAATATTTAATGCTTTTCGACCTGCCCCTAAATTAATATAGTTGGTCCATGATTTGTTTTGATATTTCAACCTGCGTGTCCTGATTAGCGTCTGGTGTGGGGGGACAAATCAACATGCGATGACGCACGCAGACGCACATGCGGTCTGGTCAGCATGTAACCTTAAGGGTGACAACCCAAACCCCTATCCCTTCTAGCCCAACCTTAGGGGTGACAACCTAAACCCCTATCCCTTCTAGCCCAACCTTAGGGGTGACAACCTAAACCCCTATCCCTTCTAGCCCAACCTTAGGGGTGACAACCTAAACCCCTATCCCTTCTAGCCCAACCTTAGGGGTGACAACCTAAACCCCTATCCCTTCTAGCCCAACCTTAGGGGTGATAACCTAAACCCCTATCCCTTCTAGCCCAACCTTAGGGGTGACAACCTAAACCCCTATCCCTTCTAGCCCAACCTTAGGGGTGACAACCTAAACCCCTATCCCTTCTAGCCCAACCTTAGGGGTGACAACCTAAACCCCTATCCCTTCTAGCCCAACCTTAGGGGTGGCAACCTAAACCCCTATCCCTTCTAGCCCAACCTTAGGGGTGACAACCTAAACCCCTATCCCTTCTAGCCCAACCTTAGGGGTGACAACCTAAACCCCTATCCCTTCTAGCCCAACCTTAGGGGTGACAACCTAAACCCCTATCCCTTCTAGCCCAACCTTAGGGGTGACAACCTAAACCCCTAAACCCCTTAGGGGTGACCTAAACCCCTATCCCTTCTAGCCCAACCTTAGGGGTGACAACCTAAACCCCTATCCCTTAGCCCAACCTTAGGGGTGACAACCTAAACCCCTATCCCTTCTAGCCCAACCTTAGGGGTGACAACCTAAACCCCTATCCCTTCTAGCCCAACCTTAGGGGTGACAACCTAAACCCCTATCCCTTCTAGCCCAACCTTAGGGGTGACAACCTAAACCCCTATCCCTTCTAGCCCAACCTTAGGGGTGATAACCTAAACCCCTATCCCTTCTAGCCCAACCTTAGGGGTGACAACCTAAACCCCTATCCCTTCTAGCCCAACCTTAGGGGTGACAACCTAAACCCCTATCCCTTCCTCCCACACACTAAAGGATCTAGTGCATGCTTTAACTTGTTTATGTCTTGTATTATGTTCTTTGGTTTTCACATGTTACTCTCTCTTATTTTAATAATATGCATCTTTATAGGCTTTTTTTTGTTGTTTGTACATTTGCACATTCTTATGCTATCCCAACTTTTCCGTGACTTTTTGTATTGACATACGGTGCTAACAAAATGAAAACAAAGAAAAGACAAAGAAAGAAAAAACAAAACAGAAGAAGAAGAGGAGTAATGTAAAAGAGAAGGAGGAAGGTGTGGATGTTGACTTGGATTATACAGTCTATATATAGATATATAAACAATAGATGTGTGTATATATACAAATATAAGTATTCATCAGCATATACTAAGTAGTTCCACTTTACTTTCAAGCTTTATTTTTTTATATTATTTTTCGATATATTTTCCAGATATTATTTTCTTTTGATATTTCATCAATAAGTTTTTCTTCTTCCATTCCTCAACCCCGAGACAACCTGTTCTGTTGTCATAGGTCAAACTTTAAACAGCTAGGTGACCTCAGGTCTAGATATCCCCAGCAGCAAAAACTAAGAGACTACGGCTTGAATCCTAACTTCAGATCTGCGTCCCTAAATATATTTTTCACAGTTCTGATTGATTTTAATGCACATATTTCATGTTAGTGTTCAGCCCAAATAGAGAAACAAGGAAACTATTGCATTTCTTCATTCCCTCTGTTCTAGAACGGTTCTATGATTTCAGAATGGATTGTGCATCCTGTATTCCAAAGGTTATTCCAGACTATAGTGTAAGCAGACCAGATGAGGCATCATCCTGTATTCTAGGTTATTCCAGACTGTAGTGTGAGCAGACCAGATGAGGCATCATCCTGTATTCTAGGTTATTCCAGACTGTAGTGTGAGCAGACCAGTTGAGGCATCATCCTGTATTCTAGGTTATTCCAGACTGTAGTGTGAGCAGACCAGTTGAGGCATCATCCTGTATTCTAGGTTATTCCAGACTGTAGTGTGAGCAGACCAGTTGAGGCATCATCCTGTATTCTAGGTTATTCCAGACTGTAGTGTGAGCAGACCAGTTGAGGCATCATCCTGTATTCTAGGTTATTCCAGACTGTAGTGTGAGCAGACCAGTTGAGGCATCATCCTGTATTCTAGGTTATTCCAGACTGTAGTGTGAGCAGACCAGTTGAGGCATCATCCTGTATTCTAGGTTATTCCAGACTGTAGTGTGAGCAGACCAGTTGAGGCATCATCCTGTATTCTAGGTTATTCCAGACTGTAGTGTGAGCAGACCAGTTGAGGCATCATGCTGTATTCTAGGTTATTCCAGACTATAGTGTAAGCAGACCAGATGAGGCATCATCCTGTATTCTAGGTTATTCCAGACTGTAGTGTGAGCAGACCAGTTGAGGCATCATCCTGTATTCTAGGTTATTCCAGACTGTAGTGTGAGCAGACCAGTTGAGGCATCATCCAGGTTATTCCAGACTAGTGTGAGCAGACCAGATGAGGCATCATCCTGTATTCTAGGTTATTCCAGACTAGTGTGAGCAGACCAGTTGAGGCATCATCCTGTATTCTAGGTTATTCCAGACTAGTGTGAGCAGACCAGTTGAGGCATCATCCTGTATTCTAGGTTATTCCAGACTGTAGTGTGAGCAGACCAGTTGAGGCATCATCCTGTATTCTAGGTTATTCCAGACTGTAGTGTGAGCAGACCAGTTGAGGCATCATCCTGTATTCTAGGTTATTCCAGACTGTAGTGTGAGCAGACCAGTTGAGGCATCATCCTGTATTCTAGGTTATTCCAGACTAGTGTGAGCAGACCAGATGAGGCATCATCCTGTATTCTAGGTTATTCCAGACTAGTGTGAGCAGACCAGATGAGGCATCATCCTGTATTCTAGGAGGTTATTCCAGACTAGTGTGAGCAGACCAGTTGAGGCATCATCCTGTATTCTAGGAGGTTATTCCAGACTAGTGTGAGCAGACCAGTTGAGGCATCATCCTGTATTCTAGGAGGTTATTCCAGACTAGTGTGAGCAGACCAGTTGAGGCATCATGCTCTATTATAGGTTATTCCAGACTAGTGTGAGCAGACCAGATGAGGCATCACGCTCTATTCTATTCCAGTTGCCAAGTATTGTTTCTGGTTACTTTTCCATGATCATTGCCAACAGCTCTCTACTGCCAAACATTTACATTACCATGTGCCTG
The DNA here is from genome assembly GCF_018296145.1 of Oncorhynchus tshawytscha. Lineage (NCBI taxonomy): Eukaryota > Metazoa > Chordata > Actinopteri > Salmoniformes > Salmonidae > Oncorhynchus > Oncorhynchus tshawytscha. The sequence continues at coordinate 25,758,020 of NC_056459.1, forward strand.
AGGGGGGAGGGGGAGAGAGACTGTCATACGGTTTCATCAAAGAGGTGCGCAAGCGTGTCAAGAGAACACGGGTCTCATTGCGCCTCCAGTGTGTATGTGTATGTGTATGTGTGTGTGTGTGTGTGTGTGTGTCGATGGTATGTTTTGTTTTTGTGCATGTCTTAGGGTGTATCTCCAGAGATTACACCTACAAACTTTGATTGCCTTGCGTTGTAGACTACAGCATTCCAGTACAGTCTGTGTGAGTGTGTTGCTTCTTAGCCAAGTCTTTCTGCAGTATCTGAGCTTTTCAGCTTCTTGTGTTATTATTCCGCCTTCTGTTACAGTCCTCCATAGTGTTATAATATACGGCTGTCTCAAATGACACCCTATTTTTGTATACGGGGGAATAGTGACATTTTAGATGAGTCCTGTGTTTTAAATGACACCCTATTCCATAAAGTGCACTACCTATGGAATGACATTTGGGATGCAGATAGTGTCATAACCAGGACCTTGCCCATAGCCTCCTGCTTTACAGAAGCAGTGTGATGTACTGTCAAATTGTGTCAAGGTAAGCATGTTCTGGCCTATTTGTGATACCATGCCTTCAGAGTACAGCAGAGTGGTGGTGTCGTGTCAAAAAGTGGTGCCCGTTGGCAAAATGTTACCCTGTGCCAGGCCCAAAAACATTTCTAACCTGTTCTGTACTGTGATACTGGTCTGAGTCTGATGGTACCCCAACACACACGCTTGACTGTTGCCATAACAACCCTTGACATGGGTGTGGCAAAGTGCACCTGTATTCACAAAGCGTCTCAGAGTAAGTGCCTCACTAATAACAGAAGCCTTTGAAACCATAATGAATACGAGCGGGGACCTGATCCTAGAACACCACTCCTACTGAGACACTATGTGAATACAGGCCCAGCATACGAGAAAGGGGAAGGTAGCATTGTTTTTGATTGTGGCTGTACAGAATGCGAGTCTGTGCCAGGTTTTCCGTACTTGGAAGCCTTGGCCCCAGCGCATTTTGGCGAGGGGACAGAGACCAGAGTTCACCAGTTCGGGATCTGTCAAACACTTATAAACCTGTCCTCTCCCTGCAGAGATGCAGGTCACTATGGTTACAGATTAAAAGGGAGCCTGACAGTATTACACAGCGAGGATGTGAGGAGTACAGTACAAGCGTGTGTGAGGGGGACTATTCCGATATATTGTGTACAGTGAATGTATTGTAATGTGTGTCAAGTGCGTTTAAATTATATTTTCATATGTTAAGTGGAGAACAATGTTTCGTATTTGTACGGAGGCAACAGAGGGTGTGAGGAAGGAGACCTGTGTACTATATCAAACTGTTTTTACATAAGCTGCTGCTTCATAAATGTGAACACTATTACATTAAAAATAAAGAGAACATTAGCCAGAACTGTCTGAATGGGGTTGGGGGGTTTTGACCCAGAAGATGGAAAGACAAATTGACAATTGTATCCATTTGACAAGCGTACTTTATTTTTAATGCTCACATACAAACCTACACACTTTAAAAGGGCAGCATTTGGACATGACAGACACGTGTGCAACTTTTGAAGCCAAAAGTACAGCACTGTGGTCACATTGAATGAACAGTAAAATCTCAGACTGACAGTAGATGACAGGAATCAGAGACACGCGTACAAGAAACTTACTTTGACCCAAACAAAGGAGGTAAAGATGGCAATCGTTAGAATCTTAACACGGTGAAAGAGTCCATAGCCAAGAGTACAGTAGTTTTCTATAGCGTTCATATTTCCAGTTACCTTCCCTCCAATCAACTGAAGCGGAATGTCATCCTATCCAATGAATGGAGACCAGGAAGTAAAACATCAATCTGTCATGACTAAAACATGTGGGAGTACATTGTCACAACAGCAATTGAAATAGTTCTACTTCTCATATATATTTTTTTATTCCAGCAATAAGGCCCGAGGGGGTGTGGTATATGGCCAATATACCACGACTAAGGGCAGTTCTTTATACGCAACATGGAGTGCCTGGACACAGCCCTTAGCCGTGGTATATTGGTCATACATCACAATCCCCTGAGGTGCCTTATTGCTATTATAAACTGGTTATCAACGCAAGTAGAGCAGTAAAAATAGTTGTTTTGCCATACCTGTGGTATACGGTCTAATATAGCACAGCTGTCAGCCAATCAGCATTCAGGGCTTGAACCACCCAGTTATATACACACACACACATACATTCAGAATAATAAAGTATTTTTAGTGCAGTCAAATTCAAACAATAGTACTAATTATTTTGAACCGTCTGATGTATTTTGCTGACAAAGAGTTTGACTCATACTTTACATTACATTGGGCTGGAGGTCCTTCAAGACCACATATCTCCTCCCTCTCCACGGTAGAAGTTTCCACAGATCTAGGTTCAGGTAAACCAAATCCTAACCTTAACCATTAGAGGGGAAATGCAAAACTGAGCATTAGTGTCTAGGGGCAACGTGCTCCTGGATGTCACCTGTTTCTACATGTGGCTACAGAGTCACTGGGAGTAGAAACTGAAAATGAAGTCTTGTAAAGTAGGTACTATTGACTGGCTGATTAACACAGATGAATCCTACAGATACTAAACACATCCAGTGATGATATCATCAACATGGGACAAAACCAAAGAGCTCCAAGGCTCTGAAACCTCACGCAAAACATTTTTTGTTGTTGTAATTTCCCTAAACTGACAAACTCCCCCTTGTAGAAAGTCATACACACACTCCTTGATGTTTTTAAATGTAGCATGTTCTCGTGGAAGTGTGTGAGGCCAAGGCTGGAGTTAATTCCATTTCAATTTACAACAAAGTGCAATTTACCCCCAATGATTTCTTTCATCTTGATTTGGAATCTCCCTTCTTAAATGAAATCATCTCGACCCCCATTTGAGTAAAGGTTTCTTTATCCTTCTTTACATCCCTTAATCCAAACCTTCCCTTTCACACACACTCCCCCATCTGCCCTGCTACTCCATGTTGGCGAAGTTTAGCACATGGCCGTCAAAGTGTGTGAGCATGTGCTTCTGGAAGAGCTGCTGATGGCAGTAGAGGGGGAACTGCTCAGAGCACACGGGACACACCTTCCAGTGGCTCTCCACGTGCTGCTCAAAGCTACGCTGGGGGAGGGGGAGAGAGGGGAGAAGGAGAAGGGGCAGGGGAGAGAGAGAAGGGGCAGAGAGGGGGGGGGAGAAGGGGCAGAGGGGGAGGGGGGGGAGAAGGGGAGGGAGAAGGGGCAGAGGGGAGGGGGGGAGAAGGGGCAGAGGGGGGGGGAGAAGGGGCAGGGGGGGAGGGGAGAGGGGCAGGGGGAGGGGGAGAAGGAGAGGGGGAGGGAGAAGGGGCAGAGGGGGGAGAGGGGAGGGAGAGGGGGAGAAGGGCAGGGGGGGAGAGAGAAGGGGGAGGGGGAGGGGGGAGGGGCAGGGGAGGGAGAAGGGGCAGAGGGGGAGGAGGGGAGGAGAGGGGGCAGGGGCAGGGGGGGGGAGGGGGAGAGCAGAAGGGGCAGAGGAGAGGGAGAAGGGCAGGGGGGGGAGAAGCAGAGGGGGGAGAGGAGCAGAGAAGGGGCAGAGGGGGTAGGGGAGAGAAGGGGCAGAGGTAGGAGCAGGGGGGAGAGAGAGAAGGGGGGAGAGGGGGAGAGAGAAGGGGCAGAGGGGGAGGGGAGAAGGGGCAGAGGGGGGAGAGAGAAGGGCAGAGGGGGGGAGAGAAGGGGCAGAGGGGGACAGGGGGGGGTGAAGGGGGGGGAGAGGAAGGGGCAGAGGGGGACAGAAGGGGGAGGGGGGAGAGGGAGAGGGGACAGGGGTGTAGAGGAAGTGAGGGGGACAGGGGGTGTAGAGGGGAGGGGGGTGGGGGGGGACAGGGGGACAGGGGGTGTAGAGGAGGGAGCAGGGGGGGTGTAGAGGAGGGGGGGGGTGTAGAGGAGGGAGCGGGGGGTGTAGAGGAGGGAGCAGGGGGTGTAGAGGGGGACAGGGGGTGGAGAGGGAGCAGGGGGTGTAGAGGGTGTGAGGGGGGGGGACAGGGGGGTGGGGGGTGAGAATGAGTGTCGGGTTAGCTGGGATAGTATTTTGTGGAGGGTCGTGTGTGTGTTACCTGGGGTCGAAACAGAAGCTGCCCCTGTTGGCGGTAAGTCCGCTGCTGGTCTGATGATTGCAGGCAGGCTGCTCCCCATCACCGACCTATGGTATAGAGACACACACACACCTCACTGACGGCTCTCTCCTCAGTTTAATAGAGCTACAGGATGTGTGATGTCCTCCCAATAAGGCAACAGAACAAGTCAGCCCTATACATTGATCTAACTCAGTTTTGCGTTTCCCTCCCTAATGTTTGAGGTGAGGATGTGTGTGTGAACTCACATTGCGTGGCTCCTCGGGGGAGTGTTCCAGTCCGTCAGGGGGGCTCATGCTTCGTGAGGAGGAGGGCTGGATGCAGACCACATCTCTCTCCCAGCCTGCACCTGCACACGGGGTCGGGGAGGTGGACGGAGGGGCCTCAGGAGGGGGGCGAAGCATCTGCTCTGGGGCCAGGGCGCCGTCTGCCCCGTCTGGACAAAACACAACACAGGAAACGGGAATTGTGTGAGTGTGTGTGCAGAAGATGGTCTCCATCTCTCCAAGAGAGACAGACAGGGCTGAAATGGAGGAGAGAGAGAGAAGAGAGGGAGACCAAGAGAGACTGGGCTGAAATGGGGTGGCAGGGTAGCCTAGTGGTTAGAGCGTTGGACTAGTAACCGAAAGGTTGCAAGTTCAAATCCCTGAGCTGACAAGGTACAAATCTGTCGTTCTGCCCCTGAATAGGGTTCCTAGGCTGTCATTGAAAATAAGAATTTGTTCTTAACTGACTTGTACTGAGAGATCAGACACAGGGGGGGAGGGCCAAAACTATGTTGTATGTCTCTGTATGGACCTCGTTTTGTGCACGGGGTATTGTCATGCTGAAACAGGAAAGGGCCTGCCACAAAGTTGGAAGCACAGAATCGTCCATAATGTTGCATGCTGTAGAGGTTAACTACCAGGGCTTGTGTGCGGCTGCTCGGCCATAGAAACCCATTTCATGAAGCTCCCGACGAACAGCTCTTGTGCTGACGTTGCTTCCAGAGGCAGTTTGGAACTCGGGAGTGAGTGTTGCAACCGAGGACACGTTTTTTACGCGCCACATGCTTCATCACTTGGCGGCCCTGTTCTGTGAGCCTGTGTGGCCTACCACTTACCGGCTGAGCCGTTGTTTCTCTTAGATCTCCACTTCATAATAACAGCACTTACAGTTGACCGGGGCAGCTCTAGCAGGGCAGAAATTTGACGAACTGACTTGTTGGAAAGGTGGCATCCTATGACGGCGCCACATTAAAAGTCACTGAACTCTTCAGTACGGGCCATTCTACTGCCAATGTTTGTCTATGGAGATTGCATGGCGGTGTGCTCGATTTTATACACCTGTCAGCAATGGGTGTGGCTGAAATATCCAAATCCACTCATTTGTCCACATACCTTTTACATGTAGTGTAGCTGGGTGTGGGTCTTACCTCGAGTGTTGTCGGTGGAGTAGGGGTTCCCGTACTGCAGCTCTGCAGGTCTCTGGGGTACCAGGGGGGGTGGGGAGGGGTCCTGGGGGTAGGGAAGTGGGTAGCGCAGCAACACAGGCTGTTTGACCTCTGACACCTGACCATCAGCCTCCTGCTCCCTCTGTCGGCCCTGACACTGCTGCAGCTCCTGGCATGGGGAGAAGATGGCCAATGAAGACAACTTAAAATAAAACGAATTATTGGAAAAGATATTAGCACCCAAGAAAACCAAGTAATCTTTTCAATCATTTAGGGTTTGTTTGTTTGATTGGTTGATTAAATGTATTGGATAATTAAAAGCAGTATGCTGCTCCTGCTGGAGACAACATTTACATAAAAAATGATTGAGGATAAAAACAAAGTCTGGAGGCTTATTTCTATTGAGGTCCAGCAACAAAACCAATGTCAAGGGGCGTGGTTTCATCTTGACATTACCTGACTTTAACAGCTAGAGGCCTTAACTGAAACAATAACAAAGGGTCACCTCACCTGTTTTGGTAAAAATGTTACCAAATTCATAGACAGAGCTATGGATGCAAGGACTGACCATACATATCAAAATTATAGTTTTAACCATGTATTCAAGGTATACAGTGTTTGTTTACATTTACATTGTTAACAAACGTTGGAGTAAAACAAGCCTTATGTTGGGTCTTGATGGGGTTCAACAGTTGAACTAAACTCATGAGGCATTTAGAAGTTATATTCTTCAAGAATCAATGAGTATATATCATAAATTAAGTCCAGGATGGATGTAGCAACTAACGATTCCAGCTTTAACCCATTACAGTCTAAGCCCTAAACTTTATGGAATTGTTTTAAAGAAGGGCATGACTCATACCAAGGATCATTTTGCTATTTGATTTTATATTTTAATACCCCTTTAAGTATCAACAAAATATATACGAATTTGGCCTTTGCTATTAGCCCATACAAACGCTTTGAATAACAGATTCACTACATGGAACAACAGCTAGCCCCCCAAAAAAAAAAATACAAATCAAAAGGACATTTATTCTGAAGTGTCTGTCCTATATCAGAGATATAAGAATATAAGATTAGATTAGATTAGTATAAAATATATATAATAATATAAGATTATAATATAAGATTAGGAAACATGAAATATTTTTACTGTATTTAACCCCTTATTTTTGGCACTAAACATTCTCCATATATACAGTACTAGTCAACAGTTTGGACACACCTACTCATCCAAGGTTTTGGGATGAGTTGGACCGCAGAGTGAAGGAAAAGCAGCCAACAAGTGCTCATCATATGTGGGAACTCCTTCAAGACAGTTGGAAAAGCATTCCAGGTGAAGCTGGTTGAGAAAATGCCAAGTGTGCAAAGTCATCAAGGCAAAGGGTGGTTACTTTGAAGAATCTCAAATGTTAAATATATTTTGATTTGTTTAACACTTGTTTGGTTACTACATGATTCCATATGTGTTATTTCATAGTTTTGATGTCATCACTATTATTCTACAATGTAGAAAATTGTACAAATTATGAAAAACCCTGGAATGAGTAGGTGTGTCCAAACCTGACTGGTACTGTACTTCCGTTCATTTTTTCAACTGGTACCGGGAGACCTTCAGAGGAGTCTTGTGAGACCTGTGGGCATCCTAGAGCAAAACATGTACGTGTTCGTGAGAGTCTCACCTTTCACAGAGGGGTCATATTATTGTGTAGCCCAAACTGTTTGAACGCTACAGACAGAAGATGGCAGATCGGCTGTACCGACTTCAGACGAGTCCCAATACACTTGTGGGGGCCGTAGAGCATGCCATCGTGAGTCTCATCTTTCCATAGAGGGGTCAAAATAGTTTGTGGCAAACCGTTCAGACAATTTTGTGAAAAGACCGATTTTCTTTCTCCTCTTTCTTCCTCCCCCCTCTTGATAAACTAGATAGCCCTGCACTAATGAAGTTAACATTTAAACGAGGCTGACCACAGGGTGAAACAAACACAGAGGATGACATTTGCACCATTTAATGGTTAGCGTATCATGGCAGTACTTAGTATCATTAGTTGGAATCTAGAAATTGGGGAGGAAGCTATATAAATAGTAGTAGGTTGGTAAGTGCTTTTGGTAAGCTTATTATGGGGTGGCAGGTAGCCTAGTGGTTAGAGCGCTGGGTTAGTAACCCATCCACCGCTGCTGGATCGGATCCCCGAACTCACAAGGTAAAAATCAGTTGTTCCCCGGTAGGCCGTCATTGTAAATTATCATTTGTTCTTAACTGACTTGCCAAGTTAAATAAAGGTTAAATGTAAAAATATATATTGAATATATAATATAAATATAATATAAACTCTTGCAGGCTTCAGTAGTAGCTCTATGAAAGCACTTAATAAAAACTGTTATAAGTGGTGAATGTTAATAGTACCTCCTTGAGTTGACTCTTCTCTCTGAGGGCCTGAGCCAGACTCTCCTTCAGCTCTGTCACCTCCATGGTCCTCTCTACCATCTGGATCTACACAGAGGAAACATTAGACAAAACACTAGACAAAACATTGTATGCATTTGGCCACAAGGGAAAGAGAAGTTACAGATGTAGCCTTTAATAAGTCATCATGTATATAGCATCCCAGACATAACCTATTCTAGTGCACTGGGGTGAATGTAAATCAAACACGTGTGTAGATATATATCTCAGAAAGTACTCACACCCCTTGACTTTGTTTTACATTTTGTTGTGTTACAAAGTGGGATTAAAATTGATGTCTTTTTTTGTCAATAAGCTACACAGAATACTCTAATGTAAAAGTAGAAGAAAAATTCTAACATTTTGTAAAATGTATGGAATATAAAACACATATCTTCATTAAGAGTCAATACATGTTAGAATCACCTTTGACAGTGATTACAGCTGTGAGTCTTTCTGGGTAAGTCTCTAAGAGCTTTAAACACCTGGATTGTACAATATTTGCAAATTATTTTATTTTTTTAAACCTTCAAGCTCTGTCAAGTTGGTTGTTGATCATTTCTAAACGGCCATTTTCAAGTCTTGCCACAGATGTTCAAGATAATTTAAGTCAAAACTGTAACTAGGCCACTCAGGAACATTCAATGTCATCTTGGTAAGCAACTCCAGTTGTATATTTGGCCTTGTGTTTTAGGTTATTGTCCAGCTGAAAGGTGAATTTATCTCCCAGCATCTTATCTTCTAGGATTTTGCTTTAATGCCTTATTGCAAACAGGATGCATGTTTTGGAACATTTGTATTCTGTAGTGGCTTCCTGTTTTTCATCTGTCTTATAGGTCAGCCATTAAACTAACTGTTTTAAAGTCACCATTGGCCTCATGGTGAAATCCCAGAGCGGTTTCCTTCCTCTCCGGTCAACTGTTAGGAAGGACACCCGTATCTTTCTAGTGACTGAGTGTATTGATACATCATCCAAAGTGTAATTAATAACAGTTTCGGTGTCCTTCTTTGCAAGGCATCAGAAAACCTCCCTGGTCTTTGTGGTTGAATCTGTGTTCACTGCTCGACCGAGGGACCTTATAGATAATTGTATTTGTAGGGTAAGGATAAGTTAGTCCATGCAACTTACTATGTGACTTGTTAAGCACAAGCCACTTTAATAATGGGAATTGATGGGAAATGATGTAAATATATCACTAGCCACTTTAAACAATGCTACCTTATATAATGTTTACATACCCTACATTATTCATCTCATATGCATACGTATATACTGTACTCTATATCATCGACTGCATCCTTATGTAATACATGTATCACTAGCCACTTTAACTATGCCACTTTGTTTACATACTCATCTCATATGTATATACTGTACTCGATATCAGCTACTGTATCTTGCCTATGCTGCTCTGTACCATCACTCATTCATATATCCTTATGTACATATTCTTTATCCCCTTACACTGTGTATAAGACAGTAGTTTTGGAATTGTTAGTTAGATTACTTGTTGGTTATTACTGCATTGTCGGAACTAGAAGCACAAGCATTTCGCTACACTCGCATTAACATCTGCTAACCATGTGTATGTGACAAATAAAATTTGATTTGATTTGATTTGACATGTTTACTCCTGAACTTATTTAGGGTTGCCATAACAAAGGGGTTGAATACTTATTGCATCAAGACATTTAAGCTTTCCATTTTTAATGAATTTGTAAATTATGGGATATTGTGTGTAGGCCAGTGACACAAAATCTAAATTTCATCCATTTTAAATTCCGTCTGTAACACACATTTTTGGGGAGAAAGCCAAGGGGTGTGAATACTTTCTGAAGGCACTGTGTGCACATTGTTAAGTTACAGCCTTATACTACCTCATCAATCTCTACACAATACCCCATAATGACAAAGAAAAAACAGGTTTTTAGAAATGTTTTGTATTCAGACCCTTTCCTCTGAGACCCAAAATTGAGCTCAGGTGCATCCCGAGTGGCACAGCGGTCTAAGGCACTGCATCTCAGTGCTAGAGGCACTGCATCTCAGTGCAAGAGGCACTGCATCTCAGTGCAAGAGGCACTGCATCTCAGTGCAAGAGGCACTGCATCTCAGTGCAAGAGGCACTGCATCTCAGTGCAAGAGGCACTGCATCTCAGTGCAGTCCCTGGTTCGAATCCAGGCTGTATCACATCTGGCCGTGATTGGGAGTCCCATAGGGCGGCGCACAATTGGTCCAGCATCGTCCAGGTTTGGCCGGTGTAGGCCGTCATTGTAAATAAGAATTTGTTCTTAACTGACTTGATTAGTTAAACAAAAGTTAAATAAAGCTTTTAAAAATCCAGTTTCCATTGATCATCCTTGAGATGTTTCTACAACTTGATTGGAGTCCACCTGTGATAGATTCAATTGTTTGGACATGATTTGGAAAGGCACACACCTGTCTATGTTAGGTCCAACAGTTGACAGTGCATGTCAGAGCAAAAACCAAGCCATGAGGTTGAAGGAATTGTCCATAGAGCTCCGAGACAGGATTGTGTCGAGCCACAGATCTGGGGAAGGGTACCAAAACATTTCAGCAGCATTGAAGGTCCCCAAGAACACAGTGGCCTCCATCATTCTTAAATGGAAGAAGCCAAACTTCCACCAAGACTCTTCCTAGAGCTGGCCGCACAGCCGAACTGAGCAATCGGAGGAGAAGGGCCTTGGTCAGGGAGGTGACCAAGAACCCGATGGTAACTCTGACAGAGCTCCAGAGTTCCTAAGTGGAGATGGGAGAACCTTGCAGAAGGACAACCATCTCTGCAGAACTCCACCAATCAGGCCTTTACGGTAGAGTGGCCAGACTGAAGCCACTCCTCAGTAAAAATGTACATGGCAGCCCGCTTGGAGTTTACCAAAAGACTCTCAGACCATGAGAAACAAGATTCTCTGGTCTGATGAAACCAAGATTGAATTGGAATGCCAAGTGTCACGTCTGGAGGAACCCTGGCACTACAGTGAAGCATGGTGGTGGCAGCATCATGTTGTGGGGATGTTCTTCAGTGGCAGGGACTGGGAGACTAGACAGGATCAAGGAAAAGATGAATAGAGCAAAGTACAGAAAGATGCTTGATGAAAACCTGCTCCAGAGCACTCAGGACCTCAGACTGGGGTGAAGGTTCACCTTCCAACAGGACAATGACCCTAAGCACACAGCCAAGACAATGCAGGAGTGGCTTCGGGACAAGTCTTTGAATGTCCTTGAGTGGCCCAGTCAGAGCCCGGACTTGAACCCGATCAAATCATGCGTCGCTATCACTCCAGAGACTGAGGCAGCTCTAGCAATTCTGTGCTTCCAAATTTGTGGCAACAGTTTGGGGAAGGCCCTTTCCTGTTTCAGCATGAAAATTCCCTGTGCACAAAGCGAGGTCCATACAGAAATGGTTTGTCGAGATCGGTGTGGAAGAACTTGACTGGCATGCACAGAGCCCAGACCAAATACACCATTGAACACCTTTGGGATGAATTGGAATGTTGACTGCGAGCCGGGCCTCACTAATGTTCTGCAAGTCCCTGCAGCAATGTTCCAACATCTAGTGAAAAGCCTTCCCAGAAGAGTGTAGGCTGTTGTAGCAGCAAATGGGGGGACCAACTCCATATTAATGCCCATGATTTTGGAATGACATTTTTTTTTTCTCAATTCTCTGCCTTGTCCTATGCCTCTCTTTCCTTCCCCTCGTTTTCCTTCTATCCTCCCTTCATCTCTGTTGCATCTACTCTACTCCTCTTCACTGTGTGTGTGTGTGTGTGTGTGTGTGTGTGTGTGTGTGTGTGTTAAGGGAATTTTTATCAATGATGACTAATTATGTATACATTTCAAATCAGGAATGACTAGTCCAAATGCTATTATGTACTGTACATGTATGAATTTTCTCTCTTGCTCCCATTCCCAATTGTATATAACATAGTCAGGAGTTTAGAACAATGCCTTGATACAAATGAATGAACTATCTCCAGACTGTCTAGAATGCTATCTACACTGACTGACCTTGGCTTTAGGCGAGGAGGGAAGGCTCGAGAACTGTAGGGCCTCTCTACCAGTGTCAAGAAGAGAGAGAACATTTAGAAAACGCTGACGTCATTTTCAGTTTATAACCTGTGGAAAAATGTGTATGAAGGCAGTACTCTCTTCAATTAAACGCTGTTACCTGACTTTTAAGACCGGGGCTCTGTTCATTCTTTATGCATTGACAGAGTGTTTAATTTTGATTGGGAATTAAAACAGAGGAATTTAGAATTCCTTCCAACAGTCTCTGGAGTGGCCTAGCCAGTATCCAGATCTCAACCCCATCGAAAATCTTTGGAGGGAGTTGAAAGTCTGTGTTGCCCAGCAACAGCCCCAAAACATCACTGCTCTAGAGGAGATCTGCATGGAGGAATGGGCCAAAATACCAGCAACAGTGTGAGAAAACCTTGTGAAGACTTGCAGAAAACGTTTGACCTCTGTCATTGCCAACAAAGGGTATATAACAAAGACCATTAGGGTTACTAACTGTGTCTGTGTATTTATCTCACTCCAGACCATTAGGGTTACTAACTGTGTATTTATCTCTCTTCAGACCATTAGGGTTATTAACTGTGTATTTATCTCTCTCCGGACCATTAGGGTTATTAACTGTGTATTTATCTCTCTCCAGACCATTAGGGTTACTAACTGTGTATTTCTCTCTCCCCAGACCATTAGGGTTACTAACTGTGTCTGTGTATTTATCTCTCTCCAGACCATTAGGGTTACTAACTGTGTCTGTGTATTTATCTCTCTCCAGACCATTAGGGTTACTAACTGTGTCTGTGTATTTCTCTCTCTCCGGACCATTACGGTTACTAACTGTGTATTTATCTCTCTCCGGACCATTAGGGTTACTAACTGTGTATTTATCTCTCTCCAGACCATTAGGGTTACTAACTGTGTCTGTGTATTTATCTCTATTCAGACCATTAGGGTTACTAACTGTGTCTGTGTATTTCTCTCTCTCCGGACCATTAGGGTTACTAACTGTGTATTTATCTCTCTCCAGACCATTAGGGTTACTAACTGTGTATTTATCTCTCTCCAGACCATTAGGGTTACTAACTGTGTCTGTGTATTTATCTGTCTCCAGACCATTAGGGTTACTAACTGTGTATTTATCACTCTCCAGACCATTAGGGTTACTAACTGTGTATTTATCTCTCTCCGGACCATTAGGGCTACTAACTGTATCTGTGTATTTATCTCTATCCAGACCATTAGGGTTATTAACTGTGTATTTATCTCTCTCCAGACCATTAGGGTTATTAACTCTGTATTTAACTCTCTCCAGACCATTAGGGTTACTAACTGTGTCTGTGTATTTATCTCTATCCAGACCATTAGGGTTACTAACTGTGTATTTATCTCTCTCCAGACCATTAGGGTTACTAACTGTGTATTTATCTCTCTCCAGACCATTAGGGTTATTAACTGTGTATTTATCTCTCTCCAGACCATTAGGGTTACTAACTGTGTATTTATCTCTCTCCAGACCATTAGGGTTACTAACTGTGTATTTATCTCTCTCCAGACCATTAGGGTTATTAACTGTGTATTTATCTCTCTCCAGACCATTAGGGTTACTAACTGTGTATTTATCTCTCTCCAGACCATTAGGGTTACTAACTGTGTATTTATCTCTCTCCAGACCATTAGGGCTACGAACTGTGTCTGTGTATTTCTCTCTCTCCAGACCATTAGGGTTACTAACTGTGTATTTATCTCTCTCCGGACCATTAGGGTTACTAACTGTGTATTTATCTCTCTCCAGACCATTAGGCTTATTAACTGTGTCTGTGTATTTATCTCAATCCGGAGACACTATCAAAGGAAAGAGCCTACTATTTACTGCACAGATGAGCATACACTCACAGAACTCAAAAACACACACACACACCTAACTGACTCTGAGAGAAGTACACACTTAGTCATGAGAAACACACACTTGCTTGTGCACAGACACACACAGACACACACTGAGCCAGTCCAGAGGAATATGGGGACCAGAGGAGGAACAATATAGACTGAGATGACCTCACAGGGCTGACATAGACACAACCTTATCAGCCTGGCAGAGAGACTGGGTGTGTTTGTGTGTGTACAACTATTGTTCTTAAATGTGAGCATGACCGTGTGTGTGTGTGTGTGTGTGTGTGTGTATAGTGTGTGTGTATGCGTTGATGACTTACCCTGAATCGCTCCTCCTCATTGGCCAGTCTCTGCTTAAGCGACTCGTTGATAGCACACTGCTCCGCCCACTTCTCCTCCATCCTCGCCAGCTCCTCCTCCACCGAACGAGTCTGTTCTTTCTCTACCTCCTCCGCACTCTTCCCCTCATCCTCCACACTCCTCTCATCCACCTCTTCAGCACTCTTCCTCTCCTTCTCCACCCAACTCTCCATCTTCATGTTCTCCTCTCCTCCACTCCTGTCCTCCTTCCTCTCCTCTCCTTCACTCATGTCCTCCTTCCTCTCCTCTCCTTCACTCATGTCCTCCTTCCTCTCCTCTTCCACACTCCCATCTTCTTTCCCTTCCTCCTCTCCACTCACTTCTCTTTCCATCTCTTCCCTATTCCGCCCCTTCCACTCTTTCTCCCCAGCTCTCATGGTCTCCATGCCGGAGAATGTGTTGGTGTGTGTGTTGGTCCGTGCGTAAGTGTGTGTGTGTTCCCTGTTTTTGTCACGCCGGTTAGGGACTACCGGCCTCTCACTGTCTCCTCTCAGCACAGTTGCAGACAGATTGCCTGTAAACATATACATGTTAGAGGATTTAGTATGAAAGAGATAAGAGAGTGAGTGTGTGTGTGTTTACCTGCTGTGGGTGACTCTGGACTGGGTGTCAGTGGCTCCTGTGTCGTCTCAGTGGCAGCGTTTCTCTTTGACTCCTACAAACATGAGGAAACAAGTTGAATCAATCTGTGGACATCAGACTCAACTAGGCTGCACCCTATTCCTCACCGTTTGGTCAGCTGCGTGATTAACTTCTGTGTTCATAGGTGTTCAAAATGGAGAGTTCCGGCAAAACCGTAGTCTCCACCAAACAGGCCCGTCTGGACTACTGTGACTCTCTGTGTTCAGCCTTCCCATGTCACCCCGCTCCTCCTTGTCACCCCACTCCTCCGTGTCACCCCGCTCCTCCGTGTCACCCCGCTCCTCCGTGTCACCCCGCTCCTCCGTGTCACCCCGCTCCTCCGTGTCACCCCGCTCCTCCTTGTCACCCCGCTCCTCCATGTCACCCCGCTCCTCCATGTCACCCCGCTCCTCCGTGTCACCCCGCTCCTCCGTGTCACCCCGCTCCTCCATGTCACCCCGCTCCTCCATGTCACCCCGCTCCTCCATGTCACCCCGCTCCTCCATGTCACCCCGCTCCTCCATGTCACCCCGCTCCTCCATGTCACCCCGCTCCTCCTTGTCACCCCGCTCCTCCATGTCACCCCGCTCCTCCTTGTCACCCCGCTCCTCCATGTCACCCCGCTCCTCCATGTCACCCCGCTCCTCCTTGTCACCCCGCTCCTCCATGTCACCCCGCTCCTCCTTGTCACCCCGCTCCTCCATGTCACCCCGCTCCTCCTTGTCACCCCGCTCCTCCATGTCACCCCGCTCCTCCATGTCACCCCGCTCCTCCATGTCACCCCGCTCCTCCATGTCACCCCGCTCCTCCATGTCACCCCGCTCCTCCATGTCACCCCGCTCCTCCATGTCACCCCGCTCCTCCATGTCACCCCGCTCCTCCATGTCACCCCGCTCCTCCATGTCACCCCGCTCCTCCATGTCACCCCGCTCCTCCATGTCACCCCGCTCCTCCATGTCACCCCGCTCCTCCATGTCACCCCGCTCCTCCATGTCACCCCTGGCTCCTCCAGTTGAAGCTCACATCCACTACAAGACTATGGTGCTTACCTACAGAGCAGCAAGAGGAACTGACCCCCCCTTCCTTCAGGCTCTGCTCAAACCCTACGCCCCAACCCGAGCACTCCGTTCTGTCACCTCTGGTCTCTTGGTCTCCGACCAGTCCAAGCTCTTCTCTGTCCTGGCACCCCAATGGTGGAACCAGCTTCCCCCTGAAACTAGGACAGCAGATCCCTGCCCATCTTCTGAAAACATCTGAAACTCTACCTCTTCAAAGAGTATCTTAAATAATCCCACAGTACTACCTCCTCCCCACCTCGAGAAAATAAAAGCCTTTTGTGAACGAACACTCCCATTTGACTTTTCCCCTCACTAGCTCTGACTTTATTGAGGGAAAATTTACGTACTATGACTGGGATATGAGGTTGTCCTATCTAGTTATCTGAATATAAATGTACTAACTGTAAGTCGCTCTGGATAAGAGCATCTGCTAAATTACTCAAATGTAAAAAATATCAAATATACCACAAGATGGCGCTGTGACGATGTGGTGTAGTACAGTATTGTAGACAGACAGGCACTCACCCCCTGGGCCTCGCTGATCTTGGCCACCTGCCTACGGAGCCGCTGACACTCCCTGTACTTCTCCTTGTAGTGCTCAGCGGCCATGTGGAGACGCAGCTTCAGCTCCTCCACTTCTCTCTGTAGCTCAGCCTCTGCCTCAGACACCACACACCCCCCCTCACTGGAGGTCCCCACACCCTGGGGGAGGGAGAATTAGGGGGGAGCAGACAGCAGACAGAGGGAGGTGGGAGAGGGAGGTTAGGGGGTAGAGGGGGAGAGTGGGGCAGACAGCGGAGGTGGGAGAGGGAGAGTTAGGGGGTAGAGGGGGAGGGTGGGGCAGACAGCGGGAGGTCAGGGAGGAAGAGTTAGGGGGAGGGGGAGCAGACAGAGGGAGGTGGGGGGGGAGAGAGAGTTAGGGGGAGCAGACAGCGGGGGAGGGGGAGCAGACAGAGGGAGGTGGGGGAGGGGGAGTTAGGGGAGGGGGAGCAGACAGCGGGAGGGAGGGAGTGTTAGGGGGAGGGGAGCAGACAGCGGGAGGTGGGGGAGGGAGGGAGAGTTAGGGGAGGGGGAGCAGACAGCGGGAGGTGGGGGAGGGAGGGAGAGTTAGGGGGAAGGGGAGCAGACAGAGGGAGGTGGGGGAGGGAGAGTTAGGGGGAGGGGGAGCAGACAGAGGGAGGTGGGGAGGGAGAGTTAGGGGGTTAGAGGGGAGGGGGAGCAGACAGAGGGAGTTAGGTGGGGTAGAGGGGAGGGTGGAGCAGACAGAGGGAGGTGGGGGAGGGAGAGTTGGGGGGTAGAGGGGGATGGGTTGGGGGAGTAGTTCAGCACAAAGAGATAATTCAGTGTTGATATTCAGTTACTAAACTTGTCTCTAGCACATAGCAGTTGTAAATGATTCTTCTATTTCTATTTTACAAAACTGAGAAAGATAAATCCATGAGAGGAATCCTCCAAAGTTCAAGCTTGAAGCAACTTCCTGGTTCAACTGTATGAATGTGTCTGTGGATATCTATGGTCAGAAATGACCGAATACAAACAGTGTACTTATTCCCTCTGTAAGGCAATCAAACAACAAAGTGTCAGGATAGAGACAATTCAACGGCTCAGACAGTATGTGGCAGGGTCTACAGAAAATCACGGATTACAAAAAGAAAACCAGCCCCGTTGCGGACGTCGACGTCTTGCTCCTAGACAAATTAAACAACTTCTTTACGCGCTTTGAGGATAATACAGTGCCACCGACACGGCCGCTACCAAGGACTGTGGGCTCTCCTTCTCCGTAGCCGATGTGAGTAAGACATTTAAGCATGTTAACCCTCACAAGGCTGCCGGCCCAGACGACATCCCTAGCCACGTCCTCAGAGCATGAGCAGACCATCTGGCTGGTGTGTTTACAGACATATTTAATCTCTCCCTATCGGCTGTCCCCACGTGCTTCAAGAGAGCCACCATTGTTCCTGTTCCTAAGAAAGCTAAGGTAACTGAACGAAATGACTATCGCCCTGTAGCACTCACTTCTGTCATCATTAAGTGTTCTGACACCCTAGACCCACTTCAGTTTGTTTACCAGCCAATAGGTCCACAGACGATGCAATCGCCATCACACTGCATACTGCCCTATCCCATCTGGACAAGAGGAATACCTATGTAAGAATGCTGTTCATTGAATACAGCTCAGCCTTCTAGACCATAGTACCCTCCAAGCTCATCATTAAGCTTGAGACCCTGAGTCTCGACCCCGCCCTGTGCAACTGGGTACTGGACTTCCTGACGGGCCGCCCCCCAGGTGGTGAGGGTAGGTAACAACATCTCCACTCCGCTGATCCTCAACAATGGGGCCCCACAAGGGTGTGTTCTCAGCCCCCTCCTGTACTCCCTGTTCACCCATGACTGCGTGGCCATGCACGCATCCAACTCAATCATCAAGTTTGCAGATGACACAACAGTGGTAGGCTTGATTACCAACAACGACGAGACGGCCTACAGGGAGGAGGTGAAGGTCCTCGGAGTGTGGTGTCAGGAAAATAACCTCTTACTCAATGTCAGCTAAACAAAAGAGATGATCGTGGACTTCAGGAAACAGCAAAGGGAGCACCCCCCGTCCACATCGATGAGACAGCAGTGGAGAAAGCTCCTCGGTGTTCATATCACCCACACACTGAAACGGTCCACGCACACAGACAGTGTGGTGAAGAAGGCGCAACAGTGCATCTTCAACCGCAGGAGGCTGAAAAAATCCTTAATAACTTTTACAGATGCATAATTGAGAGCATCCTGTCAGGCTGTATCACCGCCTGGTACGGCAACTGCTCCGCCCACAACCGCAAGGCTCTCTAGAGGGTGGTGCGGTGTGCACCACACATCACCGGGGGCAAACTACCTGCCCTCCAGGACACCTACACCACCCAATGTCACATCAAGGCCAAAAAGATCATCAAGGACAACAACCACCCGAGCCACTACCTGTTCACCCCGCTATCATCCAGAAGGTGAGGTCAGTACAGGTGCATGAAAGCAGGGACCAAGAGACTGAAGAACAGCTTCCATCTCAATGCCATCAGACTGTTAAACAGCCACCACTAACACAGTGAGGCAGCTGCCAACATACAGACTTGATATCATTGGCCACTTAATAAATGGAACACTAGTCACTTTAATAATGCCACTTTAAGAATGTTTACATATCTCACATTACTTATCTCATATATAATGTATACTGTATCCCTCTCTATCTATTCTTTACTATCTATTACATCTTAGCCGCTCTGTCACTGCTCATCCATATATGTTATACTTACAGTGCCTTGCGAAAGTATTCGGCCCCCTTGAACTTTGCTCTTTGCTCAGGCTTCAAACATAAAGATATAAAACTGTATTTTTTTGTGAAGAATCAACAACAAGTGGGACACAATTATGAAGTGGAATGACATTTATTGGATATTTCAAACTTTTTTAACAAATCAAAAACTGAAAAATTGGGCGTGCAAAATTAATCAGCCCCCTTAAGTTAATACTTTGTAGCGCCACCTTTTGCTGCGATTACAGCTGTAAGTCGCTTGGGGTATGTCTCTATCAGTTTTGCACATTGAGAGACTGAAATTTTTTCCCATTCCTCCTTGCAAAACAGCTCGAGCTCAGTGAGGTTGGATGGAGAGCATTGGTGAACAGCAGTTTTCAGTTCTTTCCACAGATTCTCGATTGGATTCAGGTCTGGACTTTGACTTGGCCATTCTAACACCTGGATATGTTTATTTTTGAACCATTCCATTGTAGATTTTGCTTTATGTTTTGGATCACTGTCTTGTTGGAAGACAAATCTCCGTCCCACTCTCAGGTCTTTTGCACACTCCATCAGGTTTTCTTCCAGAATGGTCCTGTATTTGGCTCCATCCATCTTCCCATCAATTTTAACCATATTCCCTGTCCCTGCTGAAGAAAAGCAGGCCCAAACCATGATGCTGCCACCACCATGTTTGACAGTGGGGATGGTGTGTTCAGGGTGATGGGCTGTGTTGCTTTTACGCCAAACATAACGTTTTGCATTGTTGCCAAAAAGTTCAATTTTGGTTTCATCTGACCAGAGCACCTTCTTCCACATGTTTGGTGTGTCTCCCAGGTGGCTTGTGGCAAACTTTAAACAACACTTATGGATATCTTTAAGAAATGGCTTTCTTCTTGCCACTCTTCCATAAAGGCCAGATTTGTGCAATATACGACTGATTGTTGTCCTATGGACAGAGTCTCCCACCTCAGCTGTAGATCTCTGCAGTTCATCCAGAGTGATCATGGGCCTCTTGGCTGCATCTCTGATCAGTCTTCTCCTTGTATGAGCTGAAAGTTTAGAGGGACGGCCAGGTCTTGGTAGATTTGCAGTGGTCTGATACTCCGTCCATTTCAATATTATCGCTTGCACAGTGCTCCTTGGGATGTTTAAAGCTTGGGAAATCTTTTTGTATCCAAATCCGGCTTTAAACTTCTTCACAACAGTATCTCGGACCTGCCTGGTGTGTTCCTTGTTCTTCATGATGCTCTCTGCGCTTTTAACGGACCTCTGAGACTATCACAGTGCAGGTGCATTTATACGGAGACTTGATTACACACAGGTGGATTGTATTTATCATCATTAGTCATTTAGGTCAACATTGGATCATTCAGAGATCTGCACTGAAAGTAAAGGGGCTGAATAATTTTGCACGCCCAATTTTTCAGTTTTTGATTTGTTAAAAAAGTTTGAAATATCCAATAAATGTCGTTCCACTTCATGATTGTGTCCCACTTGTTGTTGATTCTTCACAAAAAAATACAGTTTTATATCTTTATGTTTGAAGCCTGAAATGTGGCAAAAGGTCGCAAAGTTCAAGGGGGCCGAATACTTTCGCAAGGCACTGTATATATTCTCATCCCATTCCTTTACTAGATTGTGTGTATTAGGTTTTGTTGTGGAATTGTTAGATATTACCTGTTAGATACTGCTGCACTGTGGAATCTAGAAGCACAAGCATTTCACTACACTCACAATAACATCTGCTAACCATGTGTATGTGACTAATAACATCTGCTAATCATGTGTATGTGTCCAATAACATCTGCTAACTATGTGTATGTGACCAATAACATCTGCTAACCATGTGTATGTGACCAATAACATCTGCTAACCATGTGTATGTGTCCAATAACATCTGCTAACCATGTGTATGAGACCAATAACATCTGCTAACCATGTGTATGTGTCCAATAACATCTGATAAATATGTGTATGTGTCCAATAACATCTGCTAACCATGTGTATGTGTCCAATAACATCTGCTAACCATGTGTATGTGACCAATAACATCTGCTAACCATGTGTATGTGACCAATAACATCTGCTAACCATGTGTATGTGACCAATAACATCTGCTAACCATGTGTATGTGACCAATAACATCTGCTAACCATGTGTATGTGTCCAATAACATCTGCTAACCAAGTGTATGAGACCAATAACATCTGCTAACCAAGTGTATGAGACCAATAACATCTGCTAACCATGTGTATGTGACCAATAACATCTGCTAACCATGTGTATGTGACCAATAACATCTGCTAACCAAGTGTATGAGACCAATAACATCTGCTAACCATGTGTATGTGACCAATAACATCTGCTAACCAAGTGTATGAGACCAATAACATCTGCTAACCATGTGTTATGTGACCGATAAAAATAGATTTGATATACTTTGAAGAAATTAGGAGATGGTAATCTCCCTGAATGGGGGAATGTTTAATGCCCCGACTGTTGACCAATCACGTTCACGTTGTCATGCTGCGTCACACTGTTGCTAAGCTAATAATCACCCAATCCCTTCATAAAAGTCAGGGTGAGTCAAGAAACCTGCCTATTTTCCTTGACTATACAATATTCCATAGAACAAGTTAATTATCTCACATCTCTGAAAAGATTTGTAATATGCTTCTTGTTCATGTAATTCATGCTAATGTTGCTTTTGTGCTAGCGCCCAATTGACTCCCATTCACTCCTTTGCCCAGAATGCACCACACAGTCCATTTACAACGTAGGGGCAAAATGCACAATGGCCGTTAATATGAACTGAATGGAGTTTACCATCTTCTTATTTCTGTTATGGTCCCCTTACCACTTCCTGCTGGGAGGTGGTCCTCATGTGGTCCAGCTGTGTCTCCATCCTCCGGCATTCGGCCTGGGCATCGGCCAGGCTGGCACGGAGGGAGTCGGCCTCTAGGCGGGCGCGGTACAGCTCAGTCATGGTGCGATCGCGGGCGTTCGCTGAGTCACGGAGTTCCGACGCCAACATGGCGGCCTGCTGGCGAGACGCCTGGAGCTGCTCCTCACACTGGCGAAGCTGCTCCTTCAGACGACCCATCTCAGCCTGGAGAGAAGGCAGAGCAGACAGGTTTAAACACACACACACACACTCCCCCCACAACCCCCTTCACCTTGTCGACAGCGTGTGTGTGCAGCTCTTTCTCCACGCGGTCCTTCTGAGTGACGCAGGCTCGGAGCCTGTCCAGTTCTTCCTGGAACTGAGTGATGGTCACCTCTCTGTTGAGCTCCACAGCCTTCAGCATCTGCAGCTCTGCACTCAGCTTAGTGTTCTCCAGCTCCGTGCTGCGCAGGTGGCCCTACACACACACACACACAATTAGAAACTCACAGACATACACACACACACACACACACAGGGTGTATCCTCTCACCTTGTAGAGGTCCCTCTCGTCCTTGTCGTTCTTCAGTTGAGTCTCCAGACTGTCTCTTTCTGCTGTCAGCTTCTTCAACCTGTCTCTCAGACTGCACAATAACAATAACCATCACAACAGATAGAGGATTCTACTGCAATAACATCAATAATGTTAGTTCTCTGTAGAGTATCTATGGTGTGTGCATTTCTCATCATCAGTCCAGTTCCTATCCTTCCAGTGTGTGTGTTCCTCCTCACCAGTCCAGTTCCTATCCTTCCAGTGTGTGTGTTCCTCCTCACCAGTCCAGTTCCTATCTTTCCAGTGTGTGTGTTCCTCCTCACCAGTCCAGTTCCTATCTTTCCAGTGTGTGTGTTCCTCCTCACCAGTCCAGTTCCTATCTTTCCAGTGTGTGTGTTCCTCCTCACCAGTCCAGTTCCTATCTTTCCAGTGTGTGTTCCTCCTCACCAGTCCAGTTCCTATCCTTCCAGTGTGTGTGTTCCTCCTCACCAGTCCAGTTCCTATCCTTACAGTGTGTGTGTTCCTCCTCACCAGTCCAGTTCCTATCCTTCCAGTGTGTGTGTTCCTCCTCACCAGTCCAGTTCCTATCCTTCCAGTGTGTGTGTTCCTCCTCACCAGTCCAGTTCGGTCTCTTTCTGCAGTCCTCTCTGTGTGACTCCCAGTAGGTCCTCCTCCACCTGTCTGACCCGGTCTGTGGCCTCCTGCAACCTCCTCCTCACCTCCTCCCTCTCCTCAGACAGGCCCTGGGAGGAGCGCAGCAGCTCCTGCAACCACACCACACTTAACCAGTCAATCACACTGTCAACCGAACACAGACACAGGAAGTCAGTCCAGTCAGACCAAGGGTGTCAAACTTGGTTCCTGGAGGGCTGCCGAGTGTTTGCTGGTTTCCTTTCAATTTGTTTTCAATAAAGACCTAGACAACCAGGTGAGGGGAGTTCCTATCTAATCAATGACCTTAACAAGGGTCGGGAGGAGCAAAATCCTACAGATGCTTGGCCCCCCTGAGTTTGCCCCTTTGTCGATCAATGGAAATGCTGTGTGATAATGAATGTCAGGCCTGTTTCCCTTCAAAACACACTGGCTAGTTTTCCCTCCTAATGTTCTGAAGAGGAGAGGAGACAGGGAGAGGAAGACCGTACTAGTTTTCCCTCCTAATGTTCTGAAGAGGAGAGGAGACAGGGAGAGGAAGACCGTACTAGCCTGTACCTGGTCCAGCCAGTAATCTCTCCTGTTGGAACACGCTCATGTTGAGAAGTAGAGGACATTAAATCACCCACAACACACACTGCACCTGACAGACAAGAATGCCTACACACACCCCTCCATCTCGCAACACACACACACACTTGAGCATCAGACGCAAACAGACAGGTGCAGTATACGAAAAATATATAAAACAAACACACACACACCTCGTCTCCCTTGGGCTTGGATCCCTGGATGGCCGTACGATTTAACTGCAGACGTTTGGGAGGCACTTCAGCAGCGCATTAAGACCTTATAAAAAGTGTCATCGTAAAACTAGCAGCCGCAAAATATGTACTTATGTTTTCATGTTCCAGCTAAAGGATATTTTAATCAGTGCTGACTAAGTGTATCCCTCTTTCCCATACTCCACACACACACACACACACACACACACACACACACACACACACACACACACACACACACACACACAAAGCAAAGTTAATGTCTAAGAAAAAGCACCAGGGGGCAGTAAGAGACTGGTTCCAATATCATCAAACTTCTCCCCTGGCAGTTTGGTTATTCACTCTACAGCACAACAAATGCTATTTAAAATAAATTACAACATTTAAGTAATTCTCAGCAGTTGCACTAAGATAAAAGATGAGACAGGAAAAGGAGAAAGAAAGACAGAGAGGGGGAAAGAGCGAGAGAAAGAAAGAGAGAGCGATGGAGAAGAAAGAGAAAAACACAGAGAGGGCGAGAGACATAATAGTGCCCCTAGTAGAATGGCGTGACTGAGTCATGTTTGTCCCTAAAGCTGGGCGGGGCCTTGTTTCACTCAGGTGGTTTTGTGGACACCAGTCTCTCATTCCACACACATTGCAAGCGGGTGGCATTGTTAGTGTGTGTCTGTGCGGGTGAATGAGAATGTGTGTGTGTGGGGAGGCGGAGTAGTTTGTGGGATTGACTGTGTGTGTGTGTGGGCTTGACGTCATATTTGATTACTCTGTGGTTGAGATGGAATCGCCCTGACGCCAGATGCTTGGGAGACCGTATCCCGTTAACGTTCAGGCCCAGTGACTCAGATCATTAAAGAGGGACAGAGAGACTGGCACACACACACACACACACACACACACACACAAACAAGCAAAGAAAAAAAAAGAAAAAATAATGACACTCTGCAAATACACAGTTCACACAGAGACACACACACACACACTGCTTTGTGTGTACAAACATGGACAGGGATCATTCATAAACTTCAGGCCTTTGATGTTTTTAACCTGTGATCACTGAAGAGGAACTGGCACCGACCGACTACTCACAGGTGTCTCTCCTGCTTCCCCTCCCTGTACAGCTTCCTGACTACAATATACAGAGCATTTGGGAAGAATTCAGACCCCTCAACCTTTTACACATTATGTTACGTCACAGCCTTACTCTAAAATGGATTAAATTGTTATTATTTTCCTCATCAATCTACACACAATACCCCATAATGACCAAGCAGAAACAGGGTTGCAGAAATGAATACATAAGTATTCAGACCCGTTAAGAAGGACTTTGTTGAAGCACCTTTGGCAGCGATTACAGTCTCAAGTCTTCTTGGGTATGACACAAGCTTGGCACAAATGTATTTGGGGAGTTTCTCCCAGTCTTCTCTGCAGATCCTCTCAAGCTCTGTCAGGTTGGATGGGGAGCGTTGCTGCACAGCTATTTTCAGGTCTCTCCAGAGATGTTCGATCGGGTTCAAGTCTGGGCTCTGGCAGGACCGCTCAAGGACATTCAGAGACCTGTCCCGAAGCCACTCCTGCATTGTCATGGCTGTGTGCTTAGGGTCATTGTCCTGTTGGAAGGTGAACCTTTGCCCCAGTCTGAGGTCCTGAGTGCTCTAGAGCAGGTTTTCATCAAGGATCCCTCTGTACTTTGCTCCATTCATCTTTCCCTCGATCCTGACTAGTCTCCCAGTACCTGCAGCTGAAAAACATCACCACAGCATGATGCTGCTACCACCATGCTTCACCGTAGGGATGGTGCCAGGTTTCCTCCAGACGTGACACTTGGCATTCAGGCCAAAGAGTTCAATCTTGGTTTCATCAGACCAGAGAATCTTGTTCAGGTCAAAGAGTCCTTTAGGTGCCTTTTGTAAACTCCAAGCAGGCTGTCATGTGCCGTTTACTGAGGAGTGGCTTCAGTCTGACCACTCTACCATAAAGGCCTGATTGGTGGAGTGCTGCAGAGATGGTTGTCCTTCTCTAAGGTTCTCCAATCTCCACAGAGGAACTCTGGAGCTCTGTCTGAGTGCCCATCGGGTTCTCTGTCACCTCCCTAACCAAGGCCCTTCTCCCCCGATTGCTCAGTTTGGCCGGGCGGCCAGATCTTGGAAGTCTTGGTGGTTACAAACTTCTTCCATTTAAGAATGATGAATCACTGTGATCTTGGGGACCAGAAATGTTTTGGTACTCTTCCCCAGATCTGTGCCTCGACACAATCCTGTCGTCTCGGGGCTCTATAGACAATTCCTTCAACCTGGCTTGGTTTAGATCTGAAATGCACTGTCAAATGTGGGACCTTATAGAGACAGGTGTGTGCCTTTCCAAATCATGTCCAATCAATTGAATTTACCGCGGGTGCACTCCAATCAAGTTGTAGAAACATCTCAAGGATGATCAATGGAAACAGGATGCACCTGAGCTCAATTTCGATTCTCAGAGCAAAGGGTCTGAATACTTAAGGTATTTTTTATATACACTCTTTATATACATTTAGTCGACTGATCGATTGTTTGGTCGATAGACTTTTGATCTTTAGTCGAGCAATCAGTCGCAAATTACTGTTATTTCTTTCATGGTGCACAAGACACCAGTCTCAGTGGATTAATGCATTGTGGAGGCTGTGGAGATGGCACAGTCCATCACTCTAAAACGTGCATTACTGAAATTGTATATGGTGATATTATGTAAGAACGATGGTGCAACACTAAGAAAACAAATATTTCATAACAAATGTGCCAGCTCCCGCGTTGGATAGCGGTCACTGTCTGCGGTTCTGAAACATTGTGCTGTTGAATTGAAGCCTTTTCCTAGACCATGTTGCTATGTGCATAATAGCAAAGTTAACCAGCATATTGGTGTTGAGAACAATGCGGAGAGAGGAAACCAACTTAATTAGGTCCATAATCAATAGTCTAACCGTTAAATGTGCCTGGCTTTAGAAATCATCCATATATTCAGTACCAGTCAAAAGTTTGGACACACCTCCTCATTCAATGGTTTATTTATTTATTTTTACTATTTTTTACATTGTAGAATAATAGTGAAGACATCAAAACTATGAAATAACACATATGGAATCCTGTAGTAACCAAAAAAGTTTTAAATTAAAATATATTTTATATTTGAGATTCTTCAAAGTAGACACCCTTTGCCTTGATGACAGCTTTGCACACTCTTGGCATTCTCCCAACCTGCTTCACCTGGAATGCTTTTCCAAGTCTTGAAGGAGTTCCCACATGCTGAGGACTTGTTGGCTGCTTTTTCTTCACTCTGCAGCCAAACTCATCCCAAACCATCTCAATTGGGTTGAGGTAGGGGTGATTGTGTAGGTCAGGTAATTGTGGAGGCCAGGTCATCTGATGCAGCACTCCATCACTCTGCTTCTTGGTCAAATATCCCTTACACAGCCTGGGAGGTGTGTTGGGTCATTGTCCTGTTGAAAAACAAATGATAGTCCCACTAAGCGCAAACCAGATGGGATGGTGTATTGATTCAGAATGCTGTGGTAGCCATGCTGGTCATGCGTGCCTTGAATTCTAAATATATCACCTACAGTGTCACCAGTAAAGCACCTCCACACCATCACACCTCCTCCTCCATGCTTCACGGTGGGAACCACACATGCGGAGATCATCCGTTCACTTTCTCTGAGTCTCACAAAGACACGGCGGTTGGAACCAAAACTCTCAAATTTGGACTCATCAGACCAAAGGATAGATTTCCACCTGTCTAATGTCCATTGCTCATGTTTCATGCCCCAAGCAAGTCTCTTGTTCTTATTGGTGTCCTTTAGTAGTGGTTTCTCTGCAGAAATTCGACCATGAAGGCCTGATTCACACAGTGAAGGCCTGATTCCTCTGAACAGTTCATGTAGAGATGTGTCTGTTACTTGAACTTTGTGAAGCATTTATTTGGGCTGCAATTTCTGAGGCTGTTAAGTCTAATGATTATCCGCATTGACTGACCTTCATGTCTTAAAGTAATGATGGACTGTCGTTTCTCTTTTCTTATTTGAGCTGTTCTTGCCATAATATGGACTGAGACATATTTGATCAAATAGAGCTATCTTTTGTATACCACCAATACCTTGTCACACAACTGATTGGCTCAAACGCATTAAGAAGGAAAGACATTTCACAAATTAACAAGGCACACATGTTCATTTGAAATGCATTCCAGGTGACTACCTCATGAAGCTGGTTGAGAGAATGCCAAGAGTGTTTAACAATTTTTTGATTAATACATTATTCCATATGTGTTATTTCATAATTTTGATGTCTTCACCACTCTTCTACAATGTAGAAAATATTTGTTTAAATATATATCTTTTTAAATTGAATGAATAGCTGTTCTAAAACTTTTGACCGGTAGTGTATACATACAGAAATAAGACATTTTGCCTGTTTGTTTAATAGCGTACTGATTCCTTGAGCACCAAGCCTCACACAACCATGTTGGATAAAGCAATTTCACAAATTCAGCTGTTTTTAATCTTTGCTATGCTGTAATAAAGGCTTTATACATTCTTGTTTTTTAACAGAAAAACAGCACCTGTTTGTCACACATACTACTGACGCAGCCATCACTCCTATACCCTCTTTTCTTATTATTATCATTGTTATTATGATCATCCTTATAATATGACTAATGGCATTACCATCAGTAGGGTTAGTATAGCAGCCTTGTATAACTACCATCGATCTGTAGGCCTAAGGCCTGTTCAGCGGTCTTCATACCATAACTTACTTAGGCCCATATGTCAATATATCGGCTGCTCTACCCATCAATCATGCAATCGTCCATGTCATCACACAGCATACGAGTCATTCATGATTTGAAAAGCAATCAAACATTTTAGTTTGAAAATGAAATAACAAAGGGAGCCTTGAATAATTAGCCTAAACTATAAAGAAACCATTCCATTCACGAATGCATGCGACTGTTTTTAGTCTTTGCTCTAATAAAGGCTTTACAAAAAAGATACACAAATACATTTATTTAGTGTTGTTAACACTGTTCCAAATGGTCATTTATATTGTAACCTAACAGCACCTGTTTGGCACAGATAATATCCAGGCAGCGTTTGCTCCTAAACTTTTTTATTTTTCTTCATCACCAGTTGCTTCCACAACTAAGTCAAATTTCTTCCACAGATCTGACTTCCCCTTTCCCTCCTGAGCAACCAGTAAACATTCCCCCATTTCGAGTTTATTTTCACATTCTCCACATCCATTTTGCTGTCACATATGTTACAGTGTTGGGAGTTTGTTATAACCACTTTATTGATGTGATTGTGACAGGCTATAGGTCAGGCCCTATTGGTCACGTGCATGAGATGCATACATGTGTCACGTAAAGAGAGCAAGGGTTCAGGGAATAGGGAAGGTTTTTCCTAAACAAATGAAGGTTTTGGTAACAGAACTTTCTGTGGAGGTCGTTGCAGCAGGGAGGAGAGAGAGACGACAGCTGCTTGTTGTCTCTCTTTTTTCACCAAGTCTGAGCCTGGCCCGGTGAACTCCCTCTAGAGCCATTTGTATCTTAATTCTTTCATCAAACAGTGTACTTAATGCATCCAACAAGCTCAGTGCATATAGTCGATTTTAATAAAACACATAGGGTGTGTCTATTTTTGGAAAAATACACATTTTAACATTTCAACCATGGATTGTGCAGCCTCCTGTGCTCATCTCTCCTCCTCTCCTCTCCCTTCCTCTCTTCATCTCCCTCTCTCCTCCTCCTTCCCCACTCTCTTCCTCTCCTCTCCCTTCATCTCTCTCCCCCTCTCCTCTACTCTCCCTTCCTCTCTCCTCTCCCCCTCTCCTCTCTTCCTCTCCTCCTCCCCCCTTCTGCTCCCACTCCTCTCGTCCTCTCCCTTCCTCTCTCCCCTCTTCCCCCCTCTCCTCCCTTCCTCTCCCTCTCTTCCTCTCTCCTCCTTTCTTCCTCTTCATCTCATCCTCTCTTCTCAAATTCCTCTTCACTCCCTTCCCCTCTCCACACCCTTCCTCTCTTCCTCTCTCCTCTCCTTTCCTCTCCACTCCCATCTCTCCCTTCCTCTCCTCTCCCTTCCTCTCCCGCTCTTCTTCTCCTCTCCATTCCTCTCTTCCTCTCTCCTCTCCCTTCCTCTCTGCTCTTCCCCCCTCACCTCTCTTCCCTCCTCTCTCCCCCTCTTCCCTCCTCTCCTCCCCACTCTTCCCCCAATCCTCTCCATTCCTCCATCTCTTACCCCCACTCCTTTCCTCTCCCCTCATCCTCTCCTCTCCCTTCCTCCCTCTCTTCCTCAATCCTCTCCATTCCTCTCTCCCTTCCCCCACTCCTCTCCCTCTCTTCCCTCCCTCTCCTCCCCCTCTCTTCCTCTACATTCCTCCCTCTCTTCCCCCACTCCTCTCTCCTCCCCTCCCTCTCCCCCCTCTCTCCTCTCCTCTCTTCCCCCTCTCTCCTCTCCTCTCTTCCCCTCTCTCTTCCCCCTCATTCGCCTCTCCCTTCCCCCAATCCTCTCCATTCCTCCCTCTCTTCCCCCACTCCTCTCCCTTCCTCCCCTCTCCTCTCCCTCCTTTCCCCCCCTCCTCCTCACCTCTCCCTTCTTCTCTTCCCCCTCACCTCTCCCTTCCGCTCCCCCTCTCCTTTCCTCTCTTCCCCCTCTCCTCTCCGTGACGCTCTTCTCTTCTGCCCCTCACCTCTCCCTTCCTCTATTCCACCCTCACCTCTCCCTTCCTCTCTTCCCCCTTCACCTCTCCCTTCCTCTCTTCCCCCCTCACCTCTCCCTTCCTCTCTTCCCCCTCACCTCTCCCTTCCTCTATTCCACCCTCACCTCTCCCTTCCTCTCTCCTCTCTTCCCCCCTCACCTCTCCCTTCCTCTCTCCTCCCTCTCCTTTCCTCTCCGTAACACTCCTCTCTTCTGCCCCTCACCTCTCCCTTCCTCTATTCCACCCTCACCTCTCCCTTCCTCTCTTCCCCCTCACCTCTCCCTTCCTCTCTTCCCCCTCCTCTCCCCTCTCCTCCTCCCTCTCCTTCCTCTTCCCCCCTCTCCGTGACGCTCCTCTCTTCTGCCCCTCACCTCTCCCTTCCTCTCTTCCCCCTCACCTCTCCCTTCCTCTCTTCCCCCTCACCTCTCCCTTCCTCTCTTCCCCCTCACCTCTCCCTTCCTCTATTCCACCCTCACCTCTCCCTTCCTCCTCCTCTCTTCCCCCTCACCTCTCCCTTCCTCTCTCCTCTACCCCTCTCCCTCTCTTCTTTCCCCCTCCCCTCTCCCTTCCTCTCTTCCCCCTCCTCTCCCTCCCTCACCTGGTTGTGCGTGCGTAGAAGGTAGCAGGTCTCCCTCTCCTGCTCCCTCTCTCTGTGCAGCCTCCTGTGCTCCTCCTGCAGCTGCTGTTTCTCCTTCTGAAGGTGATGTAATCTCTTCAACAGCTCCCTGCGCTCCTGCTGCGCCTCCTCTACACGCTGCTGCTCACCACAGGAGGGGAGAGGGAAAGAGAGGAAAGGGGGAGAGAGGAGAGGAAGAGAGGAAGGGGGAGGTGAGGGGGGAAGAGAGGAAAGAAAGGGAGAGGGAAAGAGGAAATAACGGGAGGAGAAGGGAGAGGAGAGGAAGAGAGGAGAGGACAGGGCGAAGAGAGGAGAGGAGAGGGGGAAAAGAGGACGGAAGAGGAGAGGAAGGGAGAAAAGGAGAGGAGAGGAGAGGGGGAAGAGAGGACAGAAGAGGAGAGGAAGAGAGAAAAGAGGAGGGGAGAGGAGAGGAAGGGAGAGGAGTGGGGGGGGAGAGAGAGGAAGGGAGAGGAGAGGAAGGAAGAGGAGAGGGGGAAGAGAGGAAGGAAGAGGATAGGGGGAAGAGAGGAAGGAAGAGGAGAGGGGGAAGAGAGGAAGGAAGAGGAGAGGGGGAAGAGAGGAAGGAAGAGGAGTAGGAAGGGAGAGGAGAGGGAAGAGAGGAAGGAAGAGGAGGGGGAAGAGAGGAAGGAAGAGGAGAGGAGGGGGAAGAGAGGAAGGAAGAGGAGTAGGAAGGGAGAGGAGAGGGGGGGGAAGGGAAGAAGGGAGAGAAGAGGAAGAGAGGAAGGGAGAGGAGAGGAAGAGAGGAGAGGAAAGGGGTGAGGAGAGGAAATAAAGGGAGAGGAAGAGAGGAAGGAAGAGGAGAGGAAAGGAGAGGGGTGAAGAGAGGAAGGGAGAGAAGAGAGGACAGATAGGAGAGGAAGGGAGAAGAGAGGAAGGAAGAGGAGGGAGAGGAAGGAAGAAGAGAGGAAGGAAGAGGAGGGGAGAGGAGAGGGGGAGAGAGGATGGGAGAGGAGAGGGGGAGAGAGGATGGGAGAGGAGAGGGGGAAGAGAGGAGAGGGGGAGAGAGAGGATGGGAGAGGAGAGGGGGAAGAGAAGAAGGAAGAGGAGAGGGAGAGGAGAAAGAGAGGAAAGAAGAGGAGAGGGGGAAGAGAGGAAGGGAGAGGAAAGGGGGAAGAGAAGACGGAAGAGAGGAAGGGAGAGGAAAGGGGGAGAGAAGAAGGAAGAGAGGAAGGGAGAGGAAAGGGGGAAGAGAATAAGAGAGGAAAGGAGAGGAAGGGAAGAAGGAAGAGGAGAGGAAGGGAGAGGGGGAAGAGAAGAGGACGGGAGAGGGGGAAGAGAAGAGGAAGGGAGAGGGGGAAGAGAAGAGGAAGGGAGAGGGGGAAGAGAAGAGGAAGGAAGAGAAGAGGAGGAGGGGAGAGGAGAGGGGGAAGAGAAGAAGGAGGATGAGAGGGAGAGGAGAAAGAGAGGAAAGAAGAGGAGAGGGGGAAGAGAGGAAGGGAGGAAGGGAGAGGAGAGGGGAAGAGAGGAAGGGAGAGGAGAGGGGAAGAGAGGAAGGAAGAGGAGAGGAAGGGAAAGAGAAGAGGAAGGCAGAGGGGGA
Organism: Oncorhynchus tshawytscha; assembly: GCF_018296145.1. Taxonomy (NCBI): domain Eukaryota; kingdom Metazoa; phylum Chordata; class Actinopteri; order Salmoniformes; family Salmonidae; genus Oncorhynchus; species Oncorhynchus tshawytscha. Next base: position 25,791,033 of record NC_056459.1, read on the forward strand.
AGAGAAGAGGAAGGCAGAGGGGGAAGAGAAGAGGAAGGCAGAGGGGGAAGAGAAGAGGAAGGGAGAGGGGGAAGAGAAGAGGAAGGGAGAGGAGGAAGAGAAGAGGAAGGGAGAGGAGAGGAAGGAAGAGGAGGGAAGAGAAGAGGAAGGGAGAGGGGGAAGAGAAGAGGGAGAGGAGGGAAGAGAAGAGGAAGGCAGAGGGGGAAGAGAAGAGGAAGGCAGAGGGGAGAAGAGGAAGGGAGAGGGGGAAGAGAGGGGAAGAGAGGAAGGAAGAGGAGAGGAGGGAAGAGAAGAGGAAGGAAGAGAAGAGGGGGAAGAGAAGAGGGGGAAGAGGAGGGGAAGGGGGAGGGGGAAGAGAGGAAGGAAGAGGAGAGGAAGGGAGAGGAGAGGGGGAAGAGAAGAAGGAAGAGGAGAGGGGGAAGAGGAGGGGAAGGGGGAGGGGGAAGAGAAGAAGGAAGAGAAGAGGAAGGGAGAGGAGAGGGGGAAGAGAAGAAGGAAGAGAAGAGGAAGGGAGAGGAGAGGGGGAAGAGAAGAAGGAAGAGAAGAGGAAGGGAGAGGAGGGGGCGAAGAGAAGAAGAGAAAAGAGAGAGGAGGGAAGAAGAGGAAGGAAGAGAAGAAGAGAAGGGGGAAGAGAAGAAGGGGGAAGAGAAGAGAAGAGGAAGGGAGAGAGGGGGCGAAGAGAAGAAGGAAAAGGAGAGGAGGGAAGAAGAGGAAGGAAGAGAAGAGGGGGAAGAGAAGAAGGAAGAGAAGAGGAAGGGAGAGGAGGGGGCGAAGAGAAGAAGGAAAAGGAGAGGAGGGAAGAAGAGGAAGGAAGAGAAGAGGGGGAAGAGAAGAAGGAAGAGAAGAGGAAGAGAGAGGGAAGAAGAGGGAAGAGAAGAGGGGGAAGAGAAGAAGGAAGAGAAGAGGAAGGGAGAGGAGGGGGGGAAGAGAAGAAGGAAAAGGAGAGGAGGGAAGAAGAGGAAGGAAGAGAAGAGGGGGAAGAGAAGAAGGAAGAGAAGAGGAAGGGAGAGGAGGGAAGAAGAGGAAGGAAGAGAAGAAGGGGGAAGAGAAGAGGGGGGAAGAAGAGGAAGGAAGAGAAGAGAGGGGGAAGAGAAGAAGGAAGAGAAGAGGAAGAGGAGGGGAGGGAAGAAGAGGAAGGAAGAGAAGAGGGGGAAGAGAAGAGAGGGGGAAGAAGAAGGAAGGAAGAGGAGAAGAGGGGGGAAGAGAAGAGGGGGAAGAGAAGAGGGGAAGGGGGAGGGGAGGGGGAAGAGAGGAAGGAAGAGGAGAGGAAGGGAGAGGAGAGGGGGGAAGAGAAGAAGGAAGAGAAGAGGAAGGGAGAGGAGGGGGCGAAGAGAAGAAGGAAAAGGAGAGGAGAAGAGAGGAAGCCAGGAGCCAATTGTATAAAGTGGATTAGAATTTTTTGGCATATATTTGGTAATTGCATTTAGACTGTGAACTGGTACATTTCGATGGCTATACTGCATCTCTGTATGTGTACCTCCAGCACACTGCTCTTGGTGGTCACCACCAGTATGTCTGAGTTGTTGTCGTCCTCGGTAACGGTGAGACAGTCCTCAGTGGGCGTGGCTGGGCGAAACAGGAAAGGCGTGCTGGCGCCTCTGATGTCACCCATGTGCGTGACGTAACAGAGCTGATAGAACTCCCCGTCACTCTTGGGAACATAGTGCCCTGCATAGGGGACAGATTGTTAGGACGTTACGAAGGTTGTGTAGTGTGCCATTTTGAGACAGTATCATCAGGTGAATTGGAGGAGTAATGATCTAGGACCTGGTCCCCCTTGTCCATATAATCATACTCATTATGATCTAAAAGGCTAAACTGATCCTAGGTCAGCACTCTGAGAGGCGTTGTGAACATCGGCCCAGTCCAGTCTATGGGCTGAATCCTGACTTTGTGTATAAATCTTCTCTTATAATGCACCACTCATCTTCCATACGTTTCATCTTATTCTGATAGTAAATGCATTCTTCAATCAACGGTCAAAGTCCAGTCCGAGTAAAAGTCCAGTAATTTAACCTCACTGTATTTGAGGTAAAGATCACGGTCAGTGATGTTCAACATTCAGCACAAGTCAGAGAGTTTCACCAACACACTACAGCGGGCTTTTCACTGTCTGACCATGTCAGCCCCTGTAAAACCAGTCCACCGGTCCTCCATGGAGTGTGTGTGTGTGTGTATATGTGTTATCCCTGCAGAGGCAGAGAGGTGTTCAAGTCTCTGACCACGGTAGTGTGTGTGTGTGTGTGTGTGTGTGTGTGTGTGTGTGTGTATATGTGTTATCCCTGCAGAGGCAGAGAGGTGTTCAAGTCTCTGACCACGGTAGTGTGTGTGTGTGTGTGTGTGTGTGTGTGTGTGTGTGTGTATATGTGTTATCCCTGCAGAGGCAGAGAGGTGTTCAAGTCTCTGACCATGGTAGTGTGTGTGTGTGTGTGTGTGTGTGTGTGTGTGTGTGTGTGTGTGTGTGTGTGTATATGTGTTATCCCTGCAGAGGCAGAGGTGTTCAAGTCTGCAGAGGCTGACCACATGGTAGTTGTGTGTGTGTGTGTGTGTGTGTGTGTGTATATGTCAAGTCTCTGACCACCCTGCAGAGGCAGAGAGGTGTTCAAGTCTCTGACCACGGTAGTTGTGTGTGTGTGTGTGTGTGTGTGTTATCCCTGCAGAGGCAGAGAGGTGTTCAAGTCTCTGACCACAGTAGTTGTGTGTGTGTGTGTGTGTATGTGTTATCCCTGCAGAGGCAGAGGTGTTCAAGTCTCTGACCAAGGTAGTTGTGTGTGTGTGTGTGTGTGTGTGTGTGTGTGTGTGTGTGTGTGTGTGTGTGTGTGTGTGTGTGTGTGTGTGTGTGTGTGTGTGTGTGTGTATATGTTATCCCTGCAGAGGCAGAGAGGTGTTCAAGTCTCTGACCACGGTAGTTGTGTGTGTGTGTGTATATGTGTTATCCCTGCAGAGGCAGAGAGGTGTTCAAGTCTCTGACCACGGTTGCGGTTGGGTTCCATCAATAAAATAAGGGAGGTGGTTTTTATATGACCATTAAATCCAGGGTTTGTCTTAGTATACCACAGTAGTTGTGTGTGTGTGTGTGTGTGTGTTTGTAAGTGTGTAAATGAAGTTAAAAATACAAATAAAAAAAGTGTTCACGTGTCAGAGTGTAAGAGCTGTTTTTTGGTTTTACATTTAACTAGGCAAGTCAGTTAAGAACATATTCTTATTTTCAATGATGATCTAGGAACAGTGGGTTAACTGCCTTGTTCAGGGGCAGAATGACAGATATTTACCTTGTGAGCTCAAGGATTTGATCTTGCAACCTTTCAGTTACTAGTCCAACGCTCTAACCACTAGGCTTCCTGCCACCCCAGTGTGTGTGCACAGTGTGTGTGTGTGTGTGAGGGTAAGTGTACAGTGTGAGTGTGAGTGTACCTTGGAACACCACAGCCCTGTGTACAGTGCTTCCAGGTTGGTAGTTTTCCGGCATAGGAGACCACAGGAAGGTGTAGTAATCCCTCGCTGTGTTCCAACCCACCTATACACCCAAAGCAGGATGAGAGGGTCTAGCTAAAACACACACTACCATAGTGTTCTCACACCAAGACAGGACACATCGCAGGACTGGGTTGCATTCCAAATGGCACGATATTCCTTATTTAGTGCACTATTTATTTGTATAGATACATACAGTTCTAGTCAAAAGTTTGGACACAGGATTTTTCTTTATTTTTCCATTGTAGAATAATAGTGAAGACATCAAAACTATGAAATAACACATATGGACTCATTTAGTAACCAAAAGTGTAAAACAACTCAAAACATATTTTAGATTTTAGATTCTTCAAAGTAGCCACCCTTTGCCTTGATTACAGCTTTGCACACTCTTGGCATTCTCTCAACCAGCTTCATGTGGTAGTCACCTGGAATGCATTTCAATTAACAGCTGTGCCTTGTTAAAATTTAATTTGTGGAATTTCTTTCCTTCGTAATGCATTATAGACCTATGTTAATTATGGCAAGAACAGCTCAAATAAGCAAAGAGAAATGACAGTCCATCATTACTTTAATACATGAAGGTCAGTCAATCAGGAACATTTCAAGAACTTTGAAAGTTTCTTCAAGTGCAGTCGTAAAAAAAACAACCTTCCATTGCTATGATGAAAGTGTCTCTCATGAGGACCACCACAGGAAAGGAAGACCCAGAGTTACCTCTGCTGCAGAGAATAAGGTCATTAGAGTTAATAGCCTCAGAAATGGCAGTGATTTATTCACTGTCTGTGATTTATTTAGAATTCAAGGCACACTTAACCAGCATGGATACCACATCATTCTGCAGCGATACAACATCCCATCTGTTTTGCTCTTAGTGGGACTATTATTTGTTTTTCAACAGGACAATGACCCAACACACCTCCAGGCTGTGTAAGGGCTATTTGACCAAGGAGAGTGATAGAGTGCTGCATCAGATGATCTGGCCTCCACAATTACCCGACCCCAATTGAGATGGTTTGGGTTGAGTTGGACCGCAGAGTGAAGGAAAGGCAGCCAACAAGTGCTCAGCATGTGGGAACTCCTTCAAGACTGCTGGGAAAGCATTCCAGGTGACTACCTCATGAAGCTGGTTGAGAGAATGTAATCAAGGCAAAGGATGTCTACTTTGAAGAATCTCAAATATAAAATATATTTTGACTTGTTTAACACTTTTTTGGTTACTACAAGATTCCAAATGTACTATTTTATAGTTTTGATGTTTCCACTATTACTCTACAATGTAGAAAATAGTCAAACTGTAGACCTATTTCTTGTTTTACAAATGTGCCCTGTACATACAACATAAATATACACATCATACCTAAACATATAGACATTAATATACAAAAACACAGTCATGGGAAGCACAAATAAAACATCACAAACCACCCAGAAGTCACAAATAAGTCCCCAATCAATACTTTAAATTGCCCGAACGGCACCAGAACATCAAGATGAATGTCTTTTGAATTTGAATCCAGTAATACAATGCATTAAAACTAAAAGTAGATTTACCTAGCTCAGTGGAGACCCCTGGAATGTCAAGAGTTAACCAATCAAGATGAACCAGTCCTGTGAACGGGTTAGGCAACTCACGTGTCTATACCTCAACAGCAAAGTTAGAGAAGAGGGAGGTTTGTGAAGCAGGGCCTTGTAAACAAAAAGGGAGTAATGTAGAGATATATGGGTGTTTAGCAAAGTCCAGCCAACTTTTAGATACATAATGCAGTAATAAGTATCAAATCTGTCCCCTGTAACAAAACGAAGGGCACTACGGCAGATGGCCTCCAAACGTTTAAGACTAGTAGAGTCATGATATCACCATAACCAGGAACAGATGAAAAGGTTGACTGAATAATCTGCTTCCTACTGCTTAGAGGAAGGCACCATCTGTTACATCTGCAGTATAAGTTCTTTAAATGTCAAATACACATCAATCCAAATGCCGAAATATTTACAGTGCATTCGGAAAGTATTCAGACCCCTTGACTTTTTCCACGTTGTTAGAATAAGGCTGTAATTTTAAAATGGATTCAAAATGTTTTCCCTCTCATCAATCTACACACAATACCCCATAATGATAAGGTGAAAACAGCTTTTTAGACATTTTTGCAAATTTCTTAAACATAGAAAACTAAAATGAATTATTTACATAAGCATTCAGACCCTTTGCTATTAGACTCAAAATTGAGCTCAGGTGCATCCTGTTCCCATTGATCATCTTTGAGATGTTTCTACAACTTGATTGGAGTCCACCTGTGGTACATTCAATTGATTGCACATGATTTGGAAAGGCCCACACCTGTCTATATAAGGCTCCACAGCTCACAGTGAATGTCAGAGCAAAAGCCAAGCCATGAGGTCAAAGGAATTGTCGGTAGAGCGCCGAGACAGGATTATGTCGAAACACAGATCTGGGGAAGGGTACCAAAACATTTCTGCAGCATTGAAGGTCCCCAAGAACACAGTGGCCCCCATCATTCTTAAATGGAAGAAGTTTGGAACCAACAAGACTCTTCCTAGAGCTGGCTGCCCTGCCAAACTGAGCAATCGGGGGAGAAAGGGCCTTGGTCAGGTAGGTGACCAAGAACCCGATGGTCACACTGACAGAGCTCCAGAGTTCCTCTGTGGAGACGGGAGAACCTTCCAGAAGGACAACCATCTCTACAGCACTCCACCAATCAGGCCTTTATGGTAGAATGGCCAGATGGAAGCCCCTCCTCAGTAAAAGGCACATTACAGCCCGGAGCTTGCCAAAAGGCACCTAAAGGACTCTCACACCATGAGACACTAGATTCTCTGGTCTGATGAAACCAAGATTGAACTCTTTGGCCTGAATGCCAAGTGTCATGTCTAGAGGAAATCTGGCACCATCCCTACGGTGAAGCATGGTGGTTGCAGTATCATGCAGTGGGGGTGTCTTTCAGCGGAAGGTACTGGGAGACTAGTCAGGATTGCGGGAAAGATGAATGGAGCAAAGTACAGAGGGATCCTTGATGAAAACCTGCTCCAGAGCACTCATGACCTCAGACTGGGGCAAAGGTTCACCTTCCAACAGGACAACGACCCTAAGCACACAGCCAAGACAATGCAGGAGTGGCTTCGGGACAAGTCTCTGAATGTCCGTGAGCAGCCCAGCCAGAGCCTGGACGTGAACCCGATCAAACATCTCTGGAGAGACCTGAAAATAGCTGTGCAGCAACGCTCCCCATCTAACCTGACAGAGCTTGAGAGGATCTGCAGAGAAGAATGGGAGAAACTCCCCAAATACAGGTGTGCCAAGCTTGTAGCGTCATACCCAAGAAGACTTGAGACTGTAATCACTGTCAAATATGCTTCAACAAAGTCCGGAGTAAAGGGTCTGAATACTTAAGTAAATGTTATATCTTCGTATATTTTTTTTCTTCTAAGTTAAAAAAAAAAAAAAAAAAAAGTTTTTGCTTTGTCATTATGTGTTAGTGTGTAGATTGATTTTATTTTTTTATTTAACCTTAAACTTGAAAACAACATGCATTTAGTTGCCTGTTTTAAGCACAAGTTTTAAATCAGCAAGGGATTCCTGTATAGCTCTAAAATCTGACTGTAGTTTTGACATGGGCTCATAAGGACTGCTTGTTAGTCAATCACTTTCTAATAACAGTAGAACGGGTGGTATTGTAAGATCAACAAACCAGATTTGACTAACAGTCCTATAATAACAGTCTTGTATCAGCTCTTTTGATAGAAAGACAAAGTTGAAGATGGGTTAATAAGAGCATCAAATCAGTTCTACCTCACCAGTTGTGTTTTACAACATGAACACCAGTCCTTTTCTGAAGTAAAAATATATATTAGGCTCCACCAAAATAAATGTCCCACATACAATTACAGGGATGGAACCATTTATCTTAAACCCCAAACCCTCCCTCACTCCTTCCCAGTTCTCTTCCCTCATTGGAGAAGCTGGCAGGAGGTGTGTGTGTAAGGGCTGACAAAGGGGAGAAACACAGCCTAGTTTAAAGGGGAGAAACACAGCCTACTTTAAAGGGGAGAAACACAGCCTAGTTTAAAGGGGAGAAACACAGCCTAGTTTAAAGTGGAGAAACACAGCCTAGTTTAAAGGGGAGAAACACAGCCTAGTTTAAAGGGGAGAAACACAGCCTAGTTTTGGAGAAACACAGCCTAGTTTAAAGTGGAGAAACACAGCCTAGTTTAAAGGGGAGAAACACAGCCTAGTTTAAAGGGGAGAAACACAGCCTAGTTTAAAGGGGAGAAACACAGCCTAGTTTAAAGGGGAGAAAGAAACACAGCCTAGTTTAAAGGGGAGAAACACAGCCTAGTTTAAAGTGGAGAAACACAGCCTAGGGGAGAAACACAGCCTAGTTTAAAGGGGAGAAACACAGCCTAGTTTAAAGGGGAGAAACACAGCCTAGTTTAAAGGGGAGAAACACAGCCTAGTTTAAAGGGGAGAAACACAGCCTAGTTTAAAGTGGAGAAACACAGCCTAGTTTAAAGGGGAGAAACACAGCCTAGTGGAGAAACACAGCCTAGTTTAAAGGGGAGAAACACAGCCTAGTTTAAAGGGGAGAAACACAGCCTAGTTTAAAGAGGAGAAACACAGCCTAGTTTAAAGGGGAGAGAAACACAGCCTAGTTTAAAGTGGAGAAACACAGCCTAGTTTAAAGGGGAGAAACACAGCCTAGTTTAAAGGGGAGAAACACAGCCTAGTTTAAAGGGGAGAAACACAGCCTAGTTTAAAGGGGAGAAACACAGCCTAGTTTAAAGGGGAGAAACACAGCCTAGTTTAAAGGGGAGAAACACAGCCTAGTTTAAAGGGGAGAAACACAGCCTAGTTTAAAGGGGAGAAACACAGCCTAGTTAAAGGGAGAAAAAGCCTAGTTTAAAGGGGAGAAACACAGCCTAGTTTAAAGGGGAGAAACACAGCCTAGTTTAAAGGGGAGAAACACAGCCTAGTTTAAAGGGGAGAAACACAGCCTAGTTTAAAGGGGAGAAACACAGCCTAGTTTAAAGGGGAGAAACAGCCTAGTTTAAAGGGAAGAATAATCAACTTTTTTCCCACCTCCTGCTAAATGAAGGGAGAGAGATGTAATGATATGGAAGGCATATGTTGTTAAGTGACGGCTGAGTAAGAGAGGACAGAACATCATAACTCCAAACATAACCTACACCGTAAAACTGTCATACACAATCACTCTCCCTCCCTCCTTTTCTCATTCCCTTCCTCTGTCCTTCTCTCTCTCTCTGTATCTCTCCCTCTCTGTATCTCTCTCTCCCTCCTTCCTTTTCTCATTCCCTTCCTCTGTCCTTCTCTCTCTCTCTGTATCTCTCTCTCTCTCTGTATCTCTCTCTCCCTCCTTCCTTTTCCCATTCCCTTCCTCCACCCCTCTCCCTCCCTCCTTTTCTCATTCCCTTCCTCTGTCCTTCTCTCTCTCTCTGTATCTCTCCCTCCCTCCTTTTCTCATTCCCTTCCTCCGTCCTTCTCTCTCTCTCTGTATCTCTCTCTCCCTCCTTCCTTTTCTCATTCCCTTCCTCCACCCCTCTCCCTCCCTCCTTTTCTCATTCCCTTCCTCCGCCCCTCTCTCTCTCTCTCTGTCTCTCTCTCCCTCCTTCCTTTTCCCATTCCCTTCCTCCACCCCTCTCCCCCCCTCCTTTTCTCATTCCCTTCCTCTGTCCTCTCTCTCTCTCTCTGTCTCTGTCTGTCCTCCTTTCTGTCTCTCTGTCTCTCTCTCTCTCTGTCTCTCCCTCCTTCCTTTTCTCATTCCCTTCCTCCACCCCTCTCCCTCCCTCCTTTTCTCATTCTGTCTGTCTCTCTCTTCTGTCTCTGTATCTCTCTCTCCCTCCTTCCTTTTCTCATTCCCTTCCTCCACCCCTCTCCCTCTCCCTCCCTCCTTTTCTCATTCCCTTCCTCCTCCCCCCTCTCTCTGTCTCTGTCTGTCTCTCACTCTTCTGTCTCTCTGTATCTCTCTCTCTCTGTCTCTCCCTCCCTCCTTTTCTCATTCCCTTCCTCCGTCCTTCTCTCTCTGTCTCTGTCTGTCTCTCACTCTTCTGTCTCTGTATCTCTCCCTCCTTCCTTTTCTCATTCCCTTCCTCCACCCCTCTCTCTCTCTCTGTATCTCTCCCTCCCTCCTTTTCTCATTCCCTTCCTCCGCCCCTCTCTCTCTGTCTCTGTCTGTCTCTAACTCTTCTGTCTCTCTCTCTCTCTGTCTCTCTCTCTCTGTCTCTCTCTGTATCTCTCTCTCTCTGTATCTCTCTCTCTGTATCTCTCTCTCTCTGTTTCTCTCTCTCTGTATCTCTCTCTCTGTTTCTCTCTCTCTCTCTCTCCCTCCCTCCTTTTCTCATTCCCTTCCTCCGTCCTTCTCTCTCTGTATCTGTCTGTCTCTCACTCTTCTGTCTCTCTGCCTCCCTCCTTTTCTCATTCCCTTCCTCCGTCCTTCTCTCTCTCTGTCTCTGTCTGTCTCTCACTCTTCTGTCTCTCTCTCTCTCTGTATCTCTCTCTCTCTCTCTCTCTCTCTCTCTCTCTCTCTCTGTATCTCTCTCTCTGTATCTCTCTCTCTCTCTCTCTCTCTGTCTGTCTGTCTCTCACTCTTCTGTCTCTCTCTCTCTCCCTCCCTCCTTTTCTCATTCCCTTCCTCCGTCCTTCTCTCTCTCTGTCTCTGTCTGTCTCTCACTCTTTTGTCTCTCTGTCTCTCTCCCTCCCTCCTTTTCTCATTCCCTTCCTCCGTCCTTCTCTCTCTCTGTATCTGTCTGTCTCTCACTCTTCTGTCTCTCTGCCTCCCTCTCTGTTCTCATTCTTCCTCCGTCCTTCTCTCTCTCTGTCTCTGTCTGTCTCTCACTCTTCTGTCTCTCTGCCTCCCTCCTTTTCTCATTCCCTTCCTCCGTCCTTCTCTCTCTCTGTCTCTGTCTGTCTCTCACTCTTTTGTCTCTCTGTCTCTCTCCCTCCCTCCTTTTCTCATTCCCTTCCTCCGTCCTTCTCTCTCTCTCCCGCTTCTTACTTTCCACATCCCTCCATCTCCCTCCCTCCCTACAGATCTCTCTCTCTTCGTCACACAACACCTAACCAGATTATTTAATATGTCATATTGTCCTGAATATTCTAAATTAGTGTTGTGCCATTCACTCTAACCAGATCTCCCTAGAGACAGCCTTGGCTGAGAGTTTCTGAAACAGACCATGATTTACTCAACAACGCAACGCATCCTATGGAGCTAAACCACAGGCTAGTGTTACCTTAATGACAACATCCACTTTTAATGCAATAACAATGTTTGGAGTGATAAGGATTGTTTGTTTGATCACAATGTTCTGTGCGAGGGTGATAATGTTTTTAGTATGATTATAGTAATTGGTGTTATGATGATATTATGAATGAGGTTAATGCACGTAAGGCCTATTCCGAATGTGGATGACATTCTATAACACCTTATAACGTATCTAACTCTTATCAAGGGAGAACATTCTTTATGCCCAAGTGTCTCTTTTAATGACAAGGTAGGGTGGGCCGGTTTATATTTCAGTGTGTGCTTGCACAATTGTGTGTGTGTGTGTTTGTGCATATCTATGTACTTGCGCGTTAGTCTAATGGGGAGGTTTGAACACATAAATAATTTGTTAATTATATAGTGGAGGGTTGTAGGTGACTGGAGTTTGGTTTGGAGTGTTCAGACTCAGGAGTGATGTTAAAGAATAATCACAGACCAAGCTTCCATCCATCACGGCTCAGAGGCGTGTGCACACGGTCCGATGACACGTTAATTACATGCTTACTAAACAGGTTTCTCCCAGCTAACGTCACAAACGTGCCACAACTCCACTACCTCCTGAATCAGGGGCTTTTTCAGAAGCATAAAGTTGTGTGTGTGTGGTGTGTACGTGTGGTGTGTGTGTGTGTATTGTGTGTGTGTTTTACATCATAAGAGTTGATACAAGTGCTTTGGAGCTTCTAAAAACTAAAATCTCATTCCAATATTATTGTGTTTGATACATGGGTAAGTGTGATAAGTGGATGACTATCAACATGCAGCATCACCTGGGCCTTGTGTTGCCAATCCTAATCCCTGTGTTCACAAACCTGAGTTTTAGAAGAAAGTGTCAATGACAATATACAGCCAGTAGGGGGAGCCTGTACCTAACCTACATATTGCATGTCAGAGAGCCTCAGGGTCTGTGTGTCACTGTGTGTGTTTGTCTCTGGCGTGTGTGTGTGTCTCTGTGTGTGTGTGTCTCTATGCTTGTGTGTGTGTCTCTATGCGTGTGTGTCTATGTGTGTGGGTCTCTGTGTGTCTCTCTGTGTGCGTCTGTGTGTGTCTCTCTGTGTGTGTGTGTCTCTGTGTGTGTCAAGGGTAGTGTGAGTAAGTGCTGTGAAGAAGAAGCTGTGCTAGATGTATGTGTCTGGAGCTCTCTCAGTAGTGCATTCACACACACACAACGAGAGAAAGACCCTCACATAGTAGTGTCACATGAGGCTTCACCATCACAGACTCCATTAGCGCAGATTAACCAATCTACATTTTCCAAATAAACCCACCATCTTGATTCATTTGTAATTGAGCTGGGTGGATTTGAAGTAACTTCTTAAAGGATGATAAAATGTGTTGTGTCTTTATGAGACATTACGTTTCCTCGTTCACATTTCCTGTTAATTAAGTGTGAGATTTGATGGGCCCTGATGAAAGAGAGGAGAGAGGGAGGGGGCAACAAGAAAGGGAGAGGTGGAAGAGGGAGATGGAAAGAGAGAGAAATAAATAAGGATGTGTGTGTGAGAGACCGAGCACAAAATACCCCCCAGCAAGACCTGTCTGTTCTCCCTGCCTCCCTCTGCACATTAAATAACCACACCACAGCTACTGGAAACATCTCTGTGGAAGGAAAGAGGGAAGGAAAGAAGGAGAAGAGAATCTGGTTGATGAAAGAGGAGAAGAAAGACATATTTTGGTTGGTGGGTCATGAGGAAGCATTAATACACTTACAAAACGGATCCCAACATTTTATTTTTTATATATTTTTCACTAAAAAAGCTAGAATTTTTGTGTTGCAAGAGTGCGGTTACCTTCTAACATTAACGTACCCTCAAACACACCTCTGAATTTTGGTGTGTCACTATGCTACATAGAACAAGTGGTCCCATTAGCCTGTTTGTACGGGTTGGAATGACAGGCAGCAAACTCAGTTTGCCTAGTAATGCCATGACTGCTCCATCTAGCCAACTACCAAATTAGCTGCAATTGATGCCATTCTAGTGCTTCCACTCTTGGGTGCTGGCTGATCATGTGTCCACGATTAGCTAGCTAGTGGATATTGCCTGGCCAGTGAGCTAGCTAGCTACATTTCAGGCAGTTAGCTATCCTCCGGTTGTTAGTTACTAATAATGCTGAGTGATTAGTGCTTCTTGAGGTAGGTTCAATTATTAAAAAATAATCACGGTCTTCGATTTCTGTTTTAAAAAAATTTAACATTAAATTATTTTAGCGATTTAAAAAAAATAGAAATTCCAAAACCCAAAATTATGAACATTCAATTGCCAAAACATTGAAACATTTCATTGTCTCTGTCAGGTCCACAGTGGGTAGACATCAATCGAAAATGAGGATAATAATATCAAATAATAAAATACTTCAGTTGTGTTTTTTCCTTGGTTTTCATTTGATTACTTTAGTATTTTTCATTCCTTAAAATCATAATCTCATGTCTGCTCAGGCAGTAGCATCCAGCCAGTCAGACAATGTTATCTCTGCTCCCCACACTGTACTGTCTTTAGTCATCCTATTTAGCTAGGCTAGCCTGCCTAAAGCATGCTGCAGCGCTGTCTGATGAAATCATTTTAATAGTTCTTCAAAGTAGATAAGGCAATACTTTCAAGACTGCTTATTACCAACTACTACAAATATCAACCGGGTAGAGCTATCTCACGAACTGTCTCTATCCTCTCTCATGCGGTCTGTGTATAGGCTATCCGTCTCAGTCAGAGCCGGGAAGAAAATCTGCAATGGATTATGGTCATTGTAGTTAATTACCACATTTCTGCACTGAACTACGTTGAATATTTGTTTAATGAAAACAACAACGCCCTTCAGCCCAACGTCCCACATAGTTATTGACTTAATTTCTCTTGTGAATGATTTGAATTATCTCAAGAGAAATAGCATGTTGAGCTAACAAAACAAAAAAAATTGAGGTAAGTGGAATTCAAGTAATTGAACCCGACATCAGTCAATCAGTCCTCTATTTGTATTTATTAGGGATCACCATTAGCTCTTCCTGGGGTCCAAACACATTAGGGCACATACATATAAAACAAAAGAATAAACAGTACATCATATAACATTATTACACCACTACATATATACACAATACAAAATGTATAATAACATCATTCAACAATATTACAATATACGTGTGCGTGTCTGTACCTTTGTGTGGGTCTCTTCACAGTCTCCGCTGTTCCATAAGGTGTATTTTTACCTGTTTTTAAAATCTGATTCTACTGCTTGCAGCAGTTACCTGATGTGGAATAGAGTCACATGTAGTCATGGCTCTATATAGTTTAATAACCCTCCGACAAAACCTATGAGTTGAACATTTGTCTGAAAACAAACTAGCTATGCAGGCTGGCTCATCTTCCACTGTTTGCTGATCATGCATCCACGATTTGTTGGCTACTGCCTGCTCAGTGAGTGACCAGAATGCTAGCTAGCTAGATTTAAGCCAGTTAGCAATCCCTCAAAATGCGGTAGTCACTGTCAGTTGATTAAACGGCTGTGAGTTGAGTGTATTAGCTAGCTCAACTGTTGTATTAGAACATGTCTGAGATGACACAAATCCTGTATGTTACTGGGGTGTAGAATTGTTAGTCGCCGTCTTTTAATTGTAAGATAACTATCATTGAACTGGGTGGTTACTACTGATCTGAGGTTAGAGAAATTTTCCGCCATTTTTTGGGGGTTAGAGCTCAGAGTTGGGCATATTTGTATTTGATACATCAAATCACAACTGGCCATAGACAAGGGAAGCAGGGGTGCTGCAGCACCCCCTGATACATTTAAATAAATAACAAATATTTTGACAATTATAAGAAAAAATCAAATACACAAAAAAAATATTTTGACAATTATTATAAGAAAAAATTCAATCCACAAAATGTGTGAACTAGGCCTTTATTACTCCTGTGTGAGCGGAGAAACACAGTCATCAGCAGAGCGAAGAAAGACACTCTTCAGAAGCCCCCCCATCAAAAAATCTGGGGGGTGACACACGGTGTGATGTTACCTTAAAGATGCCCACCCAGTCTTTGGGGTTGGGGGTGATGTAGGAGGTGAGGGTGTAGCGACACTCCAGTGCCTCCTGGGGCAGGAAGCTCTTCCTAACGTTCTGGAAGATAACATGAGCAAAGTTTGATGTTTCCATGACACCAATGCCACTGGTGGGTGAAGAGCCCACCACCTGGAACGAGGACATATCCTGCTTGTCACTTCATTTGTCTGACCTGCTGGGGGAAATAAGGAAGCGAAAGAATATGGAGAGAAAATAGTGAGGGGATATGAAAACAAGCCTGGCCAGGCATGCATATTTTCTCCTCTCACTCACACTCACACACACACCCAATTTAACCTAGCAAATGTACATTTGACCCATTTACAATAACATTTGAATTGATCGAGTCCCACTGTTAGGTTGTTTGATCTACATGTGGGCTTCAGTGAACTGAAATGTAAGATGGAATAATTCCAAGCCTGCCTACGCATGTTGAAATGACGATATGGTGTCAAACGTCAGACTGCATAAGATCACGTTAACTATAAAACACACTGTTATAGTAAAGCAGCAAAGAGCTGAAGCGCGTGTGCGCCAAAACAAGGACGACCTAATTTAGCTCGCAACACAGCAAGCACAGGTGGCATTTTCACACGCACGGAGAGCGGCTAGCTATAAGAGCCTATATCTGACAAAAACACATTTAGGATAATTAGCTACCTAGATATACTGTTCGCATAGATAACGATTCCCTAAAGTAACTTTCATTGTCATTGACAACTGAATTGATTAAGTATCTAGCTGCGCATTAACCTTCAATGGCCTTTTAGCTACCGAAACTGATCTGACCACAACAAGGTAGCTAGCAACAATGTCAGGGTTATCTGTCTAGATAGGCCAAACCCCCTAGCAATACGACATTCACAGCTATTGTTTCCGTTTAAATCGATTCATTACCTGTCTTAAATATGAATCCAAACAAGGTCGAATTATGTTTTGAAAGCCAACATATGACAGTCCAAAAGCCGTTGTTGTCACACAGCTTCAGGCCCCGTCGTCAACCACTGACTATGGTTGTCAATGAGGGTGTCACTTCCGGGATGGGATGTTGGTGCTGAGGAAAAAGATTCCAGTTGCACCACGTGAAAATTTCAATTATTTGATTGCCTCGAAATAATCTATTTAAAATGCTTATAATGAATAAGTAGCTATCTCTGACTAATGTACGATTATTTGCACAGTTGCTGTTATTGCACTGGGAAATAAATAGCCTAGTGCGGCACTCACGCACACACGCGCACGCGCACGCGTACGCACACACCCTGGGGTGGCAGGTAGCCTAGTGGTTAGAGCGTTGGACTTGTAACCGAAATGGTTGCAAGATCGAATCCCCGAGTCGATAAAAATCTAAAAATCTGTCGTTCTTCCCCTGAACAAGGCTGTTAATCCACTGTTCCTAGGCCCTCGTTGAAGATAATAATGTGTTCTTTAACTGATTTACCTAGTTAAATAAAGATACAAATATTTTTTTCCACAAAGTGACGCTGGAGTCTGCATGCGATTTGATAAGAGATAGGGGCACAAATTCATCAAAAAGACTCAGAGGGCAGATAATGAACCAAAAATTACACCATTAAACACAAAGTACATCTTAAAAACTTCAATAAATTAAAAATACTCTACTGCGCATGCACACTGGTGGAAATATATATTTTTATAACATTTTGTTGAAAACGATGTTTGATTGAACACGATCAAGGTTCCCCATAACCGTAAATATAAATGATGATGATGATAATGACCACGAACGATTTGCGTTTGAATAGTGTTAATGGTAATAGCACATTCACTAATATTGCATCGAATAAAAAGGCCACACTCGAAAGATTTATTTCAGCGTCTGAGACCAATTTACTAATGCTCCCCCCCAAAAACAGTATTGTACCGTAAAGAGCTTTAAGACATGAACACACAGGATGTCCCACCTTTGCAAGATTTCTATTGGCTGTTGCGTTCGGCTGAGACAATTGAGTGGTCCAAATAGCACTCAATGATAACTAACTCCCCTTTACTTCCTGTCTGTCAGCTGTCACTGTAAACGCCGAGGTCAAGGGGAACGAAGCATGGCTGCGTTGTTCAGAGGGTCTCGGAATTTGTTGCAAAGGTGCAATAAACAACATGTCGATCTGGCTCTGGGTAACGTATTTACCAGTTTTAAAATTTCCCACCGTATTTTTCGTGGTGTGCATGTGCATAATAGCACAACATGCAACCGAAAAACACTTCCTAGCTAGGAATTTGTGGTGTGTTAGTGGCGGTTTTTGTGGATAACTTAGATATTTTCTGAACAGTTGGTTGGTTACCTGCTGTGTTTTTGTGTTTTGCGTTAGCTAAATACTGTGGCCTCCCTTGTTTACTTTAATGAAATACGACCATGAACTGATTGCCAGTGATAGCTTGAAACAATGGACATGGCTATTCCCTCATCTATCTCACAAATCCCTATAAGTAGTTAGTCAATTCTGCAGACTCATGTTTCCTTGACTCTACATGTGACCAGCTGAGTGGAACACAACGTTCTTCGTGGCTGTAGTGCCTGCATACTATCCCGAGCCTGGTGATTTGAATTTAGCCATAAGGCTCCCTCCCAGCTCTTCCTACACTATCATACCTATGTGTCAATTCATTTGACACAACTACATCAGTTCATATCGTTGCTTCACACTGATGTTGAAATCTAAATGGCCCTCCATCTGAGGTGCCACATATCCAATAAACCTGATTCCATAACTTTATCAAGCCAATTAAGCAGTATTGATATAAAGTGTAACGACGTTAACCTAAATTCTGTTTTAATCAAAATAATAATTATTGGAAGTTGTGACATAATAAATTAATTTGAATATGAAGCAAGAGAAGGTCATTTGTCCTTACTAAACTCGCCAGATCATTTTCCATCAATGGATGATGATTTAGCAAGTTTTGACTGCAATGATTAAGCAATAAGTCATGAGGGGGTGTGGTATATGGCCAATATACCATAGCTAAGGGCTGTTCTTATGCATGATGTGATATGGAGTGCCTGGCTACAGCCAGCTGTTTGCAGTGATATATTAGCCATATACCACAAACCCCCACCGTGCCTTATTGCTATTATAAACTGGTTACCAGCTTAATTGGAATAGTAAAAAAATATTTTTTTCTCATAACTGTGGTATACTGTCTGATATACAATGACTTTCAGCCAATCAGCATTCAGGGCTACCCATTTGCAATATTGACTTGTCATTTCAATAGGCACAGGCTACAGACTAAAATCTGGCTTTATGATTGTAATTCAACTTTTCAATGGTTTGCTTAGCTACATAGATGCAGGTAGCCTATAGCCTGTGATAGGCCTACATCTCATTTCAGATAGCCTACAGTAAGCTGTATGATTTAGTAGCTTGCTTACTTCAAATTGACAGACTAATATATTCAACATGAAGAGTGAGGCGACTTCGAGGTAAGAAGTGCTTATTGCCCGTTGGGCTACTGAGGATGGGGTCGTAATTTCAATCACTGAATTTAACATGAGTAATGTACATATGAACTGAATCTGCTTGTCAACAACATCCAGGTTATTTATTTATTTATTACCTATATCCTAATCTGACTGTTACTGTCAATTTAATGCGTTCTAACAACTGATAGGCAATTGTGATAATTTAATTGGAAGTTATCAAAATAATAACAATAATCTTAAGTTATAGGCTATTTATTAAATCTGTTTGCCAGATCCAGGTAGGCTACACAAGTGGCACATTGATTTGCAACGACTCCAGTGATATCACTGGAGGGGCGCCAGGGTAGCCTAGTGGTTAGAGCATTGGACTAGTAGCCAAAAAAAGTTGCAAGTTCAAATCCCCCAGCTGACAAGGTACAAATCTGTCGTTCTGCCCCTGAACAGGCAGTTAACCCACTGTTCCTAGGCCGTCATTGAAAATACGAATTTGTTCTTAACTGACTTGCCTAGTTAAATAAAGAAAAAATAAAAATCATAATTTTATCGTATTTATTGTATCAAATGGTACTGTAGGCTTAAGAGATGCGATGGCCAATAAATGCAAATGTCATTCTCCACATTTAATATCAGTTTCATTGAGAACTTTTCCCCATAACAGAAGCACAC
Source organism: Oncorhynchus tshawytscha (assembly GCF_018296145.1). Taxonomy (NCBI): domain Eukaryota; kingdom Metazoa; phylum Chordata; class Actinopteri; order Salmoniformes; family Salmonidae; genus Oncorhynchus; species Oncorhynchus tshawytscha. The sequence continues at coordinate 25,809,964 of NC_056459.1, forward strand.
AAGTGAGTTCCATACCTTCCATTTAACATTTCCATATGCACAGCCCTCAAGAACTGAGCATGCGTAAAACACTTCGCTTGAAACGGTTTTCCATAGGCAAAGTTGACATTAGAATGTTTAAATTGCCTTTGAGCGAATTTATCTAATGCGCTGTAGTGCGCCCAAAGTTGTTTTCCAGTGCCATTATTTCAGTTCTTGCATGTTAATATGTTTTATGGGAAAAGGGTTGGAATTTTTTCAATATTTAACTAGGCAAGTCAGTTAAGAATAAATTATTATTTACAATGGCGGCCTAACCCGGACGATGTTGGGCCAATTGTGCGCCGCCCTATGGGACTCTCAATCACGGCGGGTTGTGATTCAGCCTGGAATCAAAACCAGGGTCTGTAGTGACGCCTCTAGCACTGAGATGTAGTGCCTTAGACCGCTGCGCCACTCGGAAGCCCACCGGGTCTCTCCATAATGACAATTTAAATAGCCGACCTACAACTAACTGTTCATCAGTTGTCACAACTTGTGTTGCTCTGTCTACTCTCACTCATGTGACTCAGCCAATAGTGGACTCAGCTGCCTGCTGCAGTGCTTTCAACACACACACCCCTCCGGCCCTCCCCACCACTCACTCACTCAGCAACAGCCTGCCTCACTGCTTGAAAGTCAGCAGCAGCAGGTCACAGTGAAAATATATGTCATGTATGTTTATGTATACTTAAGATGCACTATGCAGAAATCACTCTGCCATTTCCTGGTTGCTAAAATGGTAATAGATCGCCTAATTTCAGTTTGTGACAAAACAAGCAAGTATAATGTAAAGAATCATTGTACCATCTAAACCTCTGTGAAATATAGTTTCACAACCAAAAATATTGTATTTTCAGATGTTTGAAGCTGGTGTACAAAACAACTGAAAGTAAAAGAAGCAAAATAAACCTGATTGGGAAGCATAGGAATAAATCTCATAGAAGCTTCTCATACTTGCTTGCAATGAGAATGACAGATCTTTAACTCACATTTCTATGTGAATTTGGTCCGGTCGCCCAAAAAGTTACATATATTGCAGCTTTAAGAGAAATTACATGGCGTGCAACTTCAAAGTAGCCCAAAAACCTGCAACCCGCGACCAATACATTTTCACCCACGACATCGTTTTCAAAATAGGCTAATTTTGTCGGAAAACCACTGACATGGCAACCCTGACTTCAGCTACTCATCAGATATTGCATAACAAATTCTAGTCTCTGAATATGACATTTCTTCAGCCAGCTAACCAATTTTTGGCAGAGTGGATGATTAAGGGTCTGGAACATAATTATAATTTATACACTACAAATTGACCACAACTAAGCCCAAAAAGAAATTGTATTTGAAAAGGACAAGGCTACCTTGATTACATTGAGTCACGATAATTTCTGTTTTTTTTATTTGTGGAAATACTTGGTGAGCAGATTTCCTAAATTAAACACATTTTTTGCAGAATTGAGATATATACATTGCTCAAAAAAATAAAGGGAACACTAAAATAACACATCCTAGATCTGAATGAATGAAATATAAAACAAGTCAAAATGAGGCTCAGTAGTGTGTGTGGCCTCCACGTGCCTGTATGACCTCCCTACAACGCCTGGGCATGCTCCTGATGAGGTGGCGGATGGTCTCCTGAGGGATCTCCTCCCAGACCTGGACTAAAGCATCCGCCAACTCCTGGACAGTCGGGCCCTCAAACCACCCTCATGTAGTCTGTTTCTGACCGTTTGAGCAGACACATGCACATTTGTGGCCTGCTGGAGGTCATTTTGCAGGGCTCTGGCAGTGCTCCTCCTGCTCTTCCTTGCACAAAGGCAGAGGTAGCGCTCCTGCTGCTGGGTTGTTGCCCTCCTACGGCGTCCTCCACGTCTCCTGATGTACTGGCCTGTCTCCTGGTAGCGCCTCCATTGCTCTGGACACTACGCTGACAGACACAGCAAACCTTCTTGCCACAGCTCGCATTGATGTGCCATCCTGGATGAGCTGCACTACCTGAGCCACTTGTGTGGGTTGTAGACTCCGTCTCATGCTACCACTAGAGTGAAAGCACCGCCAGCATTCAAAAGTGACCAAAACATCAGCCAGGAAGCATAGGAACTGAGAAGTGGTCTGTGGTCCCCACCAGGGATTTTGTCCCACTCCTCTTTGCAGATCTTCTCCAAGTCATTAAGGTTTCGAGGCTGACGTTTGGCAACTCAAACCTTCAGCTCCCTCCACAGATTTTCTATGGGATTAAGGTCTGGAGACTGGCTAGGTCACTCCAGGACCTTAATGTGCTTCTTCTTGAGCCCATCCTTTGTTGCCTTGGCCGTGTGTTTGGGGTCATTGTCATGCTGGAATACCCATCCACGACCCATTTTCAATGCCTTGGCTGAGGGAAGGAGGTTCTCTCCCAAGATTTGACGGTACATGGCCCCGTCCATCGACCCTTTGATGCGGTGAAGTTGTCCTGTCCCCTTAGCAGAAAAACACCCCCAAAGCATAATGTTTCCACCTCCATGTTTGACAGTGGGGATGATGTTCTTGGGGTCATAGGCAGCATTCCTCCTCCTCCAAACACGGCAAGTTGGGTTGATGCCAAAGAGCTCCATTTTGGTCTCATCTGACCACAACACTTTCCCCCAGTTGTCCTCTGAATCATTCAGATGTTCATTGGCAAACTTCAGATGGGCATGTATATGTGCTTTCTTGAGCAGGTGAACCTTACGGGCGCTGCAGGATTTCAGTCCTTCACGGCGTAGTGTGTTACCAATTGTTTTCTTGGTAACTATGGTCCCAGCTGCCTTGAGATCATTGACAAGATCCTCCCGTGTAGTTCTGGGCTGATTCCTCACCGTTTTCATTGCAACTCCACAAGGTTAGATTTTGCATGGAGCCCCAGGCCGAGGGAGATTGTCAGTTATTTTGTGTTTCTTCCATTTGCGAATAATCGCACCAACTGTTGACACCTTCTCACCAAGCTGCGTCGCGATGGTCTTGTAGCCCATTCCAGCCTTGTGTAGGTCTACAATCTTGTCCCTGACATACCTGGAGAGCTCTTTGGTCTTGGCCATGGTGGAGAGTTTGGAATCTGATTGATTGATTGCTTCTGTGGACAGGTGTCTTTTATACAGGTAACAAACTGAGCTTAGGAGGACTCCCTTTAAGAGTATGCTCCTAATCTCAGCTCGTTACCTGTATAGAAGACACCTGGGAGCCAGAAATCTTTCTGATTGAGAGGGGGTCAAATACTTATTTCCATCATTTAAAATGCAAATCAATTCATAACATTTTTGACATGTGTTTTTCTAGATGTTTTTGTTCTGTCTCTCACTGTTCAAATAAACCTACCATTAAAGTTATAGATAGATATATATATATATATATAGATAGATAGATAGATAGATAGATAGATATAGATATAGATAATTGTTTGTTTTTATTTTTTTTTTTTATATTTGAAAATATTTTTTATTAACTTTTGCTGGGCCAAAAAAATCACATGCTGGCCGGTTCTAGCCAGCGGGCCTCCTGTTGGCGACCCCTCCTTGTGCCACAGCAAGGAGTCAAAACTATGGGAAACACGGGGGTGTGGAACTATGATAGACAGTTTACTTAAAGGAAACATTCTCAAATTTTGAATGTTATGTTGTTTTTGTGCATCTCTAAGTCGTTGTTCTATCGATTGCTGGGGTCATTTCATGTTTTCATGTGTATCTGAGGTGTTCTAAGTTCAAGCTGCAGAAATACAGCCTGTATGATGTGATGCAAAACTCGTCAAACCAGCTGTATTTCTGTCTAACGTGAAAACCAAGAACTCAGATGAACATGAAATTACATCATTTAGAGATGTACACAATGATATAACATTAATAAAAGGGGGAGTCCTCCATTTTAAGTAGGAATGTATTAACTTAACCAGAGTTTACTTTGTTTCTACAATTTTCTATACTATGCCATTGTATTGACTGTCAACCCTGTGTGTGCTCTCCAGTGTGTAGCAGGTCGATGGCCTCGAAGACTCCAGTGGGGTTCATTGGGCTGGGGAACATGGGCAGTCCCATGGCCAAGAACCTGCTGAGGCACGGATACCCTGTCATTGCCACCGACGTCTTCCCTGAGTCCTGCAAGGAGCTACAAGACGAGGGGGCACAGGTAACACCTAGCTAGTAGCTACTTACGTCACCTGCTTACTGTGTTTCTCTACATTACCACTGAATTGTTGCAGTGATCATAGCAGTAGACAAGACGCACCATAATGAATGCTGACCATGCACAGTAGGTCACCTTCTGGAGGTCTACATGTTGAAATGCCCAGAAATGAATCAAAAATAGGACGCCCACCCGCAGCTGTTAGTTGTTTGTCGGCCTTGTGTGTTTTCTCTGACTTACTGTATTGCTCTCCATTACCCCTGAATCACAGCAGTAGGTCAGCAGGGAGACGAGCATAGGCCACATTACTGATACGTGTACCCTACACGTTAGCTGTGTATCTGCTGAGTCTGGAGGGGATGGTAGAAGTACATCTGCTAGTGTGGGTTTCTCAGGCTTCGTCCCAACACTTCCAATCGTTGACTTAACAATAGTGGAAACCCCCTTCAGCCAATGCTTAAACCAATCCAACACTTTTAAATACATGACGGGACTGTGTAAGTGCACACTTCAGGAATATGGAGAATAGGGATGCAACGTCATTGTATATCTGTTAGTGTTTTCTTTTGATTTCTCACCCCTTCTTTCCCATCCGTTTCCTCCCTGTCCAGATCCTGGACTCCCCAGCGGAGGTTGCAGATAAAGCAGACAGGATCATCACCATGCTCCCCTCCAGTCCCAACGTCATAGAGGTCTACACTGGACCCAACGGCATCCTCAAGTAAGCAGGTCCCCCTCTCTGGTCCCCCTCCCCAGAACTATAGATGTAGAAACTGGCTTGTTCCCCTATAACTGGCTTGTCCCCCTATAACTGGCCTGTCCCCCTATAACTGGTGTTTGTAAATTGGAAGGAATCAGACAGTTGTAAACCTCATTGGAAGGAATCGGATGGTTGTAAACCTCATTGGAAGGAATCGGATGGTTGTAAACCTCATTGGAAGGAATCGGATGGTTGTAAACCTCATTGGAAGGAATCGGATGGTTGTAAACCTCATTGGAAGGAATCGGGGGGTTGTAAACCTCAGTGGAAGGAATCGGGGGGTTGTAAACCTCAGTGGAAGGAATCGGATGGTTGTAAACCTCAGTGGAAGGAATCGGATGGTTGTAAACCTCAGTGGAAGGAATCGGATGGTTGTAAACCTCAGTGGAAGGAATCGGATGGTTGTAAACCTCAGTGGAAGGAATCGGATGGTTGTAAACCTCAGTGGAAGGAATCGGATGGTTGTAAACCTCAGTGGAAGGAATCGGATGGTTGTAAACCTCAGTGGAAGGAATCGGATGGTTGTAAACCTCAGTGGAAGGAATCGGGAGTTGTAAACCTCAGTGGAAGGAATCGGGGTTGTAAACCTCAGTGGAAGGAATCGGGGTTGTAAACCTCAGTGGAAGGAATCGGGGTTGTAAACCTCAGTGGAAGGAATCGGGGGTTGTAAACCTCAGTGGAAGGAATCGGGGTTGTAAACCTCAGTGGAAGGAATCGGGGGTTGTAAACCTCAGTGGAAGGAATCGGGGGTTGTAAACCTCAGTGGAAGGAATCGGGGGTTGTAAACCTCAGTGGAAGGAATCGGGGTTGTAAACCTCAGTGGAAGGAATGGAAGGGGGGTTGTAAACCTCAGTGGAAGGAATCGGGGGTTGTAAACCTCAGTGGAAGGAATCGGGGTTGTAAACCTCAGTGGAAGGAATCGGGGGGTTGTAAACCTCCTTGGAAGGAATCGGGGGGTTGTAAACCTCCTTGGAAGGAACCGGGCGGAGCCTAGCTGCTCATTCAGAGCTGCTTACAGTGAAGACGTGGGGGGAATGTCACCAATTGTACAGGCTTTTGTTCTAGCCCTCTGCATCTGATTAAACTGATCATGGTCTCCGAACTAAGTTAAGTCAGGTGTGCCTGTGCTGGCTCAGAAACAGAGCCTGGTACTGTGGGTCTGTGCTCTGAGATCATGTGATATGGTCATGTGACTGTTTTTCCTGTCTTTTTTTTCTCGTCCGTTCTATCTGGGATCCTGGAGACGTCCCTACCCCGGTGAAGTCGAAATGTTAAAATGGTTAGGTTATGGTAGAGGTTAGGGTTTAGAGTTGTGCCGTCCCAAGGATCTCCGATGGCAAAAACACTGTTCTTCTTTCTCAGGAAAGTGAAGAAGGGAACGCTGCTCATCGATTCCTCCACCATCGACCCTTCCGTCTCCAAGGAAATGGCCCTCGCCGCCGAGAAGATGGGCGCCGTGTTCATGGACGCTCCCGTGTCAGGAGGTAAGGGACGGGTTTGGGATCTCAACATTCTGTTGCTATGGCGATCACGTACTGTCTACTAGCCATGTCCAAAGAAAGGTTTTACTTTTCCTGTTTCTGGCCTACTGGTGGTTCAGTCTCTGGATAGACATGATACACACACACCTCTCTCTCTGGTCTTCATTTCAGCTTGGACACAAACACATCAACTGTAGAGCTTTTGCAGCAATGCTAACCATGTCATGTACTCCTATGTGTATCTATAGATATAGTGCTTGTATTTATAGACTCTGGTGCTATATAATGAAACAGTATGTAGGCTACAGGCCACTGACGGTACACCGGCCACAGATCAACAGCCGGTGGAAATTGATCCTGTTAAATGGCAACGTATTTAAGGCTAGATGTAAACATTATCTAATCAATATCCTAGGAATGAAACAGGCAAACGGGCCGGAACTGGTAAAAACGACCTGAACTTGTCCAATAAGACACGCTCGTTTTTGTCCTCCAAACTTTTCTCTACGGTGTGCAATAATGAATATGACTCTTACCTGAGCAGGTACAATACAGGGTTGGTAGTTGTATTCAGATGTGTGTTCCGCGCTGTACTTCCTCCCTCCATTCTAGCCAGACATTGACCACCCTTTGTAGTCAGTGTAGACTGGGTCTTAAAGGCAAGGTTAAGGTTTTAAGTGGTCAATCTGATGCACAGGACAGCGTTCTCCTTAATGGCTTGAGCCGTAATGGAGGATACCGTGTCGGGGTTTTTGATGTTGATGGAGCCGTAATGGAGGATACCGTGTCAGGGTTTTTGATGTTGATGGAGCCGTAATGGAGAATACCGTGTCAGGGTTTTTGATGTTGATGGAGCCGTAATGGAGAATACCGTGTCGGGGTTTTTGATGTTGATGGAGCCGTAATGGAGAATACCGTGTCGGGGTTTTTGATGTTGATGGAGCCGTAATGGAGAATACCGTGTCGGGGTTTTTGATGTTGATGGAGCCGTAATGGACAATACCGTGTCGGGGTTTTTGATGTTGATGGAGCCGTAATGGACAATACCGTGTCGGGGATTTTGATGTTGATGGAGCCATAATGGAGAATACCGTGTCGGGGTTTTTGATGTTGATGGAGCCGTAATGGAGAATACCGTGTCGGGGTTTTTGATGTTGATGGAGCCGTAATGGAGGATACCGTGTCGGGGTTTTTGATGTTGATGGAGCCGTAATGGACAATACCGTGTCGGGGTTTTTGATGTTGATGGAGCCGTAATGGAGAATACCGTGTCGGGGTTTTTGATGTTGATGGAGCCGTAATGGAGAATACCGTGTCGGGGATTTTGATGTTGATGGAGCCATAATGGCGGGTATCTCTTGTCAGTGCCTTTCATGTAGATAAAGACCAGAGACATTGGCCCCACAGGGAGTGAGAGGGGAGATGAGACGAGTAGCTGTAAAACTCCCTCTCACCTCGGCCAGACCAACCGGGGGGCACACACGCATACAAATACGACTGATTCACATTTCTGCAGATTCACTTTTTGACGATCCCCAACAGCCTACACTGTGGTCGTAAGCTTGTCTGGCAACACTCGTTTTCTCATACACATTCCTCACACAAAACACTCCCTCCCTCTCTCTCTCACACACACACACACACACACACACCCTCTGTGTGTTTACATGCTGGCGTCTGCAGTGTAGACAGGCTGTAGTTAGTGAGTGCAGACCTGTGAAGACCCTTCCTCTCCGGGCTCTTAACTAAGCCTGTTACTCACACACACACACACACAGACACACACACACACCCACACAAAAAAGCACAGTGTTTACTCACTTCTTCTCTGGGCTCTTAGCAAAGCCTGGTTTACTGCTCTGGAATGGCCAATGATTTACATGCTACCTCTGGCCTGAGCCCCACAGACGCCTGACAGCACGAATACACTTCTAAGTTCAGACGCAAACACACACGCACTTGACCGCCCACTATCTAAATCTCATACACAGATCCTAACAGAACTGGCCTCTAACCCCCTTGCTGAGGATGAAAGTAGCCCATTGGTGATAAGCTGAACATGGGGAGGAGAAGACTGAGGGAGAGGTCAGGAGGTGGAGGGTAAACTACAGACGTCCCAGTGTGAGTTGTGTTGTGAGGGCTTCTCTGACCGATAGTGGGGGAGGGGATTTGACATGCTGCGTTTGTCCAGGAGGTGGCACTCTACCCCAATAAGGAGCCATATGTATTTATGTGGAGCAGGGTGTCAAACTCATTCCATGGAAGGCCTAGTGTCTGCAGGTTTTTCCTTTCAATTAAGTCCTAGACAACCAGGTGAGGAGTTATTTACCAGTTAGTGACCTTAATTCATCAATCAAGTACAAGGTGTATGTTGTATGTCTGTGTTTGTTAGAGACGGTCCCTACTGTTTCTTGTGATCTCTTGATATCAGATCCAGATCTAACGACAGTAACACACACACACAAACTTTAGGCATTTTTGACTGGTGGCCCCAGCAGAATCTTCTTCCTTAAGAAGTCGCCAATGCGCACACACACACACACACACACACACACACACACACACACATTGACATGCATTGACCCCTAACACACTTATTTCTGTTTGAGTTAATGCTTATGATATATAATATGGTAGCTACGCTATTTTAAGCACTCAAACACACGCACAGATTCATGCAAAGATCATTAACATTTTCAGTCACTTCAGACACTCAAGCATCCTCACAGACAGAGACTTCCTGTGCTTTTGGGGTTTTATTGTTTTTTTAATTTAGATATTCTTTTTATTCAAAATTAATCCTGTGGTGAATGAGGTAGTGTGTTTTTAAATGTGTGTGTGTGTGTGTTTGGTTCCCACCTCGAGTGCGTCAATAGGGGTTTGGCAGTTTCTCCTGGGGTCTGAGACGAGGAGTAATAAACTTGTTAAAAAACTACAATCAAAAAACCATCTTTCTTTCCCTTCCCTCTCTCTGCCGGTCTTGCTCTTACTGACCAGTTGTCTGGCCTAGCCCTGCCTGCTATGTCCTGGCATAGATACTCTTTCACACACACACACACACACTGCACATAGTCACTTATTGTACACAAACAAGCACACTCTAAAATACACACTTTCACCACTGTCTGGTGTTGTTAAGTGTCCGCATTCAAACTAGACCCACAACAAAACAGGCTCTGACGTCACGAGCCCAGGCTGTTGGCAAGGCGATAGCAGAAATAGGAGCAGCAGCTAACGAGCAGCGGGGTTGTTAGCGGTAATTACCCAGCATGCCTGCGTCTGCGTCTTGTATTCCGGCAGTGGGCCGCCACATCGCTAACGGACGGCGACTTTAAGTCTTTAAAAGCCATTCATTGTTTTCCCAACGCTGAGAACAACACTGTGTGTATGTATGTGTGTGTATTAAAGGGACGTCACTGCGTTAAGTTTGGTGTGACCGTGGGAGCTTAATGTGTTTGTATACAGTTTCTCGGACTGCACACGTTTGCTGTGTTTCAGCAGGTTAAATACTCATTTTCAGCAGGCTACTTTTTCCACTTCAAATTAACTAAGCTACTTTTCATTTAAAAGCTTAAATTCTCTAGGTCGTCGAGCCCTTTCCCGCTATAATTAGACTCTGCCGAGTCCCCAGCAACCGATGTTCCAGTTTTCAGGGGAAATGGAAATAGAGCCTGTGACTTGACTTCCGCTTTGGACATTAACAAGGAGACACTCCATCTTAACTCCTCCTACACATCTGCTGGATTGGTCAAACAGTGCAGAAGAGAACCTCCCCCAACAGTTCCCCCACATCTTGTTAAGACCAGGATGTAGGGGATCTAGTTTCAGCTTTTACAGCTGCTACGTGTTCGGTTCTACTAGAATGAACGATCTGCATCTTCTAGTGATCTATTGATAGGATAGGCACCTGTCAGCTTTTTCCTGTCATTGCTGGCATTGTGACTATCTGCTGTTTGTCCTGCCTCCTGTTACCATTAGTGTGCATTGTGGTTGGTTGGAGTCCAATTTTTTTACACAGAGGGAAAGAGCATGTCCCTCGTGAATTTGCGTTAATTAGGCTAAGTCGAAATCCACAACTAAGCTTAATTATTGTTTTCTGGCATATTAATTTATTTTGCGTGTTTCACATAGCCAACCGCTGGGAGTCCTGGCTAGGGCTGTATCCAACCAAAATAATCTTGGTCGACCAAAAGACACCCTATAGACACCCTATGTGTGTCTATATCAACTATAAGCACTGAGCTTGTCTAACGCTTTAAGCTTAAGAAACATGCCTCGAGGGCGCCAGAGATCTAGATAACCAGAACCTAACCCAACTATTCTCTTCTCAGTCCTGCTGACTTTCGCAGATTCTGCCATTACTCTCCTAAAGTTGCCGGTAATAGGCTAGTCTGCAACCTTTCTCATGTTGAATGCCAAGTTATCTGACCATTTCAATCGATCTGCGTACCAGTTATGGTTTTCATATGCACATTTTCGCCAAAGTTTCAAGTCTTCATATCTCAATCATTGTCATGTGGTTAATCAAAATTATATCAAAATCGAAATAAAAATTATACAAATCTTCAATTAACTTCTATTGCCATTGCCAACTACATAAAGCCAGCAAATAAAAACATTTCGGGCTGCAGGTAGAAAATATCTTGCTAAAAATAAATATCCTTTAAATCTTGATGGCTACACATGGCCTGTTTGCAACGCACTTGAAACATCGTATCAACTATTAAGTTGGGTCCAGCCTCGAAGCACGAACTTGTATAAAATATTCTGGGCCCTCTGAGTTTCCCTGCCAGTGAGCTTGGGACAGACACAGCTGTAGGCTATTTGTTCAAGGGATAAGAAGCAGTGTTTGACTTGGGCAGGAGCTCAACGGAGCTGAGTACCGGCACTTGTACCTAGTTTGAGAAACAGACACTTCACAAGTCCTCAACTGGCAGCTTCATTAAATAGTACCCGCAAAACACTAGTCTCAATGTCAACAGTGAAGAGGTGACTCTGGGATGCTGGCCGTCTAGGCAGAGTTGCAAAGAAAAACCCATATCTCAGACTGGCCTAAAAGAATAATTCGGGCATCCATTTTTTTGTAGACCTCCACAAGTCTGGTTCATTCTTGGGAGAAATTTCCAACAACATAGACACTGGTCAGAGGAAATCTGCCAAGGAGACCAGCATCCCAGAGTCGCCTCGTCACTGTTGACGTTGAGACTGGTGTTTTGCGGGTACTATTTAATGAAGCTGCCAGTTGAGGACTTGCGAGGCGTGTATTTCTCAAACTAGACACTCTAATGTACTTGTCCTCTTGCTCATTTGGGCACCGGGGCCTCCCACTCCTCTTTCTATTCTGGTTAGAGCCAGTTTGCTCTATTCTGTGAAGGGAGTAGTACACAGCGTTGTACGAGATCTTCAGTTTCTTGGCAATTTCTCGCATGGAATAGCCTTCATTTCTCAGAACAAGAATAGACTGATGAGATTCAGAAGAATGGTCTTTGTTTCTGGACATTTTGAGCCTGTAATCTAACCCACAGATGCTGATGCTCCAGATACTCAACTAGTCTAAAAAAAAAGGCCAGTTTTATTGCTTCTTTAATCAGCGTGACAGTTTTCAGCTGTGCTAACATAATTGCAAAAGTGTTTTCTAATGATCAATTAGCCTTTTAAAATTATAAACTTGGATTAGCTAACACAACGTGCCATTGGAACACAAGCGTGATGGCTGCTTATAATGGCCTATGTAGATATTCCATTAAAAAATCTGCCTTTTCCAGCTACAATAGTCATTTATAACATTAACTGTGTCTACACTGTATTTCAGATCAATTTGATGTTATTTTAATGGACAAAAAAGTGCTTTTCAATATCAAGCACATTTTTAAGTGACCCCAAACTTTTGTGTGTGTGTGTGTGTGTGTTTAATCATTTTTCTTCAATGTGAATCAGATTTTTATTTGGTGTACCCCTGTGGGAATACCTGTTCTACACAATACTACAACACATGTTCCCAGTCTGGGAGGTGAAGTCTTTCAGATGGAGTCCAGACATTAGAATGCATCAGAGGCCACCAATAGAGCTCCTTCTGCAACAAAATGTTGAACCCAGGTGAGCGAACAACCCCGGACCCCCACTTTCTTTCTATTTGGCTGGCTACTCTGTGTACTTGTGGAAAACACTGGGAACCGTACCGTGTCGCCTATTGCATTCTGCAGTCACCAAAAGCCACAAGCCAATTGCCACAGCTAACCATTGGCCAAAAGCAGGCATGTTAAGGTTCCAAGGTTCTAGGGTAGGGATTGAGAGAGAGATGGGCCTAGGAGGTTTTACAGCCATGGGTAGCTGGCTGGGCCTGCTGTCAGTGCAGTGATGAATAACTAAATATATACTGCATATATTATGGTTTTCTTTGTTTTGGTCTTCGGCATGTGTTTTTGGGGCTCTTTGTGCACGCAACAATTTTCCTGAGGCAAGCTGAAGTTTGGTAGCCGAAGTCTACACCCCCTTCCTCGGTGATTTGTCAACAGTTGGGATTTTTCAATGAACTGTTGCCATTCAACGAGAGACGACTAGTTTTCATGCACAGATTTTCCCTTGAGAAATACTGCACCAAACATCTTGGATGTCAAATTGAGCGACTAAGACCTCCATAGCAAAAACTTCTAAATGAATTACAGATTTCTATTTTGAATAAGTGTATACTTATACTGACTACGGTGTCTCAAGAGGGACAAACTGTACTATTGCCGCTTGTTTCTTCTTTTTCAAGCGAAGGTCTTTTGACGGAGTATGCGAGGTACAGACGTTCACTTCGCCCAGCTGCGTTCTGATAGGAGCAAACCCAACCTAGTATGCAGATGCTTTAACTAGCACTGGACTGACTAGATTAGCATAACGAGCCCTTCACTAGTGGGACCAGGGGGAGGCTGGTTAAGGGGCGAGAGAGGGATGAGGGGAGGGGGAAATGGAGGTACTGGTGAGAGCAGGGGAGTAAGGGGGTGGGGTTCAGCCTGGAGTCCAGATGGAAGCAGACCCACAGCAGCTGGGGGACTGTCCCTCTCAACACTGTGCGTGAGCTGTGTGATGTCCTTCTCTGTGGGTGTGTAGGCCTATTTGTCAGCTGGTGTTTGTCCCAGTTGTACTATAAGGCTCTGTCCATCAAATTCTCCTAAACCCCTCCCTATATGTCACTCATCTTAAGAGCGCGTGGGGTGGGGGGGGGACTCAATGGGTCTGCTTTGGGCCACAGGGAGGATTGATTCTGGAATGAGCTCTCTTCTGTCTCCTTGCATTGACCGCTCTCCCTCATGGAATGGAGCAAGCTCTGATAAGGATTATGATGGTCAGGGTACTGGTCAATGAAGAAACACAGCGTAGCGGAACATTGTCTGTTGCATGTCTTTCAGCATCATTCTCTGACTTTCTCTTCCCCCTTTACCCCTGTTTGCTACAGTCTCGGGTGTTTTCATGATGTTTGTCTGTGTGTGCATGTCAGTGTGGGGTGGTTCTCAGGCTTGAGCTCGTTAGCACAGCAGATAAAGACTGTTTTTAAAATGAAGGACTGGCATTAGTGACTTGGGCAGATAAACTGTTGAAAGTGCAGATTTTTTATGTGTGTGTGGTGTGATTCTTCTAACTCCATTTCAGTTATTTACTTGATATCCATCAAGTTTTTATGGCTCTTGTTTGGGTTTTTAATTTGTTTGAGAAAATATCTCCCATTGGGTCTAATTATATCACTGGACTACATGAGGCTGCACTGAAGGCCTGTAAACAGTCTGTCTTCCCAGGGGGTTGGGGACGAAGGAACGTTACTGTAATGTTACAAATGGTGTCGTATTGTTTAGGCCTTTAACTCAGTGAAAAATGCTGCCATTAAGATGATATTAAAACTAAGAATATACAGTTGAAGTGGGAAGTTTGCATACACTTAGGGTGGAGTCATTAAGACTCGTTTTTCAACCACTCCACAAATTTCTTGTTAACAAACTATTGTTTTGGCAAGTCGGTTAGGACATCTACTTTGTGCATGACACAAGTCATTTTTCCAACAATTGTTTACAGACAGATTATTTAACTTATTAACACTATCACAATTCGTGGGTCAGACGTTTACATACACTAACTTGACTGTGCCTTTAAACAGCTTGGAAAATTCCAGAAAATGTCATGGCTTTAGAAGCTTCTGGTAGGAAAATTGACATCATTTGAGTCAATTGGAGGTGTACCTGTGGGTGTATTTCAAGGCTACCTTCAAACTCAGTGCCTCTTTGCTTGACATCATGGGAAAATCAAAAGAAATCAGCCAATAAGTTTTTTTGTTGACTTCGACAAGTCTGGTTCATCCTTGGAAGCAATTTCCAAACGCCTGAAGGTATCACGTTCATCTGTACAAACAATATTACACAAGTATTAACACCATGGGACCACGCAGCCGTCATACCACTCAGGAAGGAGACACGTTCTGTCTCAAAGATGAACGTACTTTGTGGCGAAAAGTGCAAATCAATCCCAGAACAACAGCAAAGGATCTTGTGAAGACGCTGGAAGAAACGGGTACAAAAGTATCTATATCCACAGTACAATATCGACAACCTGAAAGGCCACTCAGCAAGGAAGAAGCCACTGCTATAAAACCGCCTTTAAAAAAGCGGTTTGCAATTGCACATGGGGACAAAGATCGTACGTTTTGGAGAAATGTCTTCTAGTCTGTTGAAACAAAAATAGAACTGTTTGGCCATAATGACCATCGATATGTTAGAAGGAAAAAGGGGGAGGCTTGCAAGCCGAAGAACACCATCCCAACCGTGAAGCACGGGGGTGGCAGCATCATGTTGTGGGGGTGCTTTGCTGCAGGAGGGACTGGTGTACTTCACAAAATAGATGGCATCATGAGGATGGAAAATAATGTCGCTATATTGAAGCAACATCTCAAGACATCAATCAGGAAGTTAAAGCTTGGTTGCAAATGGTTCTTCCAAATGGACAATGACCCCAAGCACACTTCCACAGTTGTGGCAAAATGGCTTAAGGACAAGAAAGTCAAGGTATTGGAGTGGCCATCACAAAGCCCTGACTTCAATCCTATAGAAAGTGTGTTTGCAGAACTGAAAAAGCATTTGTGAGCAAGGAGGCCTACAAACCTGACACCGTTACACCAGCTCTGTCAGGAGGAATGGGCCAAAATTCACCCAACTTATTGTGGGAAGCTTGTGGAAGACTACCTGAAATGTTTGCCCCAAGCTAAACAATTTAAAGGCAATGCTACCAAATACTAATTGAGTGTATGTAAACTTCTGATCCACTGAGAATGTGATGAAATAAATTAAAGCTGAAATAAATCATTTTCTCTTTTATTATTATTATTCTGACATTTCACATTCTTAAAATAAAGTGGCGATCCTAACTGACCTAAGACGGGGAACTTTTACTGGTATTAAATGTCTGGAATTGTGAAAAGCGGAGTTTAAACGTATTTGGCTAAGGTGTATGTAAACTTCAGACTTCAGCTGTAACTGTTTGTATTGCCTGCCCGTTTTCCTCTTAAAAATGAATTAGGACTCCTGCATCTACGAAGACCTGAAATTACAGCACTTTGCCTTGCAGGTGTTTTTACTCTGGTAGAATCAGCAAGGCACTGTAGTTAACCTGTGAATGGATTCTACACCAACACGGTAGATTATACTGTCATTGAAGGGTTGTAATGGTGTAATGAAGATAGTAAAGTGTTACGAGCGTTCCTTTAGGAACCAGCCACTCTCAACCCCAGGGAAAAGAGCTGCAGTGTGGCTCACATTCAAATGCGTCATTCACTACTACAGCGTGGGAACAGCCACTGTGGTGTGTGTGTTTGTACAGCCTTCATAATGTAGTTTATTTTAACCCTACCATCAATTCAAGTGCGTAGTGCTTTACACGAGCCGCGTAACCCTGTGGATATTACCTTAGAAGCCCCGGCTGATGTCTCCACCATGGCCAAGTTTGGGATCTTCACCTGTCCATAATGCTTAGACACAAGACAGATTTACACAAAGATGCACACATACAAAAACAGATGGAGAGACACACACACACACACAGACCGACCGCTTCCAAAAAGGGCTCCAATTTAAAAGGCTATAAGACTATAATGAATTGCTTCAGTTAATTATTTGTCTGTAATTAAAAAAGTGCAAATTAATTCAGCTCTCGTTAGAACACGACAGAAACCAGAGTTTGCGCTGATCTCCTTTCCCTGTCCCACCCCACCTCACCCTCTTTCCTTGACATAGCGTAGACAAGGAAAGGAAACCTCTTTAGGGTATTGAGATGCTTTCTCTCCTTGAAGGAGAGGAAACAAGGAAAGGGTATATCTTTGTCCCCAGCCTCCCACATAGATTTAGTGACTATCTCTCAACATGTTAGACTAAGAGTGGCTTTGGCTGGCCCCTCTCTCTAACGGTCATTAATACCAGTGCCAGCTCACCGTGGTTGAACTGTGGTCAATCTAGTTCGACTGGGTTTTATGTTGGCCAACCATAACTTGTCCCTGGAACATGATAAGAGGGACTCTTGTCTGCCCTTTCCCAAGGGAATTGTTTCTCAGAGATCAGAGGCACAGCTATCCTGGTCTCTGTCTTTGCCACTCACTCCCATTACCTTACTATACATTTTCTCTCCCCCTTAGTTTATCCCTCTCTCTGTTTCTCACCCTCTTTCTCTCTCTGGATATATGTACGTCAGCTAGCCCTGGGGGGCAATGCGTTGCGTTTATAACAATGCAGGAGTGTCATTTTCCTGTGAAATGGATAGGACAGGGCGGGGCATGGTGACGTTCCCAACGTGTTTCCCAATGCCCCCACAGCCTCATTAGGATTCCTGTTTAATCCGTCTCTGACAGGACTGACCGGACCACGGGACGCCCCTATACACACACATACACACATATTTGCAAGAAGACACACTCTCTCCCCTTCTCTGTTATGCTAATGATGTTATTATTTTTCCTGCACCGTTCATCATCCCTCTGTCACTACTTCTAGAAATCCACTACAGATCAGAGGAGCTTATTATGGGTGATTAGTTCATCTGAGAGGGGGAGGGAGGGAGGGAAGGAGTGGACAAAGTATTCCGCTGCTCGCTCGCTCGCTCTCTCTCTCTCAATCTCTTGTTCTCATATTTCTCTTTCTTTCCTTCCATCTCTGTTTTTCCCTCTGCTCCCCACTCCTTTCTCTGACATATCTCCTCTCCCCTCTGCTACCCACTCTCCTTTCTCTGCCATATCTCCTCTCCCCTCTGCTACCCACTCTCCTTTCTCTGACATATCTCCTCTCCCCTCTGCTCCCCACTCCTTTCTCTGACATATCTCTGCTCCCCACTCTCCTTTCTCTGACATATCTCCTCTCCCCTCTGCTCCCCACTCTCCTTTCTCTGACATATCTCCTCTCCCCTCTGCTCCCCACTCTCCTTTCTCTGACATATCTCCTCTCCCCTCTGCTCCCCACTCCTTTCTCTGACATATCTCCTCTCCCCTCTGCTCCCCACTCCTTTCTCTGACATATCTCCTCTCCCCTCTGCTCCCCACTCCTTTCTCTGACATATCTCCTCTCCCCTCTGCTCCCCACTCCTTTCTCTGACATATCTCCTCTCCCCTCTGCTCCCCACTCCTTTCTCTGACATATCTCTGCTCCCCACTCCTTTCTCTGACATATCTCTGCTCCCCACTCCTTTCTCTGACATATCTCCTCTCCCCTCTGCTCCCCACTCCTTTCTCTGACATATCTCCTCTCCCCTCTGCTCCCCACTCCTTTCTCTGACATATCTCCTCTCCCCTCTGCTATTTCTTCCTGCTCTCTTTATCTCCCCCTCTCCATATGTAGAGATGTATATTGATCAGCATGTTGACTGTGATATCAATAGTCTTCTCTTTAATGATCCTGTCCCCAGTCTAATGAACCAGTGGAAGTTTACAATGCTGCTTGGCTTTGGTTCTGTCAGCATTATATTGGCCTTATTAGTGTGACTGTTGATGGTTGTATGCATGATGATTGGATTCAGAAAATCTGTATTCTCTTGATTGCTCAGTCTCTCTCTAAGATAGAGCCTTCTCTCTCAATGTGTTATGTAAGACCTGTGTGTGAGTTGACCGTGTGTTGTGCACCATAGTCAGCTGCTGCGGTATGGACTGGGTTCATTATGTGGCCTGACAGGCTGTCACTGTTGCAGCGCGCGCACAGACAGACGGCTAATTATCAGTCCGAGAGAGGGTAGTAAGAGTGGGATAGCTGGGGTAATGTATACATACCATTACCCTAAGGACAACAGCATACAGGGAACAGTACGGTCAACTCAGTGACTGTACATCAGTCACTCTTTCCATAAAGCCCCCCCTCCCCCACTCTCCCATCTCTGCTCCTGCCCCCTAAACACATTAAGCCTCTGCTCCCCACTCTCCTCTTCTCTACCATCTCTCCTCTCCCCCTCTGCTATTTTCTCTCTCTCCTCTCCTCTCTCTCCTCTCCTTCAGGTTGTGTAGTTTCATCTCTTTTCCCCCTCCTCTCTCTCCTCCAGGTTGTGTAGTTTCATCTATATTCCTCCTCTCCTCCACTCTCCTCTTCTAGTTGTGTAGTTTCATCTCTTTTCCCCCTCTCCTCCTCTCTCTCCTCTCCTTCTGGTTGTGTAGTTTCATCTATATTCCTCCTCTCCTCCACTCTCCTCTTCTAGTTGTGTAGTTTCATCTCTTTTCCCCCTCTCCTCCTCTCTCTCCTCTCCTTCTGGTTGTGTAGTTTCATCTATATTCCTCCTCTCCTCCACTCTCCTCTTCTGGTTGTGTAGTTTCATCTATATTCCCCCTCTCCTCCTCTCTCTCCTCTCCTTCAGGTTGTGTAGTTTCATCTCTTTTCCCCCTCTCCTCCTCTCTCTCCTCTCCTTCTGGTTGTGTAGTTTCATCTATATTCCTCCTCTCTTCCACTCTCCTCTTCTAGTTGTGTAGTTTCATCTATTTCCCCCCCTCTCCTCCACTCTCTCCTCTCCTCCTCTCCTTCTGGTTGTGTAGTTTCATCTATTTTCCTCCTCTCCCCCACTCTGTCCTCTCCCCCACTCTGTCCTCTCCCCCACTCTGTCCTCTACCCCACTCTCTCCTCTACTCTCCTCTTCTTCTAGTTGTGTAGTTTCATCTATTTTCCCCCTCTCTCTCCTGTCCTCTTCTTCTGGTTGTGTAGTTTCAGCTATTTTCCCCCTCTCTCTCCTGTCCTCTTCTTCTGGTTGTGTAGTTTCAGCTATTTTCCCCCTCTCTCTCCTGTCCTCTTCTTCTGGTTGTGTAGTTTCAGCTATTTTCTCTCCCTCCTAATTCCTCTTTAATTATTAACAGCAACATGATTAGGCCTTCACCATCAAGAGGCCTTTCATTAGAGCTACACAGTACCCTGAAGACTGATTTCACACACACACACACACATTACTAAGACTGTTGATACACTCCTCTAACAGTGTCGCCTGGCGTAGTGCTCCTTTGGTGTTGTGAGATGCAGTGTAGGGGACACTGTCCTGTCCACTTACCACGCACAGCATGATGATGGTGGTGCTTTTCATTTGTTTACCTACAGTATGGAAGAGTTGTGCTCGTTGAATACTTACAGCTACCAACAATTTGCTTGCCTGCCTGCGTTCGTGCGCACAGATGTATGTTTAGGGGTTAATCAATGGTATATTAAGGGGCCGAGGTGTGGCAGATGAGATTTGGGAGCGAGGGTTCCGCCTCAGATTAACACAGAAATAAAACTGTTAAAAACAATCTGGCACGTTTCTGGCCATCTATCTGTGTCATCAGGACCCGTTGGGGGGTGGAGAGGTCCTTGCTAAAACATGGAACGCTCCTTAAGCCATCAGGCACTGGGAGGGATGGGGGAGTGTGTGTGTGTGAGGCCTAATTGAACATGATAAAGTGTAAAGTTAATTACCCCTCACGGCTGTCACTGATACCCCCAGGGGGGTGTTTCTAGGGGTGTAGCCTCAGGCGCAGCTGTCGGTTTTGGTGTTGGGGTATAGTTGTGTGTGTGAAGGAGAAAGGGGTGGCGTAAGGAGGATGGAGGCCCATGGGGGTCGTGTGCAGGATGATGGGGACAATCGGCTTTTAAAGACTCCCCCGTCCCTCTGGTGTGCCGCTCGCAACACTCCTGTCCTATCAAGACACACACACCCCTTTCCCAGAGCAGAAAAGATTGTGATGTCTCTACAAATTAACTATCACTGAGCACCGTAGACCAAACAAAATAATCTTACTGCTATTGAGGAGTCGTGTACTTGTCCTGAGAGAGCTTTCTGGCAACAATGTCATGAGACTGACATGATGTTTTTGGGATTAAATAAGGCTGTCATTGGTGAACCATCTAGCAATGTGTCTAGATGGCTGTTCATGTGCACATTATTTCCTGAGCCAAGCCCAAGTTTGGACACCCCTTTGTTGGCGATCGGTCAACCAGGGGTGGTAGGTAGCCTAGTGGTTAGAGCGTTGGACTAGTAACCGAAAGGTTGCAAGATCAAATCCCCGAGCTGACTAGGTAAAAAATCTGTCGTTCTGCCCCTGAACAAGGCAGTTAACCCACTGTTCCTAGACCATCATTGAAAATAAGACTTTGTACTTAACTGACTTGCCTAGTTAAATAAAAATAATAATAATTAGAACAGTAGGGATTCTTCAATTAAGTATTTGTAGTCATTCAGCGAGAGACTACTTGTTTTCATGCAATTTTTTTCACTTGAGAAATAGTGCACCAACATCTTGGTTACATGTAAAATTGCACGACTAAGACTGACTAAACATCAACATTAATTACAGATTCATCATAGCGCTTGATGGTTTTTGTGACTGCACTTGAAGAAACTTTCAAAGTTCTCAATTTTCCAGATTGACTGACCTTCTTGACATAATATGGACTTGGTCGTTTACCACCTCTACCGTGTAACAACACAACGGATTGGCTCAAACGCATTAAGAAGGAAAGAAATTCCATATTTGCTTTTAACAAGGCACACCTGTTAATTGAAATGCATTCATGACTACCTCATGAAGCTGGTTGAGAGAATGCCAGGAGTGTGCAAAGCTGTCATCAAGACAAAGGGTGGCTATTTTGAAGAATCTCAAATATATTTAGATTAGTTTAGCACTTTTTTTGTTACTTAATGATTGCATACATGTTATTTCATCATTTTGATGTCTTCACTATTATTCTACAATGTGGATAGAGGTACAAATAAAGAAAAACCCTTGAATGAGTAGGTGTGTCCAAAGGTTTTACTGGTACTGTGTGTGTACTGGTACACACACCCACACTCTGGTCTCCGACATTGCTCATCCTAATATTTCTATATTTCTTAATTACATTATTTAGCTTTTTTAGATTTGTGTGTTAGATGTTACTGCACTGTTGAGGATAGGAACACAAGAATTTCGCTTCACCCGCAATAACATCTGCTAACCATGTTTATGTAATAACAACTGATAAATATGTGTGTGTGTCCAATAACATCTGATAAATATGTGTATGTAATAACATCTGATAAATATGGACCAATAACATCTGATAAATATGTGTGTGTAATAACATCTGATAAATATGGACCAATAACATCTGATAAATATGTGTATGTGTCCAATAACATCTGATAAATATAGACCAATAACATCTGATAAATGTGTGTCCAATAACATCTGATAAATGTGTGTCCAATAACATCTGATAAATATGTGTCCAATAACATCTCATAAATATGGACCAATAACATCTGATAAATATGTGTATGTAATAACATCTGATAAATATGTGTATGTAATAACATCTGATAAATATGTGTATGTAATAACATCTGATAAATATGGACCAATAACATCTGATAAATATGTGTATGTAATAACATCTGATAAATATGTGTATGTAATAACATCTGATAAATATGTGATGCGACCGATGGAATTTGATTTGATCTGTAATGACGTCATTCAAGGCAAGATGGCCAATCAGAGCCCAGTATTCACACACATTTAGGAACTAAATCATCTTTGGGAGAGATGTGTGAGACTGACTGAAAATGTTGCTGTCAATCAGCTTTGAAATCAGCCTATTTTGATTTATGGTTCTGCATGTTATCACAAAGTACTCAGGTAATGATTTGATGTTAGCTTCAGCTGTAAGCTAGCAAGGAAAGTTAGCTGAAAGCTACCAGTATCATCTTTCAATGTGAAGTGTTCTAGTCTGTATGGACATTGTTTTGCGAACAGTAGTTCTATATGCCGTGTCGCAATTTCAAGTGTGTTAACGTCTGTGTGGAATGATTGGAGCAGGCACGCTCATGCTATAAGTGGACATCGGCTGCTCTGATAGACATGCTCCGTGAAACAGAAGTACCGAAAGTAAAAAATAAATTCCACTACTGGACTGCTTTTCATGTTCTAGTATCTAAAGAGTACAGACGTTTCATTATATCGTTCAACACTAGTGTGTAGTGACCATGTATTGTCTGTTGTAGGTGTGGGAGCAGCCAGCTTGGCTAAGCTAACCTTCATGGTAGGAGGGGTTGAGGAGGAGTACACTGCAGCCCAGGAACTCCTCACCTGTATGGGAGCTAATGTAGTGTACTGCGGACAGGTCGGCACAGGACAGGTAACTAACACACTCTAGTGTACTTACAAGTTTGCATACAAATGTACCATTTTCATATACTCAAACACTATTGTACACTTGGTCACTCGCACAGAAACATATTTGAATAATTCAGCTTTTTTGTCTCACAGGCAGCTAAGATCTGTAACAACATGCTGTTAGCGATTGGGATGATCGGGACTGCAGAGACCATGAACCTCGGAATCAGGTAGAGTCCACTACTTGTTAGCCAGCCTAGATCTGTTGGAGTCACTTCCATTCACCTTCACTGTCTCACTGATTTACCTGACCATGTCTTTACCAGGTCACCAACTGGACCTGTGTGCTGGATATTTTACTGTTGATTTTGCATTCTGTGTTTTTGAGATGGGGGCAAAGAGACAGAGGAGGATAGTTGGTGGGGGGTCTGAGGGGGTCAGACCATTCAGTCTCAGACCTGTCAGGGGTAGCAAGAGAGGAGGGGATAGACTCTCATTTACATCCACTGGTTGAGCTCTTAATGCAGCCTAGGCACAACCAGCTGCTGCTTACAAACTACTTATCCCAGCATGCACTTCTCCCAGCCCTGACAAACCAGCCCTGCTTACAAACTACATATCCCTGACACTGCCTCAGTGGATAAGACTGTAAAACTACATTCCCCATCCCACTGCCCTGCTATTGCTGCTGCTGTTATTAGGGTTGTAAAGGATCCATCTATTTCCCTCTCTGGTGTGTCTGGCCTCAAGTCAAGCAGTGTGTGTTTGTGTGACTGTGTATTTTCTGTGTGTTAGTTGTATGTGCTCATGTATACACGGTCATATGATTAGTGTACCCAGTACTGTATCAAACGTGTGTGTGCTGTATTTGCCTCTGGTGCATTGTGTACGTACAACGTGTGTGTGTGTGTGTGTGTGTGTGTGTGTCCTGTGTGTGTGTGTACTTGTGTCCTGTGTGTTTGTAGTGCAGCTGTATTAGATCAGCTGATTTGTCTGTGGGGAGACGGAGGGGCATAAATCCCCACACTAGGCCTCTGAAATATGGAGGCATTAAAAGAGCAACACAGATTTACACCCCACACCACTGTTCCCGCTACACACAAAGCTATCCACACACACACCTACCCACACACATACACATGCAGACTACAAACACACGTACATGGAGTACACACGGACACAGACAGACACCGAGACACATGCTCAGAGCCAATTTAAAGGAAAACAGTAATAACATTTTATCATGCTGGAGTAGGGCCTGCTAGAGCTGCCCTTTCCAATACCTGTCCACGCACACACACGCGCCTGTCCCATCCACACAGCTAATTTGTTGATTTCAGATGGAAGGTTGGGCCCGTCTCTGACCGAGCATGACGTTCCCTTAGATCAGAGAATGGCCCTGAATTACAATTATAACCACACAAACACTACCTTTGTCATAGTCTCTGTTTTTTCCCCCTCAGGTTTTCTTTCTCTCTCCCTTTAGTTTCTCCTCCCTATGTTTCCCTTTCTCTTTATATATATTTGTAACATTTATTTTCTATCCATTTCTTTCTCTCGTGCTCTCTTTCCATCCCCCACTCCCTCTGGTCTGTTTCTTCTCTGGCTCCTATCTAACAGTCTGTCTGAGGAGCAGCTCTGCTTTTAATGAGGATGCTGAGGAGAGGAGGAGGCATAAATACATATACAGTTACATTCTCTCTGTCTGTGTGTGTGTGTGGAGAGCATATGTTCAAGAGAGATTAAAGATGGACTTGTTACCTGTCTAATAATAAATGTTGAGCGTGCGTCCTCTCCTGTGGTTTAGAGAAGAAATTAAAGCTAATGGTAATGAACCAGACAGTTAATATCATCAATTACCTCCACCTGCTGCACATGACACAATAGCAAGCCCCCCTTCTAGCGTTTTACCTCTGTCCCACCCCCCCCTTCTAGCATTTTACCTCTGTCCCCCCCCCCCTTCTAGCGTTTTACCTCTGTCCCCCCTCTAGCGTTTTACCTCTGTCCCCCCCCCCTTCTAGCGTTTTACCTCTGTCCCCCCCCTCCCCCCTTCTAGCGTTTTACCTCTGCCCCCCCCTTCTAGCGTTTTACCTCTGTCCCCCCTTCTAGCGTTTTACCTCTGACCCCCCTTCTGTTTTACCTCTGTCCCCCCTTCTAGCATTTTACCTCTGTCTAGCATTTTACCTCTGTCCCCCCCTTCTAGCGTTTTACCTCTGTCCCTCCCCCCCCCCTTCTAGCGTTTTACCTCTGTCCCCCCCCCCCCTTCTAGCATTTTACCTCTGTCCCCCCTTCTAGCGTTTTACCTCTGTCCCCCCCTCTAGCGTTTTACCTCTGTTCTAGCGTTTTACCTCTGTCCCCCCCCTTCTAGCGTTTTACCTCTGTCCCCCCTTCTAGCGTTTTACCTCTGAGCATTTTACCTCTGTCCCCCCCCTTCTAGCGTTTTACCTCTGTCCCCCCTTCTAGCGTTTTACCTCTGTCTAGCGTTTTACCTCCTTCTAGCGTTTTACCTCTGTCTAGCGTTTTACCTCCCCCCTTCTAGCGTTTTACCTCTGTCCCCCCTTCTAGCGTTTTACCTCTGCCCCCCTTCTAGCATTTTACCTCTGTCCCCCCTTCTAGCGTTTTACCTCTGTCCCCCCCCCTCTAGCGTTTTACCTCTGTCTAGCGTTTTACCTCTGTCCCCCTTCTAGCGTTTTTTACCTCTGTCCCCCCCTTCTAGCGTTTTACCTCTGTCCCCCCTTCTAGCGTTTTACCTCTGTCCCCCCCCCCTCTGTCCCCCCTTCTAGCATTTTACCTCTGTCCCCCCTTCTAGCGTTTTACCTCTGTCCCCCCTTCTAGCGTTTTACCTCTGTCCCCCCCCCCTTCTAGCGTTTTACCTCTGTACCTCCCCCCCTCTAGCGTTTTACCTCTGTCCCCCCCCCTCTAGCGTTTTACCTCTGTCCCCCCCTTCTAGCGTTTTACCTCTGTCCCCCCCTTCTAGCGTTTTACCTCTGACCCCCCTTCTAGCGTTTTACCTCTGTCCCCCCCTTCTAGCGTTTTACCCTGTCCCCCCTTCTAGCGTTTTACCTCTGTCCCCCCCCTTCTAGCGTTTTACCTCTGTCCCCCCTTCTAGCGTTTTACCTCTGTCCCCCCCCTTCTAGCGTTTTACCTCTGTCCCCCCTTCTAGCGTTTTACCTCTGTCCCCCCCCTTCTAGCGTTTTACCGCTGTCCCCCCTTCTAGCATTTTACCTCTGACTCCCCCCTTCTAGCGTTTTACCTCTGTCCCCCCCCCCTTTGTCTCAACTGTTTTCTTTTTCATAGCTATAGCATTTGTTTCGCTGTTTTAGCTGTGATGGCACCCCTCTGCCGTGTGTGTGTGTCAATCCTGTTAAAGCGTGACATGTCCTCTTCTCCATGTAAATTGACAGCACCTGTCCCCCCTTAAAGAACAACACTGGTTTTACCTCTGTCCCCCCCTAGCGTTTTACCTCGTTAAGGCTACTAACCAGGACTGTGATAGGAAAGGCAGGGGGCTCATGGCTACTAACCAGGACTGTGATAGGAAAGGCAGGGGGCTCATGGCTACTAACCAGGACTGTGATAGGAAAGGCAGGGGGCTCATAGCTAGCATTTAACCATGACTGTGATGGGAGGGGGCTCATGGCTACTAACCAGGACTGTGATATGAAAGGCAGGGGGCTCATGGCTACTAACCATGACTGTGATAAGAAAGGCAGGGGGCTCATGGCTACTAACCAGGACTGTGATAGGAAAGGCAGGGGGCTCATGGCTACTAACCATGACTGTGATAGGAAAGGCAGGGGGCTCATGGCTACTAACCATGACTGTGATAGGAAAGGCAGGGGGCTCATGGCTACTAACCAGGACTGTGATAGGAAAGGCAGGGGGCTCATGGCTACTAACCAGGACTGTGATAGGAAAGGCAGGGGGCTCATGGCTACTAACCAGAACTGTGATAGGAAAGGCAGGGGGCTCATGGCTACTAACCATGACTGTGATAGGGAGGGGGCTCATGGCTACTAACCAGGACTGTGATAGGAGGCAGGGGGCTCATGGCTACTAACATGACTGTGATAGGGAGGGGGGCTCATGGCTACTAACTATGACTGTGATAGGGAGGGGGGCTCATGGCTACTAACCAGGACTGTGATAGGAAAGGCAGGGGGCTCATGGCTACTAACCATGACTGTGATAGGGAGGGGGCTCATGGCTACTAACCAGGACTGTGATAGGGAGGGGGCTCATAGCTACTAACTATGACTGTGATAGGGAGGGTTGCTCATGGCTACTAACCAGGACTGTGATAGGAAAGGCAGGGGGCTCATGGCTACTAACCATCACTGTGATAGGGAAGGGGCTCATGGCTACTAACCAGGACTGTGACAGGAAAGGCAGGGGGCTCATGGCTACTAACTATGACTGTGATAGGGAGGGGGCTCATGGCTACTAACCAGGACTGTGATAGGAAAGGCAGGGGGCTCATGGCTACTAACCATCACTGTGATAGGGAGGGGGCTCATGGCTACTAACCAGGACTGTGATAGGAGAGGGAGGAGGGCTCGTATCTAATAACCAGGATAGGGTGTGTGTGATAGGAGAGGGAGGAGGGCTCGTAGCTACTAACCAGGACTGTGATAGGAAAGGCAGGGGGGCTCATGGCTACTAACCAGGATAGGGTGTGTGTGATAGGAGAGGGAGGTTCATTGATTTATCGTTAAACAGAGAACAACAGCTCCATGTCAATCAATGTATTTGGCCACTGTAACAACAATCTGTGCTCCGACGCTCTTTATTGTAGAGCAGCCAATAACCTTTTCAGATGCTGACCCAGAACACAGGCACTGGAAGAGACTGTGTGTGTGTGCGTGTGCGTGCGCTCCAAGGGGGGGTGGATGATGTCAAACATATGTCACCCTTAGACAGGGAGGCGTCGGCTGAGGCAGGATGGAGCGATGGAAGGAGAGGAGGGGGAGTGAAGGACTGGGGCAGCAGTATACAGACATACAATGAAAAAGCCATCATGACTGAGACTTCCATTAAAAATAACACACAGTATCACTTATCCCACATTTCCATACCACTCTAAAACCCAAGCCGGGAGAGACGGAGAGAAACTACAAACCAAGCCGGGGAGACGGAGAGAAACTACAAACCAAGCCGGGGAGACGGAGAGAAACTACAAACCAAGCCGGGGAGACGGAGAGAAACTACAAACCAAGCCGGGGAGACGGAGAGAAACTACAAACCAAGCCGGGGAGATGGAGAGAAACTACAAACCAAGCCGGGGGAGACGGAGAGAAACTACAAACCAAGCCGGGGGAGACGGAGAGAAACTACAAACCAAGCCGGGGGAGACGGAGAGAAACTACAAACCAAGCCGGGAGAGGCTGAGGAAAGAAAGGGAGAAAAAAAGGAGAGAGACATTTTGTGAGAGTGTAAAATACGTTGAGAGTAAATGGCCCAGTCTTAATTAGTTAGTAGACAACTAATAAAGACTGTGGTAGTAATGCTAGAATGAGAGCCAGGTGGAGGGAGGGAACGAGGAAAGAAGAGGGAGGGAGGACTAGCTTAGGAAGCCCATATTCTGTCCTTAAGGAGCCATGATGGTTTAATGGTGATATTGAGAGCAGAAGAGTTATTGTCCTAGAAGCTCCGCCAGGGTGAGGCTGCCAGGGATTCATGTGGCCAACTTTACACTGTCTTTAAAACTGTTACAATATAACGACTAGCACTACTCACCAGACCCAGACGCTTAGAAACTAACACTTCTCCCCTTCTCTTTTCTGTTGTTTTGGTGTGTTGTGGTGTAGTATGGAGGTGTGTTGTGGTGTAGTATGGAGGTGTGGTGTGGTGTAGTATGGAGGTGTGGTGTGGTGTAACATGGAGGCGTGTTGTGGTGTAACATGGAGGCGTGTTGTGGTGTAACATGGAGGCGTGTTGTGGTGTAACATGGAGGCGTGTTGTGGTGTAACATGGAGGCGTGTTGTGGTGTAACATGGGCGTGTTGTGGTGTAACATGGAGGCGTGTTGTGGTGTAACATGGAGGCGTGGTGTAACATGGAGGCGTGGTGTAACATGGAGGCGTGGTGTAACATGGAGGCGTGGTGTAACATGGAGGCGTGGTGTAACATGGAGGCGTGGTGTAACATGGAGGCGTGGTGTAACATGGAGGCGTGGTGTAACATGGAGGCGTGGTGTAACATGGAGGCGTGGTGTAACATGGAGGCGTGGTGTAACATGGAGGCGTGGTGTAACATGGAGGCGTGGTGTAACATGGAGGCGTGGTGTAACATGGAGGCGTGGTGTAACATGGAGGCGTGGTGTAACATGGAGGCGTGGTGTAACATGGAGGCGGTGTAACATGGAGGCGTGGTGTAACATGGAGGCGTGGTGTAACATGGAGGCGTGGTGTAACATGGAGGCGTGGTGTAACAGTGAGGCGTGGTGTAACAGTGAGGCGTGGTGTAACAGTGAGGCGTGGTGTAACAGTGAGGCGTGGTGTAACAGTGAGGCGTGGTGTAACAGTGAGGCGTGGTGTAACAGGGAGGCGTGGTGTAACATGGAGGTGTGGTGTGGTGTAACATGGAGGCGTGTTGTGGTGTAACATGGAGGTGTGTTGTATGGAGGCGTGTTGTGGTGTAACATGGAGGCGTGGTGTAACCTGAAGGTGTGTTGTGGTGTAACATGGAGGTGTGGTGTAACATGGAGGTGTGTTGTGGTGTATCGTGGAGGCGTGTTGTGGTGTAGTGTGGAGGCGTGTTGTGGTGTAACATGGAGGCGTGTTGTGGTGTAACATGGAGGCGTGTTGTGGTGTAACATGGAGGCGTGGTGTAGTATGGAGGTGTGTTGTGGTGTAGTATGGAGGCGTGTTGTGGTGTAGTATGGAGGCGTGGTGTAGTATGGAGGTGTGTTGTGATGTAATATGGAGGTGTGTTGTATGGAGGCGTGTTGTGGTGTAGTATGGAGGTGTGGTGTAATATGGAGCGTGTGTTGAGTAATATGGAGGCGTGTTGTGGTGTAATATGGAGGCGTGGTGAGTGTGGAGGCGTGGTGTGGTGTGGTGTAGCGTGGACGCGAGTGGTGTTGTGGACGCGAGTGGTGTTGTGGACGCGATTGGTGGTGTGGACGCGTGGTGAGGCGTGGTGTAGTGTGGAGGCGTGTTGTGGTGTAACGTGGAAGCGTGTTGTGGTGTTGTATGGAGGCGTTGTGGTGTAACGTGGAGGGGTGTTGTATGGAGGCGTGTTGTGGAGGCGTGTTGTGGTGTGGAGGGGTGTTGTGGTGTAACGTGGAGGGGTGTTGTATGGAGGCGTGTTGTGGTGTAACATGGAGGGGTGTTGTGGTGTAACGTGGAGTGTTGTGGTGTTGTGTGGAGGCGTGTTGTGGTGTAACGTGGAGGGGTGTTGTGTGTTGTATGGAGCGTGTTGTGGTGTAGTGTGGAGGCGTGGTGTAGTGTGGAGGGGTGTTGTGGTGTAGTGTGGGGGTGTTGTATGGAGGGGTGTTGTGTGGAGGGTTGTTGTGGAGGCGTGTTGTAGTGTAACGTGGAGGGGTGTTGTGGTGTTGTGTGCAGGCGTGTTGTGGTGTAACGTGGAGGGGTGTTGTGGTGTAACATGGAGGGGTGTTGTGGTGTAACGTGGAGGGGTGTTGTGGTGTAACGTGGAGGGGTGTGGTGGTGTTGTAGTATGGAGTTGTGGAGTAGTGGTGTTGTAGAATGGAGGTGTGGTGTAGTATGGAGGCGTGTTGTGGTGTAGTATGGAGGCGTGTTGTGGTGTAGTATGGAGGCGTGTTGTGGTGTAGTATGGAGGCGTGTTGTGGTGTAGTATGGAGGCGTGTTGTGGTGTAGTATGGAGGCGTGTTGTGGTGTAGTATGGAGGCGTGTTGTGGTGTAGTATGGAGGCGTGTTGTGGTGTAGTATGGTGGCGTGTTGTGGTGTAGTATGGAGGCGTGTTGTGTGTAGTATGGAGGCGTGTTGTGGTGTAGTATGGAGGCGTGTTGTGGTGTAGTATGGAGGCGTGTTGTGGTGTAGTATGGAGGCGTGTTGTGGTGTAGTATGGAGCGTGGAGGCGGTTGTGGTGTAGCGTGGGCGGGTGGTGTAGTGTGGAGCGTGGTGTTGGTGGAGGCGTGGTGTTGTGTGGAGGCGTGGTGTGGTGTAGCGTGAGAGGGGTGTTGTGGTGTAGCGTGAGGCGGGTTGTGGTGTAGCGTGGAGGCGGGTTGTGGTGTAGCGTGGAGGCGGGTTGTGGTGTAGCGTGAAGGCGGGTTGTGGTGTAGCGTATGGCGGGTTGTGGTGTAGCGTGGAGGCGTGTTGTGGTGGAGCGTGAAGGCGGTTGTGGTGTAGCGTGAAGGCGGGTTGTGGTGTAACGTGGAGGCGTGTTGTAGTATGGAGGCGTGTTGTGGTGTAGTATGGAGGCGTGTTGTGGTGTAGTATGGGCGTGTTGTGGTGTAGTATGGAGGCGGGTTGTGGTGTGGAGGCGTGGTGTGTATGGAGGCGTGGTTGTGGTGGAGGCGTGGTGTAGTATGGAGGCGTGGTGTAGTATGGAGGCGTGGTGTAGTATGGAGGCGTGGTGTAGTATGGAGGCGTGGTGTAGTATGGAGGCGTGTTGTGGTGTAGTATGGAGGCGTGTTGTGGTGTAGTATGGAGGCGTGTGTGTGGAGGCGTGGTGTTGTGTGGAGGCGTGGTGTTGTGTGGAGGCGTGGTGTGTGTGGAGGCGTGTTGTGGTGTAACGTAGAGGGTGTTGTAGTGTAGCGTGGAGGCGGGTTGTGGTGTAGCGTGGAGGCGGGTTGTGGTGTAGCGTGAAGGCGGGTTGTGGTGTAGCGTGAAGGCGGGTTGTGGTGTAGCGTGAGGCGGGTTGTGGTGTAGCGTGAGGCGTGTTGTGGTGTAGCGTGGAGGCGGGTTGTGGTGTAGCGTGGAGGCGGGTTGTGGTGTAGCGTGAAGGCGGGTTGTGGTGTAGCGTGAAGGCGGGTTGTGGTGTAGCGTGAAGGCGGGTTGTGGTGTAGCGTAGCGGATTGTGGTGTAACGTGGAGGCGTGTTGTAGTATGGAGGCGTGTTGTGGTGTAGTATGGAGGCGTGTTGTGGTGTAGTATGGAGGCGTGTTGTGGTGTAGTATGGAGGCGTGTTGTGGTGTAGTATGGAGGCGTGTTGTGGTGTAGTATGGAGGCGTGTTGTGGTGTAGCATGGAGGCGTGTTGTGGTGTAGCGTGGAGGCGTGTTGTGGTGTAGCGTGGAGGCGTGTTGTAGTATGGAGGCGTGTTGTGGTGTAGTATGGAGGCGTGTTGTGGTGTAGTATGGAGGCGTGTTGTGGTGTAGCATGGAGGCGTGTTGTGGTGTAGCGTGGAGGCGTGTTGTAGTATGGAGGCGTGTTGTGGTGTAGTATGGAGGCGTGTTGTAGTATGGAGGCGTGTTGTGGTGTAGTATGGAGGCGTGTTGTGGTGTAGTATGGAGGCGTGTTGTGGTGTAGCGTGGAGCGTGTTGTTGTAGTATGGAGGCGTGTTGTGGTGTAGCATGGAGGCATGTTGTGGTGTAGCGTGGAGGCGTGTTGTGGTGTAGTATGGAGGCGTGTTGTGGTGTAGCGTGGAGGCGTGTTGTGTATGGAGGCGTGTTGTGGTGTAGCGTGGAGGCGTGTTGTAGTATGGAGGCGTGTTGTGGTGTAGTATGGAGGCGTGTTGTGGTGTAGTGTGGAGGCGTGTTGTGGTGTGTATGGAGGCGTGTTGTGGTGTAGTATGGAGGCGTGTTGTGGTGTAGTATGGAGGCGTGTTGTGGTGTAGTATGGAGGCGTGTTGTGGTGTAGTATGGAGGCGTGTTGTGGTGTAGTATGGAGGCGTGGTGTAGTATGGGGCGTGTTGTGGTGTAGTATGGAGGCGTGTTGTGGTGTAGTATGGAGGCGTGTTGTGGTGTAGTATGGAGGCGTGGTGTAGTATGGAGCGTGTGTTGTGGTGTAGTATGGAGGCGTGTTGTGTAATATGGAGGCGTTTTGTGGTGTTGTATGGAGGCGTGTTGTGGTGTAGTGTGGAGGCGTGTTGTGGTGTAGTGTGGAGCGTGTTGTGGTGTAGTGTGGAGCGTGTTGTGGTGTAGTGTGGAGCGTGTTGTGGTGTAGTGTGGAGGCGTGTTGTGGTGTAAGTGTGGAGGCGTGTTGTGGTGTAGTGTGGAGGCGTGTTGTGGTGCGTGTTGTGGTGTGGAGTGTGTTGTGCGTGTTGTGGTGTAGTGTGGAGGCGTGTTGTGGAGGCGTGTTGTGGTGTGGTGTGGAGGCGTGTTGTGGTGTAGTGTGGAGGCGTGTACTGTGGAGGCGTGTTGTGGTGGCGTGTTGTGGTGTAGTGTGGAGGCGTGTTGTGGTGTAGTGTGGAGCGTGTTGTGGTCAGTGTGGAGGCGTGTTGTGGTGTAGTGTGGAGGCGTGTTGTGGTGTAGTGTGGAGGCGTGTTGTGGTGTAGTGTGGAGGCGTGTACTGTGGAGGCGTGTTGTGGTGGCGTGTTGTGGTGTAGTGTGGAGGCGTGTTGTGGTGTAGTGTGGAGGCGTGTTGTGGTGTAGTGTGGAGGCGTGTTGTGGTGTAAGTGTGGAGGCGTGTGGTGTTGTGGGACGTGAGTGGTGGTGTGGACGCGTGTTGTGGACGCGTGTTGTGGTTAACGTGGAGGCGTGTTGTGGTGTAACGTGGAGGGGTGTTGTGTGGAGGCGTGGTGTAGTGTGGAGCGTGTTGTGGTGGTGTAACCGAGTGGCCATTAACACTGAGAGAGTGGTGGTGTGGACGTGTTGTGGGTTCGCGTGTTGTCACCAGTGTGGAGGCGTGTTGTGCTGTAGCGTGGAGGCGTGTTTGGTGTAACGTGGGGCGTGTTGTGGTGTTGTATGGAAAGTGTTGTGGTGGAGGGTGTTGTGGTGTGGAGGGGTGTTGTGGTATAACATGGAGGGGTGTTGTGGTGTTGTATGGAGCGTGTTGTGGTGTTGTAGTGTGGAGCGTGGTGTGGAGCGTGGTGTAGTGTGGAGGTGAGGCGTGGTGTGGTGTAGTGTGGAGGCGTGGCGTGGTGTAGTGTGGAGGCGTGGTGTGGTGTAGTGTGGAGGCGTGGTGTGGTGTAGGTGTGATGTGGAAGTGTGTTGGTTCACCTGAGGATGTCACACCTTATTCCTTTCTGAATACTCATCCCTCTGTCACGTGACATGCTGCACTCTGACATGTCCTGTAGTTATTATTCCTTCTACGTAGTACTGTCTTCATCCCTTGCTTCTGGAGGCAGAGTTCTTTTAAATGACTGGGGAAGTGTGTGTCAATGAGGTTTATGTGCTCCTTGGCCACCACTTGTCCTCCTCTTTCTTCCATGTTCGAGGCATGATTAAGGATAGGAGGGGTAAACATCAATACTGCATTAGGCAGCATTTCCCAGTCCTCCACATAACCAGCCATTAACACTGAGAGATGGAGAAGAGAGAGACAGGCTCTGGGTTCAACATGGGTCACCAGCTCTCTCTTTTTCTCTTTCTCTCACACTCCCTCTTTCTCTCTTTCATTACATCGGTCTCTCTCTCGATCACTGTATCACTATATCAGCAGCAAAAAAAATAATTGTGCACC
Organism: Oncorhynchus tshawytscha; assembly: GCF_018296145.1. Taxonomy (NCBI): domain Eukaryota; kingdom Metazoa; phylum Chordata; class Actinopteri; order Salmoniformes; family Salmonidae; genus Oncorhynchus; species Oncorhynchus tshawytscha. The sequence continues at coordinate 25,844,508 of NC_056459.1, forward strand.
TCCTCATGGGTCTCCCGGTCACGGCCGGGGCTGTGACACAGCCTGGGATCCAACCCGGGTCTGTAGTGACGCCTCAAGCACTGCTGATCCACTCAGGAGCCCCAGTATCTCTGTTTCACATGCTTGTTTTCTCTTTCCTTTCATTGTTTTTCTATTGGCCTACCAGTATCATTGTTTTTCTATTGGCCTACCAGTATCATTGTTTTTCTATTGGCCTACCAGTATCATTGTTTTTCTATTGGCCTACCAGTATCATTGTTTTTCTATTGGCCTACCAGTATCATTGTTTTTCTATTGGCCTACCAGTATCATTGTTTTTCTATTGGCCTACCAGTATCCATTGTTTTTCTATTGGCCTACCAGTATCATTGTTTTTCTATTGGCCTACCAGTATCATTGTTTTTCTATTGGCCTACCAGTATCATTGTTTTTCTATTGGCCTACCAGTATCATTGTTTTTCTATTGGCCTACCAGTATCATTGTTTTTCTATTGGCCTACCAGTATCATTGTTTTTCTATTGGCCTACCAGTATCATTGTTTTTCTATTGGCCTACCAGTATCATTGTTTTTCTATTGGCCTACCAGTATCCATTGTTTTTCTATTGGCCTACCAGTATCCATTGTTTTTCTATTGGCCTACCAGTATCATTGTTTTTCTATTGGCCTACCAGTATCATTGTGTTTCTATTGGCCTACCAGTATCATTGTTTTTCTAACAGTATCATTATTTTTCTATTGGCCTACCAGTATCTCTCTCTGTACCTCTACACCCCCCACCCCCTTTATTTTCCCCTACCATTCCCTTACCTTTCTACCCTTCCACAACTCCCACACCTTTCTTCTCTCTCTCCATTGTTTTCCTCCTTTTCTCTTTAACTAACCTCCTCTCTTCTGTTCCAGGTTGGGTCTGGACCCGAAACTGCTGGCCCAGATCCTGAACATGTCATCAGGCAGGTGCTGGTCGAGTGACTCGTATAACCCAGTACCAGGTGTCATGGAGGGAGTCCCCTCTGGCAACAACTACCAGGGAGGCTTTGGGACCACGCTCATGGCCAAGGTCTGTTCTGTTCTACCCTAGCTGGCTGTCTGACTGGATGTGTTTGTACGTCTGTCTGTTTATGCCTCCCTTTTCATCTCTCCTTCTTTCTCTATCAAGTTTGGTTTGCTTATTTCTCTTTATTTTATTTCTCTTCATCTCTCTCTCTTGATCTCATTCCTCCCTTCTGTGCTCTCTCGTCTACTCTGCTTCACATAAACTCACATCTAACATCCCCATCTCTCTCTCCTGTAAGGACCTGGGTCTGGCCCAGCACACAGCCACCAACACTAAGACCCCTGTCCCCCTGGGCTCGCTGGCCCATCAGATCTACCGTGTCATGTGTGCCCGCGGCTACGCCAACAAGGACTTCTCCTCTGTGTTCCAGTTCCTACGTGAACAGGAGGAGGAGCCAGAAAAGAAGGGGGACTAGAACCCCTTACCTTATCCCCCAGCACAACCCTACGTCCCACCCGTACACCACACCCCTGCCTTTACCTGAGGAGAGAATTGGTTTCAGAGAGGTATGAGAACTTGAGATGGAAGTTGTTCTTTACTGCTGATCTAGGGTCAGGTATGATTTCATCCCCCTAATGGTTAAGGTTAGGACTGGGGGTTAGGTTAGGGCAGCCTCTACTTCCCCTGGCCAGGGAGGGGGCAGGGGGGTACTCATGGTCTAACACAACGTGTCGAGGGGATGACGTACGTAGGTTTAAAAGAGGATGTTTGACAGATCAGATAATGTGCATAACGTTGTACTTCCTGTTCTTTGTTTTGGGTTGTTTTTGTTTGTTTTTGTTGCCGGGAGTTTGTCTGTTACATGTGTTACAACCCATGATCCTGCCTCTTTGTCAGAGAAGAGAAGAAAACCCTGAAACAAGCAGAAAATAGCAACGCAGCAGCTCCTCCTCCAGGGCTCTGAGGTTTAGACTGGGTGATTAGAGATGCAGATGGAGACTGACCACGTTGGATCTGTTCAGCAGTAGCCTGAAATAATGAGAATAATAAGGATGATGATGCTATAGAGCTCAAGACAATTAGGGAAGGGCATACCACTGTCCCCTGTCTGAAGACTCTCACATACACACTTGAGCATTCTACACATGATAACCTATATTACATTACTTCATACCAAATGGGATCAGACGTTTCCTCATTTTGTTACCCGTCTTGTTTTGGGGGTGGGGAGGAGGTAGTTGGTGGGTGGGATTTGGGAGAAGGGGTGTGGTAGGTAATAGTGGTTCACTGATGTAAACCTCCCATTATTTGTTCCTTCATTATCCATCCATTTATTCATTGTTTAATTCAGTCACGTGTTTTCAACTTGAGCACAGTAGTGTTTGTTCCGTTTTGGGGGGGACAGGTCCCACCATGCTCGCTTCTCTTTATACAGACCCACCACTGTCTGGTACTGTGAGACGCCATTGGCGGCAGCTCCCAGGTCACTATGCACTCTGACCAATCCGTGCGGAGTGGGGCCAGGAAATCCTTTGATATACTTCCTGATTTGATATACCTCTACTGGAATTACAGCTTCTGTTTAACATCTGGAATTTCATTATAACCTATACAATTATTCTATCTGTAGCTTTTTTTTTACTGTCGGACAAAATATCTATCTTCTGCTCAGTACCTCTCCTTTGTTGTTTTCCTTCACTTCTCTTTTCATGTCATTCTCTCTCTCGCTCTCCTCTTCACTTGCTCCCTCTTCTTTCTGTCTGTGGCTCAGAACAGGCAGCATTATCTGTTTAAAGCGCCACCGAGGGTAGACTCCATCCCAACCTGTGCTGTGTGCATGTACATAATGTATATTTATTTTGTTGACTGTATTAAAGGAGACCCAGAGAATCCTCGCTGTCACGTTTTTCTTCTCGCTGTATACTAGTACATTAAGAGTGTCCGTCTCTGTCCGTCTCGGTCTCGCAATTTCAATGTAAGGGGCTTTATTGGCATGGGAAACATGGAATAGATAATAAAAGTGAAATAATGTGTGTCTGTCCTGTGAAGACATCCTCCATCACACTCCTGTCAGAAATAAGGAGGTGCTTTCTAATCTCACGTCTCTCTGTTTTGCTCTTTGTAAAAATATAAAATGTTTAAAGTAAGACTCATGTTGGCTACATGTCGTAATTGAACTGTAATTGTCTTTTTTATAAAAATAATTCCTGCTCCAGCTCTGTCTGACTGGCACAGATGACACCAGCTCAATAAAACACAACTGAAAAAAGGAATAACCAAGCCATGATTTTTCCCTCCCATTTCATTGTAATGATGGAAATAAGGGCATCATTCTGAGATTAGTGCTTCTATTTCTCCCTGCGTGACACTGGGTGTTATACACTCCTCTGGTAGAGAGCTTGAGAGAACAATGGAACAACAGGCAGGCAGTCGACCACAGGGCTGAGGCCTGGCACAACAGAGCTGTCGTCTCAGGGCCATGGTGAACACAGACGAGGCAGAGACATGCACAGGTCTGACCCTAAACTGGAACTAGAACCATGAGTAACATAACATTTGCGTCATTTAGAAGACTCTCTTCTCCAGAGCAACTTACAGGAGCAATTAGGTTTAAGTGCCTTGCTCAAGGGCAAATCTGCAGATTTTTTACCTTGTCGGGTCGGGGATTCGAACCAGGATAATGTTGCGCACACACGACCCTAACCCCAATTAACCCAAACCCAAGTCTACGGCAACACCTAACAAACACACATCAGCATAACCGTCCGTAACTCCTGTGACTGAAGAGGATGCTGTTGCCATGGGGAGCACCGACAGGGCAGGGACCTGAACATGAACTAACATGAATCCAAGCCTACAACAAGGGTGTGGGTACAGAGAATGCCATTCATAACTCAGAAGGAAACACTTCAGTGTCTGGCTGTCGGCAGTCTCCCAGTGTAGTAGACTTGATCACTTCAGTGTCCGGCTGTCAGCAGTCTCCCAGTGTAGTAGACTTGATCACTTCAGTGTCCGGCTGTCAGCAGTCTCCCAGTGTAGTAGACTTGATCACTTCAGTGTCCGGCTGTCAGCAGTCTCCCAGTGTAGTAGACTTGATCACTTCAGTGTCCGGCTGTCAGCAGTCTCCCAGTGTAGTAGACTTGATCACTTCAGTGTCCGGCTGTCAGCAGTCTCCCAGTGTAGTAGACTTGATCACTTCAGTGTCCGGCTGTCAGCAGTCTCCCAGTGTAGTAGACTTGATCACTTCAGTGTCCGGCTGTCAGCAGTCTCCCAGTGTAGTAGACTTGATCACTTCAGTGTTAAAGGTGGATTTGGACACACAGGAGAGTCATGGCTAAATCCTACTAGGTCGAAGGAGTTGTACATACAAACATTGCACTCCAGTCCAGTAGAATATGACTGTCCTGGCCAGGGGCCAGTCTGTCTGAGTTCTGTCTATACACCAGTCTAGTCCAGTAGACTTGATAACTTCAGTGTCCGGCCAGGGGCCAGTCGATCTGTAGTAGACTGATCACCAGTCCAGCTGTCACGTCTCCAGTGTAGTAGACTTGATAACTTCAGTGTCCTCAAGTCCCCACCTAGTCTGATTCAGTATTTGGGTCAGCAGTCTTTTAGATTGAGTCTGTGTCCGGCTGTCATGAGTCTCCCAGGCAGCTGATCACTTCAGTGTCCGGTTTCAGCAGTCTCATTAGAGAACATGATCAAGTGGCTCTATAAAGGCAGTCTCCCAGTGTAGACTTGATCACTTCAGTGTCCGGCTGTCTGCAGGCCAGTGGTAGACTTGATCACTTCAGTGACCGGCTGTCCAGTCTCCCAGTGTAGTAGACTTACTTCAGTGTCCCAGATGGCAGTCTCCCAGTGTAGTAGACTTGATCACTTCGTGGCCCTGGTCAAAGCAGTCACCAGTGTAGTAGGAATAGGGTGCTCAGCAGTCTCCCAGTGGACGCTGACTTGTCTGCTCGGCCTGACAGGCACACACCAACATACTGTAGTGGGATATTCACCAAGCAGCCAGGCACCACTCCTTTTCAAGGTTTGGATATGTATTTGTCTCTGTAGTTATTATTAAGCTGTCTGAACAGTGGCCTGTATTTGTTTGTTTGGTCTAAAAACAAGCCCTTGGTTCCATCCCACCACTTAGCTCTGGCCATTCAGTACTAGATATGCCTTCAGTGTTATAATATTTGGACACCTGGCCCTCACTGGTGATTCAAAACTCTTGTTTTGTCGAAAGCTGTACATACAAACATTGCACTCTGTCCAGCTCAAGAACGGTTTTCCTTTTGGCTCATAGCCTTTCTGAAAACCTGAGTTCTGTCTGATTCAAAGTCTAGTCCAGTAGCTACGAGTGTCCTGGCCAGGGGCCAGTCATCTGTGGTCATGTCCACCATGTCAGGGTACATCCTGGTCTAGCAGCACTACTAACCCCCACCTATCTGATTCCCACCATGTCTGGGGTTTCCATGAGCAGGCAGCTGAGTCGGCGGTTTCCTCATTGCCCACCATGTCAGGGTATCCAGGGCTTGTTGCCCACCACGTCTGTGTCACGGGCCCTGGTCAAACGTGCACCATGTAGGGAATAGGGTGCTATTTGGGACGCTGACTTGTCTGCATGTCAGGGGTATCCAGGGCTTGTTGCCCACCATGTCAGGGGTATCCAGGGCTTGTTGCCCACCATGTCAGGGGTATCCAGGGCTTGTTGCCCACCATGTCAGGGGTATCCAGGGCTTGTTGCCCACCATGTCAGGGGTATCCAGGGCTTGGCCCACCATTTCAGGTTTGGTATCCAGGGTATTTGTCACCTGTCAGTTATTATTAGGGCTGTCTGCCCAACAGTGGCCTGTATTTGTTTGTTTGGTCTAAAAACAAGCCCTTGGTTCCATCCCACCACTTAGCTCTGGCCATTCAGTACTAGATATGCCAAGGTATGATAATATTTCCACCTGGCCCTCCACTGAGTGATTCACAAACTCTTGTTTTGTAAGGAAAGCTGTAAAAACGCAACTCTGTAGCTCAAGAACGGTTTTCCTTTTGGCTCATAGCCTTTCCTGAAAACCTGAATACCCGGTGTGATTCAAATGATCCCTACGAAGTTGCCTCATTGCATGCCCACCATGTCAGGGGTATCCAGGGCTTGTTGCCCACCATGTCAGGGGTATCCAGGGCTTGTTGCCCACCATGTCAGGGGTATCCAGGGCTTGTTGCCCACCATGTCAGGGGTATCCAGGGCTTGTTGCCCACCATGTCAGGGGTATCCAGGGCTTGTTGCCCACCATGTCAGGGGTATCCAGGGCTTGTTGCCCACCATGTCAGGGGTATCCAGGGCTTGTTGCCCACCATGTCAGGGGTATCCAGGGCTTGTTGCCCACCATGTCAGGGGGTATCCAGGGCTTGTTGCCCACCATGTCAGGGGTATCCAGGGCTTGTTGCCCACCATGTCAGGGGTATCCAGGGCTTGTTGCCCACCATGTCAGGGGTATCCAGGGCTTGTTGCCCACCATTGCAGGAATAATGGTGTGTATTAGTAGGAATAATGTCTCACTGTGTATTAGCAGGAATGATGGTTCACTGTGTATTAGCAGGAATGATGGCTCACTGTGTATTAGCAGGAATAATGGCTCACTGTGTATTAGCAGGAATGACGGCTCACTGTGTATTAGCAGGAATGACGGCTCACTGTGTATTAGCAGGAATAACGGCTCACTGTGTATTAGCAGGAATGACGGCTCACTGTGTGTTAGCAGGAATAACGGCTCACTGTGTATTAGCAGGAATGACGGCTCACTGTGTGTTAGCAGGAATAATGTCTCACTGTGTATTAGCAGGAATAATGTCTCACTGTGTATTAGCAGGAATAATGGCTCACTGTGTATTAGCAGGAATAATGTCTCACTGTATTAGCAGGAATGACGGCTCACAGTATTAGCAGGAATGACGGCTCACAGTATTAGCAGGAATGACGGCTCACTGTATTAGCCGGAATGATGGTTCACTGTGTATTAGCAGGAATGACGGCTCACTGTATTAGCAGGAATAACGGCTCACTGTATTAGCAGGAATGATGGCTCACTCGGTGATGTGTAGCGAGAGTCTGTCTCTCACACAAACACGAGAGAAACCTAGAAGTATAGTGGCTGTGTGACTGGAATGGAGTGACTGCACCCAATGTGTGACTGGAATGGAGTGGCTCCACCCTTTCCTGTCTGTCCTTCTCTTTCACTAATCAGTGGTTTTGATAGGCCTGATTTGGAGAGTATGGAGCAATTTCACCATGGCAGGTAAAACAAAAGACCACAAATGAACACACCACAAATCATTCCCTTTCTATCCCGACACACAAACAAGCAGCACACACACACAATGCACAGCCAAGTGGAACACATCAAATCTGCTACTTTGCATACGGGCCACTTATACAGATAGCCTACTACCACTACACTCAGTCATTGACACCACTTAGGTTGGTTAATAAAGAGTACTTCACCACGAACAGGGAAGCACACTGCATTTCACTGGTGACAGGAAGGCACACAACTCTGCTGAATTCTATTCCTATGGAATCCTCATTATGACACACTATGTCCTCAGAACCTTGTCTTCTCCCACATGTTGTTACATTACAGACTTATTCTAAAATGGATTAAATAACAAAAATTCTTAACAATCTACACACAATACCCCATAAAGGTACAGTGAAAACAGGCTTGTAGAAATTTTAGCAAATTTTTTTTTTTTAAACAAATACCTTATTTACTTTTAGGTTTCAGACCCTTTGCTATGAAACTCGAAATTGAGCTCAGGTGCATCCTGTTTCCATTGATCATCCTTGAAATGTTTCTACAACTTGATTGGAGTCCACCTGTGATAAATTCAATTGATTGAACATGATTTGGAAAGGCACACGCCTGTCTATATAAGGTCCCACAGCTCACAGTGCATGTCAGAGCAAAAACCAAGCCACTAGGTCAAAGGAATTGTCTGTAGAGTGCCGAGACAGGATTGTGTCGAGCCACAGATCTGGGTAAGGGTACCAAAAACTTTCTGCAGAGTTGAAGGTCCCCAAGAACACAGTGGCCCCCATCATTCTTAAATGGAAAAAGTTTGGAACCACCAAGACTCTTCCCTGAGCTGGCTGCCCGGCCAAACTAAGCAATCAGAGGAGAAGGGTCTTGGTCAGGGAGGTAACGAAGAACCCAATGGTCACCCTGGCAGAGCTCTAGAGTTCCTTTGTGAAGATGGATGAATCTTCAAGAAGTACAACCATCTCTGCAGCACTCCACCAATCAGGCCTTTATGGTAGAGTGGCGAGACAGATGCTACTCCTCAGTAAACGGCACATGACTGGCAGCTTGAAGTTTGCCAAAAGTCACCTAAAGACTCAGACCATGAGAAACAAGATTCTCTTGTCTGATGAAACCAAGATTGAACTCTTTGGCTTGAATGCTAAGTGTCACGTCTAGAGGAAACCTGGCACTATCCCTACGGTGAAGCATGGTGGTGGCAGCATCATGTTGTGGGGATGTTTTTCAGTGGCAGGTACTGGCAGACTAGTCAGGATCGGGGCAAAGATAAACAGAGCAAAGTAAAGAGAGATCCTTGATGAAAACCTACTCCAGTGCGCTCAGGATCTTAGCCTGGGGTGAAGGTTCTCCTTCCAACAGGAGAACGACCTGAAGCACACAGCCAAGACAAGCAGGAGTGGCTTTGGGACAAGTCTCTGAATGTCCTTGAGTGGCCCAGCCAGAGCCCGGACTTGAACCCGATCGAACATCTCTGGAGACCTGAAAATAGCTGTGCAGCGACTCTCCCCATCCAACCTGACAGAGCTTGAGAGGATCTGCAGAGAAGAATGGGAGAAACTCCCCAAATACATGTGTGCCAAGAAAACTCAAGGCTGTAATCACTGTCTAATGTGCTTCAACAAAGTACTGAGTAATGCCAAGCGCTGCCATTGGACTCTGGAGCAGTGGAAATGTGTTCTCTGGAGTGATGAATCACGCTTCACCATCTGGCTGTCCAAACCCAAATCTGGGTTCATATGTACCTGTCCTCTCCTCACCTCTCATTATGCATTGTGGTACTGTCGCTCTCTCTCACCCTCTCTATTTCTCCTTCTCTCTTATCCTCTGTTAGTCTCTCAATCATTTCTCTCTGTGATGAGGATCTCTTTCCTCTCACCCTTTATTTCTCCTCCCTCTGTGTTGCTCTGTATTTCTCTCTCTCTCTCTCTCTCTCTCTCTCTCCACCTCTATCTCGGCTTGTATGTTGTTATTGTACAGTCTTTCTCTCCCCATCTACTTCTCTCTCCTTCTCTATCCTGACCAGTAGATTGTTAGTAGTCTCCCTCTGTCTCTCGTCCTCACTTTCACCCTCATCTGTTGTTGGTTGTCTCCCTCTCCCCCTCTCCTCCCTCTCTATCTCTGTGTCACCTGTGAGTAACGACGGACCGTGGACTCTATTCATCACCCTCTCCTGCACATGCTCAGTAGCTCTTCATTATATTAATTACTCTCATTGGAAGAGTGATCATCAGTCCTGTCAGAATCCATCACGCCCAGGTTCCCATGACATTGAGGACCCTGTTGTGGTCCGCATGGTAAACAATCACCGGTGGGTGCCTGCCGGTAACGGGACTGATGACTGGCGGCCCCGCCGGAACCCGTGGGGGGTGGGCTCTAAATACCCAGGAGGCACCACTCCTGCAGAGCCCCACCCTTCGCTGCCACAGCCACACTGTCCTAAGCACTGTTACAATATCAAATATGTTTTCATCCCCATCATAAATGAGGTGAGGATTGGCTGTCGGGTAAACGGATTCTGTATCTGTGATTAGAGGCGACAAAGAACTAACTGTTTCTTATGCTTTAAAGTTGTGACGAAGGTGGTTCCTTCTTAGTGTGGAGAAGCTTGGGTGATTCACATCATGTGTAACCTTGCTTGAGACCTGAAGACTTGTGTTTGCTAGCATAGCTTAATGCCTAGGCTTCAAATCAAATCAGAGTTTATTGGTCACATAAACATGTTTAGCAGATGTTATTGTGGGTGTCGTAAAATGCTTGTATTTCTAGCTCCAACAGTGCAGTAATATCTCAGCTCAGTGGGATAATGCGATCTTAAGGATTCTGCTAATATAGAACCTGTCCAGCATCAGAAATCTGCAGCTATTAAGAGCCAATCAGGCCCAGTGATATAACAGCTCTCTCTATGGCCTTTTCACTCCCTGTTTAAGGTTGTCTTCATGGTCAATTGACCTAATGCCTCATCCCTGTCTCTGTTAATTGGAACAGTTAGAGAGAGAGAGCATTTGGGGTGTTCTTTCCATCCCTCTGTGCCACATCCATCTTCCCATAATGCATCCTGACGGGGTGGAACTGCCCCTCCCCCCGTGTACCGTGTCACCCGCAGAACGGGCCGCCTGCTGAACATGGAATGATGGGATACGGCGTTCTTTGCTGTCATCACTAATCCTGCGCTCTAATCCACACAGCTGAATCTTTTTCTCACCCTAAAGTGTTTACACACACACACACACACGCAGGTGGCAGTCGCCCCCAGGGCACTGGGCTGTGGTAAGCAGGTAAATATAGAGAGGACTCTGCTGCTGTCTGTCATAGGTAAATGTGAGGGATTGGAGCTATGCTGCCTCTTCCAAAGCTCTTCCTGGTTATTCCCAATAATACCCCCCCCCCTCACGGGGCCAAAGCACTTCCTGGCTTCTCATTGGTATTCCGATTCCAACCGGGCCACCGCCAATGGCTTCTCCCAAGGGCTCACTCTCACTGGGGAGGGTTTGCTGGATGGGATTATGGAATCGTTTTTCAGTACCTGTAACGGGCCACTTGATTTTGAGATGAATGGAGTTGGTCAACATTATCATTTCTTTCTAATGTAAATCTGCTGCTCACAATATGTGTGTGTGTGTCTCTAATTTCCCTCTAATGTAACGGCCTTGTAAAGAGACAGTAAGGGGTGTATGTGTCATGTCCTAATGTAACTGCCCTGTAGATCACTGCATGTTACCTTCAGATCAATACTCTGGAGTGTGTGAAAAATGCGACCAATGTTTCATGTACAGTCCCCTCAACACACCCTGTACACACACGCAGGCACACACACATTACATGCACAAAGTAAAACAGCCTCATATACAGTGCATTTGGAAAGTATCCAGACCTCTTCACTTTTTCCACATTTTGTTATGTTACAGCCTTGTTCTAAAATTGATTTTAAAATTGTTTTGCCTCACTCAATACACTATAGCCCATAATGACAAAGTGAAAACAGGTTTTTAGAAATGTTTTTAAATATATAAGAAAAAAATGTACGTAAGGATTCAGACCCTTTTCTATGAGACTCAAAATTGAGCTCAGGTGCATCCTGTTTCTACTGATCATCCTTAACTGGAGTCCACCTGTGGTAAATTCAATTGATTGGAAATTATTTGGAAAGGCACACCTGTATATAAAAAGGTCCCACAGTTGACAGTACATGTCAGAGCAAAAACCAAGCCATGAGGTCTAAGGAATTGTCCGTAGAGCTCCGAGACAAGACTGTGTCGAGGCACAGATCTGGGGAAGTGTACCAAATATGTCTGCGGCACTGAAGGTCCCCAGAACACAGTGGCCGCCATCATTCTTAAAAGGAAGAAGTTTTGGACCACCAAGACTCTTCCTAGAGCTGGCTGCCCGGACAAACTGAGCAATCAGGAGAGAAGGGCCAAGGTGACCAAGAACACGATGGATCTCTCTGACAGAGCTCTAGAGTTAATTTGTGGAGATGGAGGAATCTTCCAGAAAGACAACCATCTCTGCAGCATTCCACCGATTAGGCCTTTACGGTAGAGTGGCGAGACAGATGCTACTCCTCAGTAAACGGCACATGACTGGCAGCTTGAAGTTTGCCAAAAGTCACCTAAAGACTCAGACCATGAGAAACAAGATTCTCTTGTCTGATGAAACCAAGATTGAACTCTTTGGCTTGAATGCTAAGTGTCACGTCTAGAGGAAACCTGGCACCATCCCTTCGGTGAAGCATGGTGGTGGCAGTATCATGCTGTGGGGATGTTTTTCAGTGACATGGACTGGGAGACTAGACAGGATTGAGGCAAAGATGAACGGAGCATATTACAGAGGGATCCTTGATGAAAACCTGCTCCAGAGCACTCAGGACCTCAGACTGGGGTGAAGGTTCTCCTTTCAACAGGACGACGACCTGAAGCACACAGCCAAGACAACGCAAGAGTGGCTTTGGGACAAGTCTCTGAATGTCCTTGAGTGTCCCAGTCAGAGCCTGGACTTGAACCAGATTGAACATCTTTGGAGAGACCTGAAAATAGCTGTGCAGCAACATCTCTGCAGAGAGGAATGGGAGAAACTTTCCAAATACATGTGTGCCAAGCTTGTAGCGTCATACCCAAGAAGATTCAAGGTTGTAATCACTGCCAAAGGTGCTTCAACAAAGTACTGAGTAAAGGGTCTGAATAATTATGTAAATATGATATTCCTGGTTTTATATTGAAGAAATTAGCAAAAATATCTAAAAACCTGTTTTTACTTTGTCGCTATGGGTTATTGTGTGTAGATTGAATTTTAGAATAAGGCTGTAGCCTAACAAAATGTGGAGAATGTCAAGGGGTCTGAATACTTTCCGTTCAAAAGTTTGGGGTCACTTAGAAATGTCCTTGTTTTGAAAAAAAAAAAAGTCCATTAAAACAACATCAAATTGATCAGAAATACAGTGTAGACATTGTTAATGTTGTAAATTACTATTCATTCTCTCTCTCTCAGCTGGAAACGGCTGATTTTGTATGGAATATCTACATAGGCGTAAAGAGGCCATTATCAGCAACCATCACTCCTGTGTTCCAATCCAAGTTTATCATTTTAAAAGGCAAATTGATCATTGGAAAACCCTTTTGCAATTATGTTAGCACAGCTGAAAACAGTTGTTCTGATTAAAGCAATAAAACTGGCCTTCTTTAAACTAGTTGAGTGTCTGGAGCATTAGCATTTGTGGGTTTGATTACAGGCTCAAAATGGCCAGAAACAAATACATTTCTTCTGAAACTCATCAGTCTATTCTTGTTCTGAGAAATTAAGGCTATTCCATGCGAGAAATTGCCAAGAAACTGAAGATCTCGTACAATGCTGTGTACTACTCCCTTCACAGAACAGCGCAAACTGGCTCTAACCAGAATAGAATGAGTGGGAGGCCCCGGTGCACAACTGAGCAAGAGGACAAGTACATTATAGTGTCTAGTTTGAGAAACAGACAAAAAAGTGCTTTTCTTTCAAAAACAAGGACATTTCTAAGTGACCCCAAACCTTTGAACAGTAGTGTATATAGCGAGAGAGAGGCAGAAATAGAGACAGATGGGGGGAGAAAGAGAGAGGTGGAGAGTGTGTGGGCCATGGCTGTGTCACTCCTGGGGTGTAATCTCTGTAGCAGTGTCACTGACTAGGAAGCAGTCAGAGGCTCCATCCATCCTCTATCCTCTAAAGCAGTCAGAGGCTCCATCCATCCTCTATTCGCTAAAGCTCATTGATCGTGTCAGAGACCAGACAGAGTGAGGGCCGGTCACTCCCTCCCTCGCACCCTTCTTCCTCCTTATTCCCTCTTTCTTTCCTTCTCTCTTTCATTCTCTCTCTCTCTCTGGATCAATATTGATTATTATCTTTAAACTGCCTGTCTGTGGAGTGCCTGTGAAGGGGTCCTGCCTATAGGTGTGGGGAGGAGAGGAGGACCAATAGAGACAGGGAGTGAGAAAGAGAGTGTGAAGAGACATAAAAAGGATGAGAAGAGAAGATATTGATCTCTTTTTGGGGGGATTATCACCGTCTCCTTTGTATGAGGGAGATGTGCCTGGATGGAGAGAGAGGAAGGTGGAGAAAGAAACAGAATATGGGCTTGAATAACAGGAGTAAGAGGAAGGAGAGAAAAATAATGAAAAGGAGAAGGGCAAGGTAAACCAGTGATGGTTTTCAGGAATAAAGTGTGTGGCTATTGATCTACCCCACAGTGAGATTTCTTCAGTCCTAAATGTCATGTCATTATCAACACGTTTGGACTGAAGTGATCCCAAATCTGTCAAACAATCAGCTTTCCACTCTTACTTAGGAATGACCAGTGTTCCATCCTTCCAACTAGCTTTCCACTCTTACTCAGGAATTAACAGTATTCTAGCCTTCCAACTAGCTTTCCAATCTTACTTATGGTTTCTTTGCAATGGTCTGGTCATTTTGTGGTCACTGCAATGTGACCATCCTTATCTCCTTGTTTGTAGCGGTCATCTGCAGGTCGCCTTGTGGTCATAGGAGATGTGTATCTATGTGCCCCCCTCCTCCTCCTTCAATCATTTTCTCTGCCCGGCCCATGATCGTCATTGACACTCAAATGATGGAAGTGAATAAAACTCATTATGGACAGTCAGTGTGAGTCATGGGGAACATTAAAAGTTGCGTCTGGCCACCTCCTGCCTCTCATCCTTTAGCCTGTTTTATGATTCTACTGTCCGGTCCTAGACCCGCTTACCCATGCCAAAGTCCATCAATCCACACCTACAATACGCCCCCCTCCTCCAGCCTAGCCCTCCCCCTCTGGCTAAAAGACATGGACAAAGGAGGAGTGAGGGAGATGGGGGGGGTAGGAGGGCTGGACAGAAGAGGGGAGGGGTGAGGAAGCTGAGGTGGAGGATAGGAGGGCTGGACAGGAGAGAGGAGAGGGGAGGGGAGGAATGAGGGAGATGGGGGGGGGTAGTAGGGCTGGACAGAAGAGGGGAGAGGGGAGGGGAGGAGTGAGGAAGCTGAGGTGGAGGGCTGGACAGGAGAGGAGAGGGGAGGGGAGGGGAGGAGTGAGGGAGATGGGGGGTTAGGAGGGCTGGGCAGAAGAGGGGAGAGGGGAGGGGAGGAATGAGGGAGATGGGGGGTAGTAGGGCTAGACAGAAGAGGGGAGAGGGGAGGGGAGGGGAGGAGTGAGGAAGCTGAGGTGAAGGGCTGGACAGGAGAGGAGAGGGGAGGGGAGGGGAGGAGTGAGGGAGATGGGGGGTAGAAGGGCTGGACAGGAGAGGGGAGGGGAGGAGTGAGGAAGCTGAGGTGGAGGATAGAAGGGCTGGACAGGAGAGGGGAGAGATTATGGTCAATTCTCTGACTGCTCTTCTGTATAGGTCATGGCACTGTTAGCTGACCAATCCTATGTCTCTAACATCACTCTATGCTTCTTAGTGCGTTCTAAGATCTAGTTTGCAGATGATCTGGTGATTCTGTCCCCAACCAAGTAGGGCCTACAGCAGCACCATGATCTTCTGCAAAAACATCCTCCCTGTACAACGTAAAACACCCAATAATGCTTGCAGAGCAGAATTAAGATGATTCCCCCTAATTATCGAAATCAATGTAGACCAGTTAAATTCTATAACCACCTAAAAATAAATTATTCTCAAACCTTCCATAACAAATCCCTCGCCAGCTGATATAGGGTCTCTGTTGTTCACAAACAAAAAAGACCCCACAGAGCCCCAGGACAGAAACACAATTAGACCCAACATTGTAAAGAATCAACAAAGAAACTGAGCAAACTGGAATCTTATTAGGCTCTAAACAGAGAGTACACAGTGGCAGAATACCTGACCACTGCGACTGACCCAAATTGAAGGAAAGCTTTGACTATATACAGACTCAGTGAGCATAGCTTTGCTATTGAGAGAGGCCGCCGTAGGCAGACTGTGCCCACTGCCCACAAAATGAGATGGAAACCGAGCTGCACTTCCTAACCAAATGTATGACCATATTAAAGACATATTTCCCTCAGATTACACAGATCCACAAAGAATTTGAAAAGACATTCAATCTTAATAAACTCCCATATCTATTAGGTGAAATACCAGTGTGCCATCACAACAGCAACACAACAGCAACACAACAGCAACACAACAGCAACACAACAGCAGCATGACCAGTTGTCACAAGGAAAGGACAACCAGTGAAGAACAAACACCATTGTAAATACAACCAATATTTATGTTTATTAATTTTCCCTTTTATACTTCAACTATTTGTCAATTGTTACAACACTGTACTTAGCCAATAATGTAAGATTTTAAACGTCTTTAGTATTTTAAAACTTTTGTAAGTAATGTTTACTGTTAATTCCTTTCTTTTTTTCTGTTTATTTACGTTGTTTATTTCCCTTTTTGTTTGTCTATTCCACTTGCTTTGGCAATGTGAACACGTTTCCCATGCCAATAAAGCCCTTTGAATTGAAATGACTTACATTTAATTGAGAGAGAGAGAGAGAGATCCCTTTGAATTTAATTGAAATTGAGAGAGAGAGAGAGAGAGAGAGAGAGAGACCGAGAGAAGGGGGGGAGAGAGGGAGAGAGAAGGGGAAAGATGCCAGGGGTCACATGATTGCACGACAAACCCATAAAAGTTCCATTAACCCCCTTCCCCCACCTTCGTCCCAACCCCACCACCCTCGTCCCCACCACCCTCGTCTCTCCCTGGCCCCCACCACCCTCGTCTCTCCCTGACTCTGAGTTCCTGGTCTATGAGTCAGGTCCTGGAGACACCACAGGTCTGTGTCACAATGTCTTTCCTCTAAAGCCCAGGGCCTTGATTCCCTTGGTTTGCATCCCAAAGGGCACCGTATTCCCCATAGGGCTCTGGTCAAAAGTAGTGCACTGTGCAGGCTATTTGGTGCCATTTGGGACGCAGGCTAGTTTTTGTCATGGTCAACATCCTTTTTCAAACCTGCCTACCTATATACACTCTCAATCTGTACACTTATATACACTCCGGTGTACATACAAACCAAATACACTCTCTCCCTCCCAAAACCCACGTAAAGACCCAAACACCCTCCTGAACAACTAGCCTGTCATCATACTAATATCAACACGCAAACACCCTCCTGAACAACTAACCTGTCATCATACTAACATCAACACACAAACACCCTCCTGAACAACTAGCCTGTCATCATACTAACATCAACACACAAACACCCTCTTGAACAACTAACCTGTCATCATACTAACATCAACACACACCCCCTCCTGAACAACTAGCCTGTCATCATACTAACATCAACACACAAACACCCTCAACACACCCCCTTGAACAACTAACCTGTCATCATACTAACATCACACACACCCCCTCCTGAACAACTAGCCTGTCATCATACTAACATCAACACACAAACCCCCTCCTGAACAACTAGCCTGTCATCATACTAACATCAACACACAAACACCCTCCTGAACAACTAGCCTGTCATCATACTAACATCAACACACAAACACCCTCCTGAACAACTAACCTGTCATCATACTAACATCAACACACAAACACCCTCCTGAACAACTAGCCTGTCATCATACTAACATCAACACACAAACCCCTCCTGAACAACTAGCCTGTCATCATACTAATATCATACTAACACAACACACAAACCCCTCCTGAACAACTAACCTGTCATCATACTAACATCAACACACAAACACCCTCCTGAACAACTAGCCTGTCATCATACTAACATCAACACACAAACACCCTCCTGAACAACTAACCTGTCATCATACTAACATCAACACACAAACACCCTCCTGAACAACTAACCTGTCATCATACTAACATCAACACACAAACACCCTCCTGAACAACTAGCCTGTCATCATACTAACATCAACACACAAACACCCTCCTGAACAACTAACCTGTCATCATACTAACATCAACACACACACACCCTCCTGAACAACTAGCCTGTCATCATACTAACATCAACACACAAACACCCTCCTGAACAACTAGCCTGTCATCATACTAACATCAACACACAAACACCCTCCTGAACAACTAACCTGTCATCATACTAACATCAACACACAAACACCCTCCTGAACAACTAACCTGTCATCATACTAACATCAACACACACCCCCCTCCTGAACAACTAACCTGTCATCATACTAACATCAACACACAAACACCCTCCTGAACAACTAGCCTGTCATCATACTAACATCAACACACAAACACCCTCCTGAACAACTAACCTGTCATCATACTAACATCAACACACAAACACCCTCCTGAACAACTAACCTGTCATCATACTAACATCAACACACAAACACCCTCCTGAACAACTAACCTGTCATCATACTAACATCAACACACACACCCCCTCCTGAACAACTAACCTGTCATCATACTAACATCAACACACAAACACCCTCCTGAACAACTAACCTGTCATCATACTAACATCAACACACAAACACCCTCCTGAACAACTAACCTGTCATCATACTAACATCAACACACAAACACCCTCCTGAACAACTAACCTGTCATCATACTAACATCAACACACAAACACCCTCCTGAACAACTAACCTGTCATCATACTAACATCAACACACAAACACCCTCCTGAACAACTAACCTGTCATCATACTAACATCAACACACAAACACCCTCCTGAACAACTAGCCTGTCATCATACTAACATCAACACACAAACACCCTCCTGAACAACTAACCTGTCATCATACTAACATCAACACACAAACACCCTCCTGAACAACTAACCTGTCATCATACTAATATCAACACACAAACACCCTCCTGAACAACTAGCCTGTCATCATACTAACATCAACACACAAACACCCTCCTGAACAACTAACCTGTCATCAACACACAAATACTGAACAACTAACCTGTCATCACACCCCCTCCTGAACAACTAACCTGTCATCATACTAACATCAACACACAAACACCCTCCTGAACAACTAACCTGTCATCATACTAACATCAACACACAAACACCCTCCTGAACAACTAACCTGTCATCATACTAACATCAACACACAAACACCCTCCTGAACAACTAACCTGTCATCATACTAACATCAACACACAAACACCCTCCTGAACAACTAACCTGTCATCATATTAACATCAACACACAAACACCCTCCTGAACAACTAGCCTGTCATCATACTAACATCAACACACACATCATCACTTACATAGCACAGACCCTCCTGGAGCGACTCACAAACCATTACACACACATACACACACTCCTCCCTTTCGGTCCTTCCCTCCCTCTTTCTCTCTAGAAGTTTATATGTTTGGGGAGGTCTGCTCAAAGACTAACAGTGTGAGTGGCCTTTCAAAGCATTTCCTTTAAAGACACTAAGTACAGGCTCTTAGAAAGGGCATCAGTGAACAGCTATCTCGCTACTATCTCCCCTGGTCTCTTTCCCACGGCTTAACCTCACCTTGCTCACTTACAGAGCCTTCAGAAAGTATTCAAACCTCTTGACTTATTCCACATTTTGTTGGGTTACAGGCTGAGTTCAACATGGATTAAATATACAGTACTAGTCAAAGGTTTGCACACACCTACTCATTCAAGGGGTTTTATTCATTTTCTTCACTATTTTCTACATTGTAGAAGAATATTGAAGACATGAAAACTATGAAATAACATGAAATCACGTAATAACAAAAAAATTGTTAAACAAATCAAAATATATGTTATAATTGAGATTCTTCAAAGTAGCCAACCTTTGCCTCATGAGGTAGTTACCTGGAATGCATTTCAATTAACAGGTGTGCCTTGTTAAAAGTTCATTTGTGGAATTGATTTAGTTCTTAATGCGTTTGAGCCAATAAGTTGTGTTGTGACAAGGTAGGGGAGGTATACAGAAGATCGCCCTATTTGGTAAAAGACCAAGTCCATATTATGGCAAGAACAGCTCAAATAAGAAAGAGAAACAACAGTCCATCATTACTTTAAGACATAAAGGTCAGTCAATCTGGAAAATTTCAAGAACTTTGCACTTTTTTTTCAAGTGCAGTCACAAAAACCATCATGTGCTATGATGAAACTGGCTCTCATGAGGACCGCCACAGACTTGCCAGCCTCAGAAATTGCAGCCCAAATAAATGCTTCACAGAGTTCAAGTAACAGACACATCTCAACATCAACTGTTCAGAGGAGACTGCGTGAATCAGGCCTTCATGGTCCAATTGCTGCTAAGAAACCACTACCAAAGGACACCAATAATAAGAAGAGACTTGCTTGTCCAAGAAACACGAGCATTGGACATTAGACCGGTGGAAATCTGTCCTTTGGTCTGATGACTCCATATTTGAGACCGCAGTGTCTTTGTGAGACGCAGAGTAGGTGAACGGATGATCTCTGCATGTGTGGTTCCCACCGTGAAGCATGGAGGAGGAGGTGTGATGGTGTGGGGGTGCTTTGCTGGTTACACTGTCTGTGAGTTATTTGGAATTCAAGGCACGCTTAACCAGCATGGCTACCACAGCATTCCGTAGTGATACTCCATCTCATCTGGTTTGCGCTTTGTGGGACTATCATTTGTTTTCCAACAAGACAATGACCCAACACCCCTCCAGGCTGTGTTAGGGCTATTTGACCAAGAAGGAGAGTGATGGAGTGATGCATCAGATGACCTGGCCTCCACAATCGCCCGACCTCAAACCAATTGAGATGGTTTGGGATGAGTTGGACCTGCAAAGTGAAGGAAAAGCAGCCAAGTGCTCAGCATATGTGTGAACTCCTTCAAGACTGTTGGAAAAGCATTCCAGGTGAAGCTGATTGAGAGAATGCCAAGAGTGTGCAAAGCTGTCATCAAGGCAAAGGGTGGCTACTACATGATTTCATATGTGTTATTTCATAGTTCTGATGTCTTCTCTATTATTCTACAATGTAGAAAATAGTCCAAAATAAAATTAATATCCCTTGAATGAGTAGGTGTGTCCAAACTTTTGACTGGTACTGTATGTATTTTTCTCACCTGTCTACACACAGTACCCCATCATGACAAAGTGAAAACAAGTTTTTAGACATTTTTGCAAATGTATTGAAAATGAAACACAGAAATATCTCATTAACATAAGTATTCACACCCATGAGCCAATACTTTCTTTAAGCGTCTTTGGTAGCGATTAAAGCTGTTAGTCTTTCTGGGTAAATCTATAAGGCCGGGTCTGGACTTGAGAGTACATGCAGCTTTAGAGTTCTGATCATGGAATTCTGTCATGTATCTACATTTAAATGTGTCCACAATGTGTCCGGATTCCCTATTCCCATACTATATTCAAATGCCAGAAGGCATTCTACAAATGGTGGAATAGGCAAAATATTATAACACAACAACTAATGGCAGTAGCTAACTACTGTAGCTAACAAGCCAGCTAACCTCTGTAGGTTAGCATAACTCTAGCTAAACAAAAAATATATTTTATAAATATTAGCTAGCTGGCTAGCATTTTATGAGACCAGCAAACACATTCCTCACACTCTAGGAATGTATTTCTTCCAACATCATAATGAAATGGTGTCTCTCGGTCCAAAACACAGGTTTTCTGAAGACTTGTGGGAGGAGTTCTGATGACGTCACCAACTGTATGCACTTTCGGTAGCCTGATTGCATTCAGACTGAGGAGAAATCCACACATAATGCATCCCTGACCACCTCATGAAGTGGTCAGACAGATCTGAACACAATTACACCACAAAGACACTTTTGTGCGTCTAGACCCGTCTTTTTAATGCAATCTTCGTATTCTGATAGCAGAAGTCGCATGTAGGTGTCAGGTGTAGACACGACCTAAGAGCTTCCCACACCTGGATTGTGCAACATTTGCCCATTATTCTTTTCAAAATTCTTCAAACTCTGTCAAAATGGTTGTTGATTATTGCTAGACGACCATTTTCAGGTCTTGCCATTAGATTTCCAGGTAGATTTTAGTAAAACAATTTACTCGGCCACTCAGCAACATTCACTGTCTTCTTAGTAAACAACTCCCATGTAGATTTGGACTTGAGTTTTAGGTTATTGTCCTGCTGAAGGTGAATTCATCTTCCAGGGTCTGGTGGAAAGCAGACTAAACCAGGTTTTCCTCTAGTATTTTGCTTGTGCTTAGCTCTATTCCGTTTCTTTTTTATCCTGAAAAACTCCCCAAGCATACCCATAACATGATGCAGCCACCACTATGCTTGAAAATATGGAGAGTGGTATTCAGTAATGTGTTGTATTGGATTTGCCCCAAACATAATACATTACACTTTGTATTCATGACAAAAAGTTAATTGCTTTGCCACATGTTTTGCAGGATAACTTTAGTGCCTTGTTGTAAACGGGCATTGGAAAACCTCCCTGGTCTTTGTGGTTGAATCTGTGTTTGAAATTCACTGCTCAACTGAGGGACCTTACAGATATCGGTATGTGTGGGGTACAGAGATGAGGTAGTCATTCAAAAATAATGTTAAACACTGTTATTCCACATCGAATGAGTCCATGCAACTTATTATGTGACTTGTTAATCACATTTTTATTCCTGAACTTATTTAGTCTTGCCATAACAAAGGGGTTGAATACTTATTGACTCAAGAAGTTTAATTTTTTATGAATTTGTAAACATTTCAAAGAACATAATTCCACTTTGACATTAGGGGCTAT
The DNA here is from genome assembly GCF_018296145.1 of Oncorhynchus tshawytscha. Lineage (NCBI taxonomy): Eukaryota > Metazoa > Chordata > Actinopteri > Salmoniformes > Salmonidae > Oncorhynchus > Oncorhynchus tshawytscha. The sequence goes on from NC_056459.1 coordinate 25,867,017, forward strand.
TCTGTGTGAGTGATTGTGGACTTCAGGAAACAGCAGAGGGAACACCCCCATCCACATCGATGGAACAGTAGTGGAGAGGGTAGCAAGTTTTAAGTTCCTCGGCATACACATCACAGACAAACTGAATTGGTCCACTCACACAGACAGCATCGTGAGGAAGGCGCAGCAGCGCCTCTTCAACCTCAGGAGGCTGAAGAAATTCGGCTTGTCACCAAAAGCACTCACAAACTTCTACAGATGCACAATCGAGAGCATCCTGGCGGGCTGTATCACCGCCTGGTATGGCAACTGCACCGCCCTCAACCGTAAGGCTCTCCAGAGGGTAGTGAGGTCTGCACAACGCATCACCGGGGGCAAACTACCTGCCCTCCAGGACACCTACACCACCCGATGCTACAGGAAGGCCATAAAGATCATCAAGGACATCAACCACCCGAGCCACTGCCTGTTCACCCCGCTGCCATCCAGAAGGCGAGGTCAGTACAGGTGCATCAAAGCTGGGACCGAGAGACTGAAAAACAGCTTCTATCTCAAGGCCATCAGACTGTTAAACAGCCACCACTAACATTGAGTGGCTACTGCCAACACACTTCAATGACACTGACTCTACTCCAGCCACTTTAATCATGGGAAATGATGTAAATATATCACTAGCCACTTTAAACAATGCTACCTTATATAATGTTACTTACCCTACATTGTTCATCTCATATGCATACGTTGATACTGTACTCTATATCATCGACTGCATCCTTATGTAATACATGTATCACTAGCCACTTTAACTATGCCACTTGGTTTACATACTTATCTCATATGTATATACTGTACTCGATATCATCTACTGTATCTTGCCTATGCTGCTCTGTACCATCACTCATTCATATATCCTTATGTACATATTCTTTATCCCTTACACTGTGTATGACAGTAGTTTTTTTGGAATTGTTAGTTAGATTACTTGCTCGTTATTACTGCATTGTCGGAACTAGAAGCACAAGCATTTCGCTACACTCGCATTAACATCTGCTAACCATGTGTATGTGACAAATAAAATTTGATTTGATTTGATTTGATTTGTGTTGGCCAGTGACAAAGCAAAATCCCTATTTAATCCATTTTAAATTTAGGCTGTAACTTAACAAAATGGTGAAAAAGTGAAGGGGTGTGAACACACTTGTAACCCCCTGAACACACACCACACACACACACTAGAATGTCTTAACTGTTCATTTTCTTTTACTTTGAAAATGTGGAGCAGAATGCGAAGATTGGGGGGGGTGGACTTTCACTAGTGTCTTTAAGGGTGAAAATAAAATATCTGACCCTGTTCTACTGGTGGGCAGGGTCAACTCCTTTCTTCATTCTGTTGAAATTCTCTTACAGGATGGTCAATTAGGACCATTGATGTCACAAAACTCTGCTCATTGGTCAGCAGTCAGTGGTCAGAGCGACTCAGCAGTTTGGGCTGACCGTGAGTCGAAGGGACGAGCAGGTAGAGGGGGAAGCCCAGACATCGCAGTACTTCTGGAGGGGTGCAGCAGGCCGAGTGTGATGGTCACGGGACGGGAAATAATGACAATACATTACGCACCCATACACACACACACACACACACACACACAGACACACACACAGACACACACACAGACACACACACAGACACACACACAGAGACACACAGACACACACACACACACACACAGACACACACACACACACACACAGAGACACACACACACACACAGACACACACACACACAGACACACACACAGAGACACACACACACACACACACACACAGAGACACACACACACACACAGACACACACACAGAGACACACACACACACACAGAGACACACACACACACACACACAGACACACACACAGAGACACACAGACACACACACACAGAGACACACAGACACACACACACACACACACACAGACACACACAAAGCAGTACACAAACACACACACATAGAAACACACACACACACATACACAATGTGGTACACACACAAACACACACACACATACACAAAGCGGTACTCCCACACACACACAGGTAGCAAAGGGCAAAAGGTTGTCTATACCACCTGCCACAGAAGAGCACATTGTCAGTGTATTTTTTCATCCATATACAATATTGACCAAATACCCACCAGACAATACTGATCGATACCCAAACACATTCACTGTAAACTCTTTCTACTCAAAAACAACATGACGTGGTCTCCATAAGATTTGATTGACATATTTAATGGTTGATATTCACTGTCATATGGCACATTCTCACTGAGGATATCAATGTAACCCAAAGCTGTTGAGGCTTACAGAAACCAGTGTCAAAGACCTAGCACTCCTTCTATGGTCCACAACAACATTACTGCTCGACTGTGTGGCTGTGCACAATATAACTGTGTGGCTGTGCACAATATAACTGTGTGGCTGTATACAATATAACTGTGTGGCTGTGCACAATATTACTGTGTGGCTGTGCACAATATAACTGTGTGGCAGTGTACAATATAACTGTGTGGCTGTGCACAATATTACTGTGTGGCTGTGTACAATATAACTGTGTGGCTGTGCACAATATAACTGTGTGAATATATTACTGCTTTTGAACATTTTCCCTCTGTGTGTGTGTGTTTACGTTCTCTCTCCTTATGATGATTCTCTGGGAACGAGCGGGAAAACTTTCCCTGTCGCCATCAGTGAAGCCGTTGCCGAGCAGTAAAGCGGCCAACATGCAGTAAAATAAAATGATGTGTGGAGAGCTGGACCGATCTGCAAAGCCATTGGCTGCCCAGAGGGTCGTAAAACAATAACACTCCCCCATAAAACAAAGTGCTTATTAAATTATTTTAAACAATGTTGCATGATCTGGGTGAGTTCCATAAGCTGTGTTGAAAAAACAGAAGATGTGATGTATGAGTTCCATAAGCTGTGTTCCACAAACAGAATATGTGATGTATGAATTCCACAGGCTGTGTTCCACAAACAGAAGATGTGATGTATGAATTCCACAGGCTGTGTTCCACAAACAGATGATGTGATGTATGAATTCCACAGGCTGTGTTCCACAAACAGAATATGTGATGTATGAATTCTACAGGCTGTGTTCCAAAAACAGAATATGTGATGTATGAATTCCACAGGCTGTGTTCCACAAACAGATGATGTGATGTATGAATTCCACAGGCTGTGTTCCACAAACAGAATATGTGATGTATGAATTCCACAGGCTGTGTTCCACAAACAGATGATGTGATGGAGCAAGCTGGGGAAAAACAAGATAATGATAACTATAACAACTCTATCACATCACTATCAGCATGCTGAATAGGAGACCCTGATGTAGCCAGCAGAATGATCGGTATGGTCACTCCTACCCATACTCCTACCTACACTACTACCTGTATTACTACCTGTACTACAACCTATACCCCTACCTATACTACTACTTATACTCCTACCTATACTCCTACCTACACTACTACCTGTACTACTACCTGTACTACAACCTATACCCCTACCTATACTACTACTTATACTCCTACCTATACCCCTACCTATACTACTACTTATACTCCTACCTACACTACTACCTGTAGTAGTAGGTAGGAGTACCTGTAGCACTACTACCTATAGAGCTCCATTTTTATGGAACGGTCTGCCTACCCATGTCAGAGACGCAAACTCGGTCTCAACCTTTAAGTCTTTACTGAAGACTCATCTCTTCAGTGGGTCATATGATTGAGTGTAGTCTGGCCCAGGAGTGTGAAGGTGAACGGAAAGGCTCTGGAGCAACGAACCGCCCTTGCTGTCTCTGCCTGGCCGGTTCCCCTCTTTCCACTGGGATTCTCTGCCTCTAACCCTATTACAGGGGCTGGGTCACTGGCTTACTGGGGCTCTCTCATGCCGTCCCTGGAGGGGGTGCGTCACCTGAGTGGGTTGATTCACTGTTGTGGTCATCCTGTCTGGGTTGGCGCCCCCCTTGGGTTGTGCCGTGGCGGAGATCTTTGTGGGCTATACTCAGCCTTGTCTCAGGATGGTAAGTTGGTGGTTGAAGATATCCCTCTAGTGGTGTGGGGGCTGTGCTTTGGCAAAGTGGGTGGGGTTATATCCTTCCTGTTTGGCCCTGTCCGGGGTGACCTCGGATGGGGCCACAGTGTCTCCTGACCCCTCCTGTCTCAGCCTCCAGTATTTATGCTGCAGTAGTTTATGTGTCGGGGGGCTGGGGTCAGTTTGTTATATCTGGAGTACTTCTCCTGTCCTATTCGGTGTCCTGTGTGAATCTAAGTGTGCGTTCTCTAATTCTCTCCTTCTCTCTTTCTTTCTCTCTCTCGGAGGACCTGAGCCTTAGGACCTGAGCTCCAGGACTACCTGACATGATGACTCCTTGCTGTCCCCAGTCCACCTGGCCATGCTGCTGTTCCAGTTTCAACTGACCTGAGCCCTAGGACCATGCCCCAGGACTACCTGACATGATGACTCCTTGCTGTCCCCAGTCCACCTGGCCATGCTGCTGCTCCAGTTTCAACTTCCACCTGACTGTGCTGCTGCTCCAGTTTCAACTGTTCTGCCTTATTATTATTCGACCATGCTGGTCATTTATGAACATCTTGGCCATGTTCTGTTATAATCTCCACCCGGCACAGCCAGAAGAGGACTGGCCACCCCACATAGCCTGGTTCCTCTCTAGGTTTCTTCCTAGGTTTTGGCCTTTCTAGGGAGTTTTTCCTAGCCACCGTGCTTCTACACCTGCATTGCTTGCTGTTTGGGGTTTTAGGCTGGGTTTCTGTACAGCACTTTGAGATATCAGCTGATGTACGAAGGGCTATATAAATAAATTTGATTTGATTTGATTTGATCTGTACTACTGCCTGTACTAAAACCTATACCCCTACCTATACTACTACTTATACTCCTACCTATACTACTACCTGTACTACAACCTATACCCCTACCTATACTACTACCTATACTCCTAAATATACCCCTACCTATACTACTACTTATACTCCTAAATATACCCCTACCTATACTACTACCTATACTCCTAAATATACTCCTACCTATAATCCTACCTATACTACCTATTCTACTACCTATACTCCTACCTATACTCCTTCCTATACTCCTTCCTATACTACCTATTCTACTACCTATACTCCTTCCTATACTCCTACATATACTACCTATTCTACTACCTATACTCCTTCCTATACTCCTACCTATACTCCTGGATCCCCAAATGGTGGGGGGGGGGGTAACAGGAGAGGATGGATGGTCAGGGTAGTGAGGGGTAACAGTCAGGACCAGACACAGGGAGTGGAGGGGGAAGGCTAATGCACAGGGGAGAATTGTTCAAATGTAGACCAATGTCAAGGCCATAGGCCCATAAACCTACAGGGAAAACCATAGTTCTATAGCACGTTTGGGGATGGAGCAGAGAGGTAGCCCATCTACATGTAGTAAAGGCAATCTGCCAGAAATAATGTATTTAAACAGCAGTGTAAGCTACATCATGTGAAATACCAAACCCAAAAGCTTTTGCTGTTTCACTCACGCCATTCTGGAAGAATCCTGGTAAGTATCGTGATGATCATTGTAACGGTGGTCATGTGATGTCAGCGGAACAATCAGCAACGTGTGGAACTTCCACATCAGATTTTGTAACCGTTTTTTTGTCGAGATTTCCACTTCGATACAGCTACAAATGGAAGGGATTTTTCCTACTCTCACACACAGTGCTTTTAACGTGTGTTTTCATTTTACATAGGCCTATTTGACACATATTGTGCATTTTAATTTATACAGAAATTACTATTCAACAGTCCTCACCTGGAATTTGAACGGAGTTTCCTGCTATGCCACTTTGGCCTTGACGACTACTGGTTCATCTGACTATTGTCGTCTTGTTCTTATTTCAGCTAGTGCTTTCACTATAGTTGTTTAATGTTGGTGGGGCATGTTAACCTGTTTTAGTAATACTCATGAATCACTATGATCAATAAAAGTCTTTATTGAGTGTAATTGTAACAGAGCTAAGATTTATTTTGGGGGGATGTTGATGGAATATTCTCCTAACCCTCAGAAAACTGGACACAGGAGAGATCTTGCAACGTTCTCATGAAACATGTCTAGAACATCAGTATCTTACATTCTGAGAACAACCACACTTAACCACATTCTGGGTAACTTTTATTTGACATTAAGGGAAGGATCTCTTGGAAACATTCCTTTCACATCACGGGAACATTTCTATGAAAATGTTAATTAATGACCTAATGAGAATCTTAAGGGAACATTATCTAGAGATGTGGGAACGTTTGTTGTTAGCTGGCGTAGGCCTAGGTACCGACCTTGTCATGCCAAATTGGTGGTGCATCCCTGAAGTGCTTGTGAAGAACAGTTTGAGTGAGTAAAGGCCTATTTGTTAAGGAACCATTAAGTCAGTGAATTACTCAATCATCCAATGGCGTGTCTCTGGGGCTACATTGTGCATACACATATGGTGTAAACATGCAGAAATAAAATATTGGTCCGTTAAACTCTAGCTTAATATCCATATAGCTCTATTAGGTGAGGGAAATCGTTATGTGCCAGTCTGAGTTGACTCACATCAACAAACGCTATAGCTAGGCTACAACCTGTTTAGATCCACCTGAATAAAATAACCGGTGACAATTGAAGAGGCACCCCCACTCCCTCATGTCACCAGCTCTGAGCAGCCGGGCCCTTCTCCCTCCTCCCCCCTCCCTCTCCCGTAGGCCCGGTATAAAAGCCCTCTCCCGTGCACCGTAAATAATGTTGATAAAGACGCCACCGAAAACGACTTTCACACATCGCCCGATTGATTTAACGTGACCTCAGTTTCCAAATGATATTGGAAGCCTATTTAAACAGATGAAGGCTTAAATTGTCTTGCTTGTATGGAGTTTAATTCCCCATTCATCATCATTACTCAGTGATTGGTCCATCCACGCCTCCCCTAGCCAGCCCCGCGCGCTATGACAAGGGCCTGTAAATTAGAATGTAATACAATTTAAACAGCAGCCGCAGCAGCCTCCGATAGAATGACTGTTTTTTTCTCTCTCCAGTGGACAGCTGCTCCGCACCTCCCCTATCAAGAAGCTTTGTGCTAGTCAGGGATCCGACGAGCCCGGAGCCAATTCTCACTAATAACATCTTATAAGACCGATGTAATTGCTGTTATGTCCGCAATATAGCAGCCGTTCGGTCGTAGTCTATACTGTCTTCCAGCGATTAAATTGCGTGTTGATGGTGGATTAGTCCATTGAGTATTCAACTGTAGTGAGAGAGAGCTGGGGAGCCATATGAGTTGTTGGTTAAATGTGGTTGTAATTTGTATCACTTTTATGTGTCTTTCCGGCAATGTGACGCGCGTTTGAAAATATGATCATATGGTGGGGGTGGCTGCTACTGTATGGGATAACCAAAATAAGATCCTGGCTGCTGCCCATAACTCACACTGTCACTGTCCAATGGGACACCATTTTGAAATGGCCGATGCATTTGAATATGTATTTCGTTTACATTTTATTTTACATTATTATTTTATTATGCAAACCAAAACTATTTTCCTTTCCGTCCTGCAACCTCCATATCAGGCTAAAATAGGGCGTGATAGCTTACATAAATCTGCCTTGTGGTTTCGCCCGACCCGGGCTGTTTAAACGGTGTATTATTCCAAACATATGCATTTTAATCAGCTCGGTCACACTTACAAGAACTCCACTTAATAAGGCGATCAATCACACCTTCGCGCGTGGGGTGGAGGGTATATCAGGGGGGAGGGGGCTCGCGGGCTCCGTCTGATTAGGACTAACCTTTTACCTCGTGACACACGGATATGACCGCGGAATGGGAGAATCTAACGAATAATTAGCCTACACATAATTTTTCTACAGATACAAATATAGATATGTACTAATATATATTTAGAAGAGTGTGGTTATTGGAAAGGGAAAGGAAGAGTTTGGGCCGCAGGTACCCGAGCTGTTAAGCGCGGTTGGCCAGTAACCGAAAGGTCGCTGGTTCGAATCCCCATGCAGACTAGGTAGAACATCTGTCAATGTGCCCTTGAGCAAGGCGCTTAATCCTAATTGTTCTGGATAAGAGCATCTGCTAAATGACCTAAACTGTATCTCTATAATAAGGCCATAGACTATTTCTTCCTAAAATGGTAGGCTAAGTAAAACCAACCGTAGTGTAATCTTGTCTGGTTTATTCGTTAGATAACGATTGGAAATTAGTTAATTGGAGAACGATCATTACTTAATTAGTCTTATTTTAGCCTCATTGCATAGTTATAGGGAAAATGTATTGTTACTGCGTTTTACACGGCATAGTCTATTGGAATGCTTTATCCACCTTCACTTAAATGTCACATTTTCAATTTTCATTTGCTGAAATAACTTCTAATCTACCCTTTCGACGATGTAAACGCCTATTAGAACCCTATTTGAGCTCGTGGTACTAGTCTTTTCCAAATGTGTCCCATTATATCCAGGAAGCTCTCGCTTACATTGAGCGCGCGCCTCAATTTACAAGTCAAATGCAGCCAATTAAGCTCGGGCTGATTGGTGGGGCCGGTTAGATCATCGATCTTTTGCATTCCAATATCTTTTCGAGACAACTAATTCTGCTGTTGTCTATTAACCGGTGGAGGAAATATGACGGGCGTTAACGGAGCCCGGGGACCACTTAGCTGCCACACAATCTCGCGCGCACATCACAAGACGAGGCCCAGCATCTCTGTTTTGACACCGGCCACTTCAGTTAGTTATATTACTTTAGGCCTTACAATGAGCTATGAATTCGTTCCACATCAATAGAATAGGAATAACCTTTTTGGAGAATATTTTCATTTGATTTAGAGTAGGATTCTACATGCAGGTCTTCCTTTGATTCAAAATAGTAGGCCTATAATGAGTCATAAAATAAAACATTCGATAGATGTTGTTGTTTGAAATGCTGTTTATTGCAAATTTGAAGTCCAGAACAATCCAACAATTTATTCAGCAAAAATGACCAGAGTTCAGCACCTATATGAATTCGCTCTCTTGAGCCTTTTTACAGTACTACCCATAAAACATGACAGGGTTATTTCGATGAAATACTATGTCAGTAACAGTGCAAAGCGAGAAATTGACATAAATAAATAATAGCAATTTCCCCAAAATATTTTAGAATGAGTAGGCTAATAAATATAAGGCTTATCTTTCAGAATCAGTCGTTATAAATGCATTAATCCAAGCATTCGGTATTATGAACATTGGCTGAGGGTGAAGTAGGATGCAGAAGAATTGGGGAGGCAGGGGGAGAGAGGTGGCAAGTGTTCAGTCGAGGGTATATGGGTGAGATGAGCAGCTCGAGCAAACGAACTCGGCCTAATTTGCCTGGAGTGATTGTTCAATGCCTTCTCTCTTCCCTTTCCCTTCTATATCCTCCTCTCCGTTTCTCCCTCGTCCTCTTCTCAGACTCCCGTCACCTCTCCTCCTCTTTCCCGTCAAGCCAGCGCGAGCTAATCCGTTCCCCTGACGCCTTGTTACGGTTTGGCAGCAACGAACCCTCCACGGCCTCCACGCGCGCCGGTATTATCATTTATTCAACACTCAAAACCCATCCACCACGTACGTATATGCCTACATCACTTACTAATTTTACCAGCATCTGCACATTTCGGCCCCAACACGTCAAAAAGGGAGGCTCGGGTAGGGAGATAGAGAGCCATAATGAGACGGTGCAGTCTGTTAACACATCCCCTTGTTAAAAAGGAAGTTGGAATAGACCATTCTAGTGAAATTTACAAAACAGGTCAATTTGGAAATCTGAAGAGACTATAGATAGGCCTAAAGATAAATCGTTAACGCCATCCATCACGGAGATAAACGGTTGTCTGTAATTCCCAGTCCACCCGGGCTCTCTCTTTCCTCGCACCAAATTAATCTTCAATAAATCAAATGTTTTTTGTCCGATCTCATAATGTTTCATAGTCTGCATGGGGTTTTACAACTGAAATTATTATTTTTCAGTGGATAGACTGTCATGATGTGTGATATGATGTTGGTGCTAGAAAACATATAGCTTAAAAACAAGGTAGGCAAATTGTTTGCGCCTGAGCGCGTTCATCTCTTCTTTTTGTAGTAGCAGGTGTATGTAACAGCGCGCACTGCGGTATCTGTCGTTTATGCTGCTGCTTGTATGGAGTATGCTCCACGTGATCGTTGTATTCATGCTGTTTGGGTCATGTTCATGTTTTTTTTCTCTAAGTTTGATAAAATATTAAGGCCCTCTTCTGCGCTTGTTTGACCCAGTCCAATGAACACATGTGGATGTGCTCTCTTCGTTTTATCTGTTCAATGGCACCTCCTCTCTCTGGTCCAAAGTCCCCGGCGAGGACTTGCTCAGCACCGACGGAGTAAACGTCAAAAACGCGTCAGTCCTGCTCGTTGGGGAGCACGGGAAATCTGACCCGGTAGGCCTCTGTTGAAGGCCGTTTGATTGAGCGGAGTGACAAGCGAGGCAGGAGCAGGGGCTCCCCCCGGGACCGAGGCCGTGGGCCGGGCTGGGGTACAGGGGCGGGTGCCTGAACGAACACAGAAGCTCCGGCCTCTGGTAGGGGTGAGACAACATCCGGAAACTGTCAAGGGACCTGAGGGGGTTGGAGAATGGGGTGGCGGAGGAGGCCGATCCGGCTCCGACCCCAAGGTGGGAGTAATACGGTAATGGTAGGTGGGACGGGAAGGGGTAACCCAGGTTCCCGGTGGCGGCCGCGTGACTCATCATGTAGGTGTAGAATGCGGGGTCGGCGGGGTGAGGCCACGTCATGGCCAGACGCTGCCGCTTGTCCTTCATCCGGCGGTTCTGGAACCACACCTATGGAACACAGACATACAGACAGACAGGCGGGGTAAAATATTAACCTACATCAGTCTGTGACGAGACAGACAAGGGATTTACAGTTGTTTTTGCACTTTACGCAGGGTTCCAAATGGCCTTACAGTTGGCGAGTAGTGGCCAGACCAATAGGCATATGCAAATTCCAATTAATGAGTCAATACTTAAGCTCGACCCTTAAATGTTTTCGGTTTAATCATTAACAAAATGAATCACCGTTTATTTTGGGTAAATGTTGCCTGCACCTACCTGCATTTACTGCATTGTTTTGAGAACACACATAAATAAAGTCTGAGTAGCCTAGGCCTCGATTTGTCTGATATGATTTCAAGCGAACTTACATAGTTTAATTGCGAATCTAAAAAGAAAACAATGTCCTTTATATGGCCATATGTTCTATGGACAATAATATAGGTTTAGATGTAGTCGAGAAATTGTATTATGTTGTTGTAATATTGTTGTTGTTATTATAGACCCTAATCTCACCTTGATAGTGGTTTCTGGTAAATTTAGTGAAGCCGCCAGTTCGCATCTCCTCGGCCTGGACACGTAATTCTCCCGGTAGAATTCCTTCTCCAACCGGCCGATTTGCTCCCGAGTAAAGGCTGTCCGGTACCGTCGCATCGCGTCAGCCCCGTAGGAGAGCGAAACCTGGCCCAAACCCATCTTACCAGGATCCATACCGCTGTCACTCGGGTGGATGGGGGAATCACCGTTTCGACCTGGAATGGGTTCAAAACATGAATCTGATTGTTTGTTATCGAAAAGCCTAAAATAAAGATACATTTGATTATACAAAAGTATCCTACAATTGTACAGCGGTTTCTTTTGTTCGTTTTGTTTTTGTATAATTGACACTGCAGCCTGTATTTTTCGTTTGATTGAGGTTGACAGAAATCGAAAGCAGAGCACCATAACTAGCCAAAATGCATCTGATGCTAAATTAGGCCTATATACAGTAAACTAAACCATCCATATCAATGAATATCATACCTGCAGAAGGGACAATTATATTCATTCATAATTGTGATAATTGTTTACTTGATATCAGTACGATATTTTCATGAAATAAATGTAATAAATAAAACAACTGTAAATCCCTTGTCTGTCTCGTCACAGACTGATGTAGGTTAATATTTTACCCCGCCTGTGAAGAGAATAGCATAGGCCTATGATTGACTTGCCTAATTAAATGCAGGTTAAATACATAAAAATACATGTACAATAATCCGTCCAACATGTACTCTACTTTTTCCCATTCATTTGAAAACACATCCTCAAAATGCATATGTTAATAAGCATTAGACAATTATTTTGGGGCCTATTTTTCATAAAGACATGACCAGTTTGATGTCAGTTCTCCAGGGGTTTGGTCCCCAGACAATCAGTCTACCAACCAATTCATATAAACGTTTTTTTTTGGTCTACCATTTTTATTTGTGGTTTGTTTAGTACTTAAAATCTCTACTAGTAGCCTAGTTCGTGCAAATTGGTTAATTTGTCTGGCGCCGGGTGTACTCGTTTTAAAAAAGTGACACTGTGGTTAAAACCCTAGCTAAGGGGGTGTAACACTAAGAGAGATCTCTCATGGGTGTGGATGTAACAATCCATGAGTTCAGCTATAGTGAAATTCATTCATGTGACATTCATTCCAAATGAACGTTGTTATAAAAACATAACAAGTACGTTCCGTAAGTCGTTGTCACTTCCTTTCCATAATACAATCATATAGAATTTCTTGCATATGTTACCCGATAATTTACTTATTCATTCTGGATGCTGCATGCACATAAATGGGCTACTGGCGATGTTAACAGCGTGACATCTATTGCATTCATTCATTTACGTTGTCCAAAATCCCATCCATGCAATGTGTTGAAGAAAACGAAAAGAAGAGTTCCACGCCGTTCCATGCATTACCTTTCCCGTTGGGGTACTCCATGCTTTCTGGCGTGCAGCTCACATCAATTTCTTCATAGAAGTCAGACTCTGTGTCCGAGCTGCTAGCTTCTTTGTTGGTGTGATCTAATCGATATCTCTCGGTTGAAGAGGACATGCCAACCGACCTTATATCGGCGCACACGCGTCCCCGTGCGCTCTTCACCTCCTCGTCCGCTCTGTCTCGCGAGTAGGGCGCAGAACCGGGGCTGGTGTAGTTCCTGTGGACCGTTTTGCCTTGTGATTCTCGCGCGGGGCTTCCAACTGCTTCCGACAAATTAGAGCCAGTCTTGCCAACTGCCGTGCCAAGTTGACCTCCTTCCGGGAGCATCACCATCTCTTTTCTGTGTTCCATTACCGACGAACGTACAAACGAAAGCGCGTGGAATAAACCAGCGCCAAATCGCTACTATGGAAATAGCACAATCTGGCTGGGACACTACGGGTGGCGAAGGGATTCAGTCGTGAGAGTGGAGAAAAGAGAAGAGGAATGGATTGAAATGAGAGAAGAGAAGAGAGGGGGATGTACGTTCTGACCCTGCGAGGCGAGCGCTCCAGAGTGCAGCACGAGCTCTGGGAGGGATCACCATTGCCCTCGCTTTCTCTCGAGCTGTCATTCTTAATAGGGCAGTCGTCATGATGGCACCCCCGATGACGCCCCGCATCGATTGGATGTGGATAAACAGAGAACGTGCCATAGAATTAGGAATTAGAAATAGGATTTCTCTATGGAACGAGCAATCACGACAGTGGGTTTGGAGGGGGGGTCGAGGGCTAATAGGGAAGACAAGCAGCTTTGGAACCGGAGTGTAGAAGCACATCACCACACGGCATGAGTTAACGAGCAAATGATTTTGTGCCGGAATCATGAGTATATAGCAGGCCCACTGAACATCTATGTTCTCAAATCCTCAATTTCCACAAGAAAACAACATCATTATAATGCATTCTGACAAATCTGCATGCATGCTTTCAAAAAATTGATTTGAAGGGTTCTACATGTAATTCTTAGGTGGTACACAATTATTAAGATGATGAACAAGATTGATATGTAAATTATGAAGATCAATAATTGACTAATAACTTGGACACCAGGTTATGTAGCCTAATCTGTAATGTAGTAATCCATATTATTAAACCAACTATTTCCATTTTTAACAAGGGACAAATTATCTGTGTTGTTAGTTGTGACGTAGTCAGCAAATAGCCTACAGATATATATATTTTTGGAAATATCAATATTCTTGAGGAAATATGATGTATGTTTTGTCTAAAACAAAACAAAGTTATTTAAAAAGATCTAATGTGAAGAAGAATGCATGATAATATTACATTATTCAATGCAAGCGTTTCAATCAAAAGCATCATGGCCTCCAATGCATATCTGACATCAAAATAATAATGTTGTTATAGTACAACGTCCATGAGACCGCAATTGTAAACGGAAGTGAAAGCAGGTTCCATTACCAGAGGGGAGTAATAGAGCCGTTTAAAACATGTTCCATTTGGAACAACATGCTTCATGAGCGCCACGAAGCGCCTAATGAAATGAAATTGAGATGTTCGCTCAATAGTGCCCTGTCCAAGTGTCAATAGAATGCTGCGTAATTGGAACAGAACACACAATCTTCGTCACATTTCAATGCCCCTATCCCTCTCCCTCCCCCTCCCCCTACCCAATCCCCCTTCTAAAGTGGTGTCAAGTAAAGTGCTCAGAGGTCAAGTCCTGGTGGCCAGAGAGAGTTACGATTACTGACCATTTTACTTGTGATTACATTTAGGCTATATTAGTTTAGAAAACCAAGAACATGGGCTACAGGACAATGTGACAAGGTTTTTATCACAACTAAGGCCTATAATTTATGAAGCATTGTTTTTCTGTAATTGTTTCTGTTTTTTCCAGCTATACTATAGCCTGCATTAAGGCTATGGCATATTTGAACAGGGAAAAACTTCATACGCATAATATGTTTGTCACAAAAAGGTATATTAGAAGGCTACACATTACTGGAAAAGTCAACCATTTGATTATTGTGAAATTTAAACAAAACCATTTCTGACATTCTCTGTGCACAGGCGCCTGTGTTCTATGGGTGATTACGCACGCGCAGATAAAGGCGAGGCCGTGCATGTGCGGTGAATGTTTTCAGGGTGGGGGCCGTCTGTCTCCTAAACTCCCTTTGATGTATGTACTCTAGCGCAGTAAAAAGTCACTAAACACAGCGATAAAGGGCAAGGCTTTTAAGGCTATGGCCTTTGGGGGAGGTTGAACTTGATATTACCACTTTAAAGATTTCACGGTGTTTTAAGTTGAGCCCTGGAATCGTATTGGGGCCTGTTACAACTCTCTTTCTGTTTGTTTTCTGCTTACCCATTACGCATAGCATCCTCAGTAGATGATTCTGTCTATGAAGGATAGGCTATATAAGCATCCAGACCAAGCCGTTATTAGCTAATTGACGGAGATTAAGTATACAAGGTTGTGTGCCTCCCGATTTTCCACCCTTCTCCCAATGTGTACTTGCACAAAGGTTCTATCGGTTGCTTCATAAATGGAACCTTTAAAAGTTCTATATAAAGAACCCTGGGGGTTCTTCACTGAATCGAAATTGGCTCCATACAGAGCCCTGCATTTATTAATTATGGCTACTAATAAATATAAATATGTATATCTAAGAATATAATGTACTGAACAAAAATATAAACGCAACATGCAACAATTTCATTGATTTACTGAGTTACAGTTCATATGAGGAAATCAGTCAAATTTAAATAAATTCATTCTGAAATCTATGGATTTCACATGACTGGGAATACAGATATGCATCTGTTGGTCACAGATACCTTGAAAAAAATGGGCCTCACAATGTGCCTCAGGATCTCACCAAGGTATTTTTGTGCCTTCAAATTGCTATTGATAAAATGCAATTGTGTTCGATGTCCGTAGCTAATGCCTGCCAATACCATAACCCCACCGCCATTATGGTGCACTCTGTCAACAGCGTTGACATCAGCTCACCCACACGTGGCCTGCGGTTGTGAGGCCGGTGGGACACATTGCCAAATTCACTAAAATACTTTGGAGGCAGCTTTTGGTAGAGAAATTAACATTACATTCTCTGGCAGCAGCTCTGGTGGATATTCCTGCAGTCAGCATGCCGATTGCATGCTCCCTCAAAATTTGAGACATCTATGGCATTGTGTTGTGTGACAAAACTGCACATTTTAGAGTGGCCTTTCATTGTACCCAGCACAAGGTGCACCTGTGTAATTATCCTGCTGTTTAATCAGCTTCTTGATATGCCACAACTGTTAGGTGAATGGATTTATCTTGGCAAAGGAGAAATGCTCACTAACATATGAATGTAAACAAATATGTGCACAAAATGTGAGAGAAATAAGCTTTTTGCACATATGGAAAATTCCTGGGATCTTTTATTTCAGCCCACGAAACATACGACTAACACTTTTCATGTTGTATTTACATTTTTGTTCAGTATATTTTCTTCTAAAAAAATAACCGCCAGTCAGGAGCATGCAGGCAGCTGAAGAGGTAGCCTACGCTTAGATAAGCAGAAAAATATTATATATATATATATATATATATTTTACATAGAATTAAGCATAATGATTATGGCTCTAGATTGCAGGAAAAAGCTGTTTCAGGTGTTTGAAAGTCAGGGGCCCTAGCCCCCCTCCAGACCACTCCTCAGCCATCCTCAGATTTTTGGGGTGCATACCACTCCTAACCAGGAGTACTTGCTACTGTGATTCCTGAAATGCAGGTTACTGGCCCAAAGTTCTAACCGCTATGCTACCTAATAAATAGTTATTAATAAGTCTTGGTGATTCAATAGACTAGTTAATCATTAAATGACTTTTAAAACACTATCTACATTTGGCTCAGAGTCTGGCAGTAACTCAGCTATCAGAGGCAGAGGATCTCTCTTTCGGGCTGCTGCTGACAACAACTTCATGTCAGTTGTTATTCTACAACATAATAATTATGTCTGCATAGCATTTTGTCTTCATTTTGGCAGATGAACTCATATTGATTTCAAATGATTAACTCGTGTTTTTGCTCATTTTTTCTTGTCCTCAGGAACCAGCCAGGCAATATCAACACAACATGTAAAGTGTTGGTCCCATTTTTCATGAGCTGAAATAAAAGATCCCAGAAATGTTCCATATGCACAAAAGCTTATTTCTATCAATTCTGTGCACACATTTGTTTACATCCCTGTTAGTGAGCATTTATACTTTACCAAGACAATCCATCTGTCTGACAGGTGTGACATGTCAAGAAGCAGATTAAACAGCATGATCATTACACAGGTGCACCTTGTGCTGGAGACAATACAAGGCCACTCTAAAATGTGCAGTTTGAATGTTAATTTCTCTATCATAAGCTGCCTCCAACGTCATTTTAGAGAATTTGGCAGTACATCCATCTGGCCTTACAACTGCAGACCACATGTAACTACGTCAGCCCAGGACCTGTACATCCGCTTCCTCATCTGCAGGATCGTCTAAGGGAGGGAGGGGGTGGCTGAGGAGTGTTTCTGTCTGTAATGAAGCCCTTTTGTGGGGAAAAATCATCCTGATTGGCTGTTGGCTGGACCTGGCTAACCAGTGAGGGGACCTATGCCCTACCAGGCCAACCCATAGCTTCACCCCTGCCAAGTCATGTGAAATTCATAGATGAAGGCCTTGTTTATTTATTTGTAACTGTAACTCAGTAAAATCTTTGAAAATGTTGCATATTGCGTTTATATTTTTGTTCAGTATATACATGCTTCTCATCTTGAAGATAACAGTGCTCACTGTTTCCCATAGTGGCCTTTTCCACGTCATCTCCTATAGTCCTCAGACATGGATGGACATCAAATGCTGACTTGTATCACGGGTGACCTGCCTGGGCATGTCAGCTAAAGTAGTTAGACCCTCTAGCCACTCTAACTGATTGGTTGCCTGAAATGACTTATTGGTAGTTAGTTATGAGGTTGGCAGATTGGGAACCTATCTGGGCTAGCTAAAGGCAACTTCATAAAATTGCTCGGTGGCTAGTCTATTACAGAGAAACAACAACAAAAAATCGAAATATTTGTTTTATTTTTGAACAGGGCTAATCTGAAGGGGCATGTATGTGGCACTGAGGGCATTACTCCACTACTCCTGGTGCACTCTTCAATTATTTCACTGTTGAAGCATTTCCTTTTGAAAGAAAACTCTCAGTTTTTGTCATAACCCTCGGTAGCTTTCATACAGTCCAAACATGAGATTGTCCAAAGTGTGGGACTTGAAGACAGTTGCTATCCATTGGAGCACTGCGATTGGTTGCCCAAAATTCTAGGTCTTAGCTGGGCTAAGATGACTGTCAAATTGATGGCTGGTGGCACCTTCAAAAAATGTATCTAAGAGTGTTAACTATGATTTTATTAAACACACAATTTCTTCTTGCTTCTAGCTAGCATTTAGTTTGCAACAGCAGAGGTTTGTATGAATCTTGCTGTTTGCCACTGACCTCGGCAACAATGTTGCGAAATCAGAATTTGATCTCCCTCTGCTCGTGTCGGGAGAGACAGCTAGACATTTTTCCGAGCAGGGAAAATCATGCAGCAGCACCATTAATATGAATATAAATGTCATTGCAGAGTTTGACATGACTGTGTTATCTTTCATTAGCTGTTGTTGTCTAAAATCCACATTATGCTCCGGGGTAGGGATAGAACCCTTTTGGTTCTTTGCCTTCAGTAGGTAGTATTATAGTATAATATAACCTTTTTAAATTAATATCTTCCATATAACCAAAAGGCTCTATGTAGAACGCCAAATACCATTGTTCTTAAGAGTGTACCCATCATGGATTAAACAATGTAAACACCAATTAAATGCTTTTGAATCCATGATGGGGGTGTGCAAGTGCACACTTTAGGAGAAGGTTGGAGAATCGGGATGCAGCCATTGTGACAGTCTTCTTTCCCCACTCTTTATTGGGCTATCCAGTTCTTGGGTCCTCTGATTTCCACTGCTAGATTGAGCAGGTTTGGGATGTCGCATCGCATCAGACATGTCCACAGTTCAGATACATTACTGGGGACTAAGATGACATCAGGGGTCGTCGTGAGAAGGTGTGACACCGGGGTTGCCGCCAGGCAATCTCGCGCAGCCATCGCTGTCCTCGTGCGCCCTCGCCTGTTGAAAAAGAGGACGACACACACGAGCCCTCCCGGATCGTCACAGCGACTCTGACTGAGTGAAATTCCTGCGCACACACTCTCTTGCAGTGCACACAGGTCCACCTTCCCCTTATCCTTCCGTTTCTTTTTATTCTCTAGCTTTCCCTCGCTCTACTCTCCCCTTACAATGACAGTTCACAGTAAGTGTGATGTTTCGGCCTGTTCTCTAAGGATATTAGATGCCGTTTTCAAGGTCTGCATCTTGTATCTCCTGATTCTCTGTATCGCTCTGAAACACACTACAGTATACTGTTAAAACTATACACGTTTTGGATGGATTGTGCTTTGATTCTATAGTATAAATAGACTAGCTATATTACTCAATAGGCCCTATTTGTATTAGAGTTGGTTAGAAATGGTTGTATTCTTTATCTCCCATCTGACGATACTCTGTCCGGCACAAGAGGTAGGCTTAACTTTTTGCACAATAGTTTCGACTCTTTACTACCAGCGTAGTGTACAAAAAGCGATTATATATTTTTGATTTCTTATTCTGTCTATCTTTTAAGTTTTTAAGAAATGTAGGCATACATCACTTAATCACTTTTAAGCCCTATTAGGCTACCGTACAATTCTTCCACTTGTGTTATAAAATTTAACCCTAACCCTAACCCTCCATGAGAACGTTGATGCTGTTAATTGACATAGTCCAGGTCAAGACAAGCTCGGGAGACATTTATGATGTGTCCAAACCATCGAGTCACAATCGGAACCATAGTAATAGAATGTATCATGAAATGACTTCACTGATACCATCCATGTTTGAGTGAACATGGGAGTCTATGGGAAGAAAAAATCAATAATAGGTTCAAAATCAAATCAAATCAAATGTATTAATATAACCCTTCTTACATCAGCTGATGTCACAAAGTGCTGTACAGAAACCCAGCCTAAAACCCCAAACAGCAAGCAATGCAGATGTAGAAGCACGGTTGCGAGTGTAGGCATACTGTAAAGCCTACCATGTTTCCCAATTTGATGTTATTGATAATCGATAGCCTATATTATTGCGTGTTACTGTTTTCTGTTGTCCTAATGTTGCATTATTGACAGCAAAATGCCCTTGATATTTCTTCATACTATCTTGTGTGGTTTGAGAAACTTTGCAGAAACTTTGCATATTGTGGATTTAGGTACCACTTTGCAACGATGCCAGTTCTTATTTGTGTTCTTCTTAACATGTTGGGTCATCACAATACTTGTTACGCATGACTTAAACCATCCATGTTGGGTCATCTCAATACTTGTTACGCATGACTTAAACCATCCATGTTGGGTCATCTCAATACTTGTTACGCATGACTTAAACCATCCATGTTGGGTCATCACAATACTTGTTACGCATGACTTAAACCATCCATGTTGGGTCATCTCAATACTTGTTACGCATGACTTAAACCATCCATGTTGGGTCATCACAATACTTGTTACGCATGACTTAAACCATCCATGTTGGGTCATCTCAATACTTGTTACGCATGACTTAAACCATCCATGTTGGGTCATCACAATACTTGTTACGCATGACTTAAACCATCCATGTTGGGTCATCTCAATACTTGTTACGCATGACTTAAACCATCCATGTTGGGTCATCTCAATACTTGTTACGCATGACTTAAACCATCCATGTTGGGTCATCACAATACTTGTTACGCATGACTTAAACCATCCATGTTGGGTCATCTCAATACTTGTTACGCATGACTTAAACCATCCATGTTGGGTCATCTCAATACTTGTTACGCATGACTTAAACCATCCATGTTGGGTCATCTCAATACTTGTTACGCATGACTTAAACCATCCATGTTGGGTCATCACAATACTTGTTACGCATGACTTAAACCATCCATGTTGGGTCATCTCAATACTTGTTACGCATGACTTAAACCATCCATGTTGGGTCATCACAATACTTGTTACGCATGACTTAAACCATCCATGTTGGGGTGAAGGTTAGGATTCGTCTGCCGTAAGTATGCAGTGTAACAATGAGTAATTACAATACTAAGGCTGTCATCTAAACTACGGGAGGATTTGTCTAATTTAAAGGCCGTAGGCCTACCATGTTTTTCCCAAAATATTATTGAGTATGTATTCATTGGGTGTTTATAACTAGTGATTAACTGTTGTGTTCATAATATCGAATGAATTGATCTTTTGAAACGAATTGCATTTGATACTGTGTAAACCGAGCGTTCCATATTTCCCTTCCAAAAACCTCTCCTACTATGTTCCACTCTCTCTCAACTGTTGTTCTTCCATTCATCTGGGTTCATGGAAATATATCGACTGGTCTGAGAACTCTGAAACTGATTTATAGCCCAAGGCTAAATATTTGTACAGTAGTATAATACCCACAATCACAGCCAAATGTACACACTCTGTTTTGGCAGAAAATGAAAGGATACTTTTCTCCATAGGCCTAGCTATATACAGCATGTCTTAGTTATCAATTGTGCTATTCTGTCTCTCTGATCGGCTGATACTTTGTGGCATAAGCAGTACTTTACACACAATAGCTGGCTCTTTACCAACTAAGTTTGAAAACAGCTATTATATCTTTTACATGTCTATTTCTGCCCGTCTACACTGTACAAACAAATATGGATCAGTAGAATACATATTTTGTCAATCCTTTGTGATGGATGAAATAAATAGAAAATAAGGAAACTGTAACGCCTATTTGAAGGCAATTTCCAATTTCCTTGGTCTATAATTGTTTCTTAACGCTATACCAAGTAGACAGACATTTCGTGATATTCATGTTTGTTTGCAATATTTCGTGTACATCACACCCTTCCATTTCGTGTACATTTGGCTGCAAATGTTTAAGTTAATTTTCTCCATAGAATCGGGTATAAAAAAATAGAAGGTAGGGAATCCTTGAAAATAATATTTAAGTTGATGTCACACGCGCTTAAATGAATAGTTGTATGTTTTTTGTTCAATCAGTCCCTATAGGCTATGCTATTTTTCATATAGGCCCAATCTCATGACCTCTTGAGATATCCTTGTGTTTCACTCTATCCTTGTGCTACAGGATACACATAAGGATGGACTATAGAAGCCCTGGTGTGTCACTTGTGAGGAGTTATGCAGCGTACCAGTCATGACACATAGGCCTACTATCTTGTGATCTGTCAGCAGATAAGCCAACACTTACAATGCTCTTTTGCGCAATTCCAGGATGACCGTGTTCGTTTACAGTAGTGGCACTTTACTGTGTGTGTTTTAGATTTGGTACTCGGAGGACACCAGATGGGGTAGGGTGGCTCGATCATTGTTGATAGTACTTTCACTCTGGTTTTCACTCAAAGTAGATGTCTAGTTGTGTTTTAACGGTTTGACCCACAAACGTCTGTTCTCCGTAGGCTATGTGTGGGCATAAGTGCAAGAACCGAAAGGCAGACGGACCGCAGTGTGTTATGATTTTGCTCTAGTCTTTGCAAGTGTCTAGTACACCGGTCGAACAAAGAGGGAAGCGGCCCCCTCAGCAGACCTTGCAGATTGTGCCGTTTTGGGTTTTACTAGTGGGCACAACTTGAACTTGACCATGGAGTCTGCGCAGGGCTCGATGCAACCCCCAACTATAGGCTAGGCCATATGTCTCAGTATTTTAGTTTTGAACAAGAGTGGGCTATTCCATTAATGCCCACCATGGCAAAAAAATTAAACCACGTTCAATTTCACAT
This sequence comes from Oncorhynchus tshawytscha, assembly GCF_018296145.1. NCBI lineage: Eukaryota > Metazoa > Chordata > Actinopteri > Salmoniformes > Salmonidae > Oncorhynchus > Oncorhynchus tshawytscha. The sequence continues at coordinate 25,889,829 of NC_056459.1, forward strand.
GGAATGGTTTTGCTTATAGAATTGTCAGTAAGAAGGATACGCCAATGGAATAATATATTTGATGCTATACTAGCCCTTCCCCTCTCCTCTGCCACAACTTGGCCTCGAAACTGGATGACGCAGTCACCAGAGCTTTAATTGCGTTGACCTTGGAACGCGCCCGTAAATATGTCTAGAGAATGCGAGGTGACTTGGGCTGCCTGCAGATATCTTCTGTTGTTAAGTTCCCCTTTATCGCTCCTTGCGTCTCTCTACATGTTACTGCTAACCGCTCTTCTCACTAACGGAGCTCTTACCTAGGCACTGACACCTACATCACTCCATTAAACCAAAAACACCATTTGGTAGCCGTATAGGTTTTACCACAATGTCAACAATAGCGTAGCAAACCAAGACACCCAGCACTCACCTGGCGCGAACCTTTAAAACGCTGTTTTAATTTGGAGCATTATAACTTGGCTGGCCTTTTAATTTTAGAAGGACAGTATAAACGCAATCTCCATTGGAAGATGTACAGTTCGTTTCGAGTGTATCTTTCACCTTCTACCGCTACTCCTGTGTATAGTACAACAGTACATTCGTTCAAGGCCATATTTCTAAATCTTGGCAAATCTGATATTTCATATTTTTTTTTCCTTTGTTTAACTAAGTAAGTTAAGAACAAAGTCTCACTTGACGGCCTGGGTGGGTTAACGGCCGTATTCAGGGGCAGAACGACAGATATCCTCCTTTGTCAGCTCCGGGCTTGGATCTTCCAACCTTTCGGTTACTAGTCCAACGCTCTAACCACTAGGCTATCTGCCGCACCTCATATGGAGGTGTACATGTGATATTGAGAGTGATGTTGTGTCGACAACATTTTTTTGTCATTTAGCGGACGCTCTTATCCAGAGCAACTTACAGGAGCAATTAGGGTCATCAGGGATTCGAACCAGCGACTTTTCCGTGAATGGCTCGATGCTCTTAACTGCTAGGCTACCTGCCGCCCCATTGTAACCTCTTGACAGGATAAAATGTCTTGAACGTTTTGAATGACCAACTGAATGTGACATTGTGCAACGTTTTTTTTATTTTTTTTAAGTAAACATTATTTGGTTTATGTGAAATCGAAGCTTGTTGTATAGGCTAATGTGACTTCTATGAAAAGGCATCATTTTCGTTAGCATATTAAACAAATGTGTTTGGTAATTTCAGAGTAAAATGTTATATTATATTATATCTAGGATACATGCAAATCGAGCATTGCGTGTAACCAGTGCATCATTGATGGCAGGAATTTCCTTTATATAAAAAAATATATTTTCCTTTCGAATGATGAAATATGTAAGTAAATCACGAAGGGTTAGGGGTATTTCATAACCGAGGACAACTATACGTCACTAAAATTTCAAGTTCACTGGAAACAAATGTCTATGTAGAATAATCATGTTTAACATTAACGTTAATAACGTCAATATAATATGGATTTTAAGTGGTTTTGCGCAAATTATGTTTATCGTTTTAAACCATGAGATGTAAAGTCTAAAAATGTTGGCTCTATGTTTAGGCGAATTGGCGTTATTGTTGAACTCTTATAGGTTATAGGCTATTTTGTTGGTGTTTAGCCTAATTGTAAACACTTTGACGTTCATTTATGTGTGTTGCTATACAGAGCTTTTTAGGAACCTTATTTTATGTTAATGCTAGTTTGAAATTATGCTTTTACTGTCGAGTTGTTTTGTTTATTGTTAATGACGAATCGTTTTGGCCTTACAAAAACGCAAGTGGCTATAGTGAAACATTTGTCCATAAGTGGTAAAGTCATCAGGAAGTCGGTGGACGAACATGTTGCCGAGTTTCCTGATGATTCGATCTGAGTCAACTTGATGGTTAGTGAGTGACTGGATATTCCCTATATAGCCTACTGCCGCCGTCTTGATAACATTTGTGTTGAACATAATGCATTTTCCTTTCTATGTTAACTTGAAAAAGTTCCACGGCCTCGTCCTTGGGATAATAATGTTTAGGAAGAGTTCTTGTCACCAGAAAGATAGTTATCCTACGGGAGCTCGCTGGCTAGCCTAATCCGTCCACTCATTGAAGACTGGTAAACATTCGAACATACAACAGATGTGGACATGGATCGTGGCTGAAGTTGAACTGCAATTATCTGTAGGCCCATATATTTACTGGGATTCCATTGTGCCAATAAATGATTTAACATGTAGCTTACATAGCTATAGTTTTATCAGCCCGTTAACAAAATGTTTAAGACTTCTACTTTGTGACACTTAGACTCAAAGCGAATGTATAAGAGAGCTGTCAGTCAGGAGCGATTCAAGAGCCACCCTGTTGACTCATTTTCCAATTTCCTTTTTATTTTATTCTTTAGTGCCACATCACGTTGCAGTCCGGAGAACATGGGAAAGTCATGTGCCAGGCCGCCCTTGTGGTTCACTGGCTCGACCGCAGAAACATATTTGTATTCCTCTGGCTATAGTTTTTCTACCACAGTTTAGTTTCACATCACACCATAACAAATGGATAAGGCACATATTGGTTTCACGTTAGGGCTTGAATAAAATATACGGATTGGAAATTGTCCCCCATCTTTGCAACGTATTGTAATAGTCATTGTTATTTGAAAATAGTAATATGATGATAGTTCATAGCTTAACAAATGGTTTGGATTTTTCTTTAATGGGTTTAGACTTCTTTTTGTGGGCCCATTGTTACGTCGTATACAATTAAAATTGTTTTATTTGCCGCGCAATGACAATGCCAGTCGAAGGAAGCTAAGCATTTCCATGCTCTTGGTAATGACCTCACAGACGGGTCTCCCTAGCCAGTAGAATGTCTGGGCCAGGTTAATATGGGGCATGGCGGTGGTCTGTTCCTCGCTAGGATGTCTGGTCTAGTCAGACCACTGGCTCAAAGCAGACCGCATATGCGCGCGCCGCTGTCTCGGTGACAGCTCCTCATTTGTTTTGATTGCAGGCCCGGCGCTGGAAAACCAGGGTTTGAGAATTAAACTCGCTTTAGATGGCTATTTATTTGACTAGTTCGTGTAAATATTGAATCTACTATACTACAATTTCGAAAAGTTTGATTTTGGAACATCTTGGTGGGTCTTTAACACATACCAATGTGAGCAAAAAGAGAAAGTAATAGCGTTGGAACGTGATGACTCACACCTGATTCACAAAGCCGTTATATTTGTATCATAGCTTCTTTGTTATTCTTTGGTTAATTAGTCCTCGTACACATGATGGCTATTGAACGTATTAAAACAATCTCGTATGTAAAATATATTTGATAACACTGAGTCGTGTCGTTTCACGATATGAATCGAGTAGCATTTTCAAATCTGTTTATGGCTTATATAAAGATAAGTTAAACACCCAATGTGGGAATCAAATGGTGAAATACCAACTTATTTGATCACATAGATTCTCGGAATGTGAATTTGATCAAACATATAGAATAATCTTAAAATACCTCGCCAAATGGGAGGATAATTAATAGTTCCTTATCGTTTTAGAACAAAGCCTGTGGGATAGCTTTATGCTGTAGCACATATAAGCCTCACATATAATTGTTAGTCAACGGGTTGATTAAAAAAAACACACACTAATTTCAATATCGCAATAATAGATTGACGTTTCACAACAAACCGGTAGGCTACAACGCCATCAATCTGTATCTATGTCTGACGAATTAAGGCTGGGGATGTCTTTTTAGTTTAATCAGGAAGATATAAGTGGCCTACTTTTTAAAGTAGGGGCCGTTAGACAAACCTAACATTTTGATTATTTTGGAACTGTTAAGCTGCTGAGACAGACTATCCGAACAGCCTGAGGGAGCCTATTAATGCGTTTTAAGATTAATTTTGAGTCCCGTTACCGCATCGCAAGGTAAACAAAATCTGAGTGGGCGACCAATTGCGTAACATAAAGCTACAAATAATATCTGTTGTCTCTCGTTTTAGCTGACGTCTGATAGGGTACGACAGTTTATTTAACTATTCTCAAAGTCCCTCATCAATCCAGAATATTCAAATAATAGGCATACAAAGAAAGAACTGGTGTGACTTGATAATTAATATGTCTACGTTTGTTATTAGGCCTACTGTTTAATGGATAATGTGGACTCTGCACGCGATCTAGCTTTAATATCGAATAGGCCTACCCAATGGTAGTATTTTAGCTGTGGCTGAGGGCTGAGGCATTGTTTGCTTTTATTAATATTATTATGACGTGATAATAGGTAAGAATACCTACAGAAAATGTTTTCCTGAATTCTACATGAGTGCATCACTATAACAGTATTATGACGCGAAAATCGGCAAGAATGCCTATGGAAAAAGTATCAATTCTATATGAATTAATCATTGCGCACTTTATTTTTGGTCCATTTGTAGTCTGAAACTAACTTTGACATTTGACTACTTGCATAATTTAATTTAGGCTCATCTGTGATACACCGCTGAAGTTCACAAACTACAACCAATTGACCATATTGTTTCTTGCGTTATACTGCAGCGGAGAAAATATGCTGTAGGCTTGTGTATTTTCTCCCGACGCAATATAATTGGAAAGAGAGCCCCTGGCCGTAAACACCACCAAGCAGACAAGCCAACGACACGTCTATCCTTCTTCTGAGAGATCACATCATTTTTCACAAGTCTTCGCTAAAACTCTCAAAAACACGAGATTGGCTTGCAAATGCAACATTCCGGTTACTTTTCCAATGCGAGACACATGATGCCTAAAACGGTTTCCTTAGACACAAAGAGAATAAAACGTTTGCGAAAACAAAATGATAGTAAAAGTTTATACCCTCCAAAGCTTTCATTCGACCAGGAATTCTCACCCCTCTTCTGCCCTTTTCAAGAACAGACCGGTCCTTCAAAGACTGAATAACCCAACAGACTCGTCCGCTAGACATCAACTTTCAACTTGACCTTGGCCTCTAGCCGCGTCTACCCAGTAGGCCATGTAAAAACCAACTGCGCCAAACTTGATAGCTATGTTCTGTCTTTGCATATTGTAAAGTGAGGGGTATGGTATTTGCAGTGCAAACTGACGTTATATCCGAATTCTCAATAATGCATTGAATGCTCGAACCTGTATCCATCCCTCTCACTTGAGTGATAAGAAAACGGGGCGTTTTGATTGAATCACCCATGGATTTGAGCCAATATATCTTTAGTTGCAAAATGAGATGGACGTTTTCCACGTCTATATTTTGTTGTTGTTCTAAATAAAGCCTTGTTCATTTTAATTCTCATCGGATTATTCTCTATCACATGCGTGTCTTTTGGATGAGTCATCAGTTTTCCCCACAGTGGTTCGGTCTGTTCAAACACTGTTAGCATTAGTAGTTAATCTCCATCGTCTTTTAAGGGATACTAGGAAACGTGTCCTTGGCGAATCATTCCTTATGCTATGTACTACTAGTCGAATTATGTGAGTTGTATTAGGGTTTGAAAGGATTATACTTTGTGGAATTAATACAGGCCCACAATCTTCAAAATAATCAGCAATGACATTGTGTCATAGACATGATTACACGTACTTCCTTTATGTGCGTAAAAGCAAAGTGTTTGGATGATTTTAAGTAGGTGAATCCCCGCAGTCGTTTGAAGCAGTCTGGACAACTAAGTTCTTTTTATTTGGCTTTCCAATTATAAAAGAGGAACCTTTTCAAACAAATGTGTCCGTCACACAGTTAGGTTTGAAGTGTAACCTTTATATAGGAGTCATAGGAGAGGATATTTGTTGTTTGTTTTAGATTTACTCACGAAACCCTCTCGTTTTTGAGCGGCAAAAAGACAAGCCAAATCCCTTGATATAGGTACGGTCATCTGACAACACCGCATTTTTCTACATTTAATTATCTGCACTGGGAGATGTTTATCGTGCTCTTTGCATATCACGTGGGCCCTTCTTGGCCAATGAAGGCGCGACCTTGGTTGCACCAGCGCATGTCAGAGTGGTTCACTCTCTCGGAATCAGTATCTCCTTTTTTCAGTCTCTGTGCTTTTTTAAAAAGAGCCAGAAGCCTCAATGTTGGATGTTGTGCTATGACAACGTCACTGCTCCTCCGTCCTCGCTGGGTCGACCCGTCGGTGATGTTCCTCTACGACAACGTTTCCGATGAAGTGAGCAAGAACATGGACGCTAGCGGTGGTGGTTTTGCGGGAGGCAACTTTGCGGCGAACCAATGCAGAAACCTGATGGCGCACCCCGCGTCCCTCGCTCCGAGCACCGCGTACTCGTCAAGTGAGGTCCCCATCTCCGGTATGGGTGAGCCAGCCAAGCAGTGCAGCCCTTGCTCGGCTGCGCAAAGCTCCTCCAGCGCGTCCCTGCCCTATGGATACTTCGGTAGCGGCTACTACCCGTGCAGAATGTCTCACCACAGTAGCATAAAGTCGTGCGGCACGCAGCCCCCCTCTGCATACGGGGAGAAGTACATGGACACGTCCGCCTCGGGCGATGACTTCACCTCGCGGGCCAAGGAGTTCGCCTTCTATCCGAGCTATGCGTCGGGGCCATACCAGCCCGTTCCCAGTTACCTGGACGTCCCCGTGGTACCAACTATGAGCGGGCCAGCAGAACCCAGACACGAGCCCCTGCTGCCCATGGAGAGCTATCAGCCGTGGGCTCTGACTACAAACGGGTGGAACGGACAAGTCTACTGCACCAAGGAGCAGCCTCAGCCCGGACACATGTGGAAATCCTCCATACCAGGTACAACACAAGGAGCTAGCCCTCAGGTTTTTACGCAATAAACCAGACAGTCTTTTCAGTGTGTTTTTATAGTTATATGTACGAAATATTTTGTCCTTTATGTAATGCCTAATGTAACAACATTTTCGAAACGATGCATTTTTTTGTAAAACTGTCTTGTATGATAGCATTATGGCTAGGCTACTATTGTAACCTTCTTATACCATATCTATTTTGTTTTCCTTTTTTCTCCACCAGACGCAATGTCTCACATAGGAGGGGACGTGAGCTCCTTCAGACGTGGAAGAAAGAAGCGCGTGCCATACACCAAGGTGCAACTGAAGGAACTTGAGCGCGAGTACGCGGCCAATAAATTCATAACGAAGGACAAACGAAGGAGGATATCGGCCCAGACGAATCTATCTGAGCGACAGGTCACTATCTGGTTTCAGAACAGACGCGTAAAGGAGAAGAAGGTGGTCGTCAAAGTGAAGAGCATCAGCTAGTTCTGAACGATGGGAATTGAGTACACACACACACACACACACACAAACACACACACACTCAAAATGCTCTTCACGGTTTTTGGTTGGAACAGTTGACTCATTATATCCCACCGATCATGATTCACAAATGTAGGCCTATTTTGCCAAATGCGTTCCGGGACCTTTTTGGAACGAATATGCATAAAAACTCTGGACCTTCCACCTTTACTCCATGATGTAAAATATTGTTCGCGGTGAATGGATCCCAAAGCAGAAAGGGGCGTGTAATTTTTGCGACTGACATGCAGTACAGGAAAACAGACACCCTTCAGAGGTGTGTGTTTTAGTTTCTCATTTTATCTGCAACTTCACCGTGTGGAGGAAAAAAACATTTGGAAATCCACAGGAAGTGACGGCATTTAGGATTATAGCTTCCACGGTTAAATATTAATCCGTTCCATTTCCCCTTCAACACACCACTTATCATGTGCATCTTAATTTAAAGTTAAGCTTTTTCAAATGGTTCTCATGCTCTCATTCATAACGACTCCATGGTGCATTCCCTCTAGTAATGCATAGCTAATGTGTGTGTATTCATGTGGTTGTATAAGTAAACTATGCAGACAAAACTATACAATTTCAAGGCATCTGTGTGTGTCTGTAAAACATGTCGGTGTAGAAGGATTGACATGAAAATCCGGCCCAATAAAATATGGACATTGTTGAATCAATCATATATATCCACGACTTCTGTTTTGAACATCCATCCAGTATATTACAGAGAAATGGTTCAGTTTTTGGTGACATTTTGATGTCAATTGTGTCATTTTGTCATAGCTATTCAAATGTGAAAGGATCAGTCATAGGTTGGTTGAAGTTATGCTTAGATTCAGAGGCAGTGTGAGAGGCTCGAGTAGGTCTGTTTACGGTGTGTAAGGAACATGTCTGACCGCGGTGATTTATGCGTCACTGAGGAAGGTCCTCGTTTAGCCATACTGGGTTACTCTGGGCTGTCGTTTTTTGTACGTTAATTCCATGTGTCGCCTGGTTGTGATGGTATTACGAAGAGTCTGAATCTATCTATTGAGTGCATCAAAAATGTATATTTCTGGAGAAAGATCAAATAATGGAAGTTGGTTTTGAGTGTATGTGCAGGACTATAATGCCAACATCGCCATCTACTGATGAAATCGTCTCAAGCGCTACAGTTGACTGTAGCCAGACTGGCATATGAATAGATTCTACCCTACTTAGCCACATCAACTAGGCTATAATAATAATAATAATAATAATAATAATATAGTTACATTTATATGAGATAAATATGGAAATATGTAGCAACAATACCTGGACAAACAGCCTATTCGAAGCGATACTTGCTCCAAATGTTCTCTATTTGTTTGTCCTGTTGTGTTTACTGTTACATGTGTAGATCTCAGTTGTGAATGTTCCGTTATTTCAATTATTCTCATTATTTTACATGCTTTCACAGGCATTTTTGTCAATTTTCGCGTCATAACACTATTACTGTGATGCAATCATATAGAGAATGCAGGAAGCATTTCTTCGATAGGAATTCCTACTTATTATTACGTCATAATAATATTAGTGAAAACGTCAATTCGATGCACTGTGTCTTAGCCACAGTTAAAATATCAGAATTTCAAAGGTGTATATAACCGCTTCTGCGTCACAGAGGTGAGCATTTTGGATTTTGAACATTAGTAGCCCCCCCCATGTGCTGCAGAAAACACCCACGCGTGGTTTAGGCTATTGTTGTTTTCGATTTCCTTGAGGTCTTGCACTAACCTGCAATAATATTTTCAATTATGTATTCAATGATCTCGTCATCCCAACGACAAAGTCTGTATGAAAATGTTTAGCATTTTGACATTTCTTAATCCCCTATATGACTGATCATCTTTTGTTGTAACAGGTGAGCGTCTCGCGTTCATGTCTGCTGATAATATCCATATCACACCAAATCACAAAATGAGAATCGATTTCAAATGCGGGATATTATTGCTGCAGGTCTAGATTGTGATGCAGGTCTACATGTTTAATTCTAAAATAGTTTGGATTGAAAAGGTGCATGGGTGGCACATTATATTAACCGCAGTACTAGTCTAATCCGTGAAGTAACTTTATAATGAGATAGAAGCCTATACAACATCATTTTAGCTCAAACGTTTTTAGATTTTCTTGGAAAAAAGACTTAACAATAAAGATGTTGATATTTAAGACACCTGATACTTATACATTGTTATTACATTATGCACATCTGTATGCAGGCTAATATGAATCCGTGAAGTAACTTTATAATGAGATAGAAGCCTATACAACATCATTTTAGCTCAAACGTTTTTAGATTTTCTTGGAAAATAGACTTAACAATAAAGATGTTGATATTTAAGACACCTGATACTTATACATTGTTATTACATTATGCACATCTGTATGCAGGCTAATATGAAGTGCTAACCCGTGAATTTAACATCGAGAGAAAAGGCCGCAGCCTTTTGATTCGCTGATGCTGCATTATCACGCCACCAGCCGTAGCCTACAACTATTCTATTATTCCCATTCAGAAGTGGTTGAAAATGTGACATTTATAATAGAGCGCTTTCTTAAATAATATTCTGATTTGCACCATGTACTACTTTGGTGACTCAAGATAAAAATGTATGTTTCTCGTTGACAGGCCTACCACTTTGGTTCTATTACCGTATTAGTGGAATCATATCCGTTAAGTCTCAGTGTACTAGGCTTAGGACTGTAACATACATTTTTTACTGTGGCACAGGCCACTCTTCAAATAAGAGAAGAACGCGGACATGAAACTAGCAAAGCAAACAAACATGGTGATTATATAGGAGAAAGGTTTTGCACTTACAGAACCCGTAGCAATGACTTGTGTTTTTATTGTTGAAGGAAGTTCAAAAGCTCCTTGTCATTATCTTCGTGAATACCAGTCTATGAACATTTACCACAAGCATTTCACGATCAAATAGAAACTTATTATAATTGTCAAATAATTACGCAAATGTATCCTGCGGTAACCGAATTCTGCAAGAAAATAGAAATACATACTGCTCCCACGAATCAGAATGCAGAGGCCTTGGCATGTTTGGCTACATATTTGTGTTTGTTTTTTGAATAAATATGCTGAGTGTAGGCTATGTTGCATTGCGAAATCAGTCTTCAACGCAGGAAGCAGCAGAGGAACTCATATCGTCTATACAGGTAAACATACCAGAATATTCAATGTTTTCACCCTCTACTACTTTAAGTTATCCATATATCGTAAATATATTGATTCAGTTGCTGCAGGAAAATATATATAATTTAAGAAAAGCAAACGTCTGGCCTTCTCCGTGGCACAGGGAAATAACAAGACACATTATGCTTCTAGGCTGTGCCATTGTCTTTTGCTATTTTTAATCAGTGATCTCGCACACCTGTGGTGCATGGTATTTTTCTAGCAACATCCGGAATCACACATTAATACATTTGAAATAGAAACGGTCGCGTCCTAATGTTTTTGCTGTTTCAAAAAGTTGCTTCTATAATGCTAACGATTAAACACCGTTGTAGATGTTATGGTCATAGTCTATAGGCTGTCATGAAGGCAGTATAAATGTGCTATCACATCAAAATATAACATTATAACATATCTAACCTAAATAAGGCTAGAATGTCTCTTGATTATAAACAAGTTATCGAAATAAATTGTTTTACTATAGTACTTTTGTATTACTTTTATATTAGTAATACATGCATGGTTTATGATGTATAATAAATTGTGATTTGCAGTTTAAAACAGTTTTTAATTAGTAACAAAACATGTAGACCTAATCATGTAATAACTATTTAAGCAGCATAAAGAGCTGAATTTCAAATTAAGTGTTGTCAGTAATTCGTAAAGAATTATAATGTAAAATTATGCAAATTATATATAATGACTTTTAACTTCTTAGTTTCTCAAAACGATTATTTATTAGGCATTACACTAAATCCTCTGGCAGACAAATTGAATTCAGGGTCAAGTATGTCTTCACCGAGAGCACCGTCTGCGTGCAATGTCTCCGTCCTTGCGTACACGGTTCCGACGCAAACACACGCGAACGCGCACGCCACCCATGGAGAGAGATATTCAAACTGTGGCTGGCGAATAGAGCATGGCAGGCTGGACTGGATTCTAATTCTGGCACACGCCCAGCGCTCACTGCAGCATTGCTGGAGTCTTGCTGCCACCCAAAGGCAAAGCCAGACATGACAGCTCCTAAGTAATCCAGGCAGAAATTCAATTTGGCATTCCCTGTTGCATAAAATGAATGATATACATACAGGTCCAGAGAGCTCAACATAATTCACTGTCTTACTGATTCGCGCGTAATGGCAAACGGGCTAAGTGAAGTAAGAAGTACATGATCGTCTGTAAATCTTTTTTGCTGCGCTATCAAATAGTCCAGACGTTTTAAGGGCTATAGAATTTCACTATTCCATTTCCATTTCATATCTGCACTGAAATATCTGCTTTTATTGAAACGTCCACAAAATTTCATATCTTGTTTTTTGCCTTTCTCTATGGAGAATACATTTTTGCATCAGTTTTAATGGCTGTTGGCGGTCAATCCTAACAGAAAAAAACACATACAAAAAAGCTTTCAAACTTAACAAAGAAAAAAAAAGTAGGCCTATTGTAGTAACCGTATTGTTGTCTGGCGGAGGAGCAGCCTATGGTATGGGACCTATATCTGAATAACACAATTAAATAAATATTGCATGTGTATGATTTAGGCCTGTTTGTTGCACTGTGTTCTGTGTGATAGTTATTTAGGCTAGAAGATTAACGGAAAATATAGCTAATATACAACTCAATGTGGACAACTAGGGATCTTAACATGAACCTGCGCCCCGTTCACACTGCGCCCCGCTCTCCCAACTCTGTCATGCGGGGAGGAGATGAGTAAAGGCCGGGGCTAGTGTTGTGCTCTTTACTTTGACCTTCGCTGTCTACCCGGGTAATGGAGAGAGACTATGAAGAAGGCTGTAATCTTCAACTGGCTGGCCGAGATATACTGATGGTGTTTTCCAGAGGCCTACCCCGCTAGCCAGGATAGCGCATACAGATATGGTTTAAGTTCACGCAGTATAGCCTGCTAAAATACCTTAGCCCGGTAGACACCGTGGGATACGGTCGTTTTAACAGCGGTCAAGCAGAGGCACTTGACCGAGGATATGTGCGTCACACCTCCGTAGGCTGCGCTCTCGTGCCCTGGCCTATGCGTTTACTAGTTCAAGTAAGTCGGTGGTATTTTTTCTTCGGCCCATACAATTCAGTAGGTCTATTCTCAATTTCTACGAAGAAGGTGTATTGACACCAATGATTTTGTAGCCCAATCCAAAATTAACCTTGTGTTCGGGCAAAGGAGTCCGGCTGCAGTGTAGTATGCTATCTTTTTCTTCTTCAGTAGGCCTACTTATGTCTTAGTTACACACTTTGTTCGTTATTTGTCTGTTTTTATACGATGCTATTGTGCTCCGATTTGCGTTTACAGAAAAGGGATAGGCCTATAGAGGATAGGCCTTGTTATTTTGAACGGCGTGACATAGGTCCTTATAACGGAAAGATTCATGAGATATATTTTCCGTTAATATTCTAGCCTAAATAACTATCACACAGAACACAGTGCAACAAACAGGCCTAAATCATACACATGCAATATTTCTTTAATTGTGTTATTCAGATATAGGTCCCATACCTAGAACCGGAGAAAAATATCCTGTCATCGTCGACAAATCTAAATCCTCCCTCACCCGACTCATAAACAAACAGAAATATATGTTATAGCCTGTATTTAAATATTCTTATTGGGGAAAATACTATGAGATTATTTTTTATTGAGTCATGAGTACATTTCTATGATGAGTCCTTTAGGGGACGTATTCATTTTACAAGGTAGAAATAATGTAACTTCTGACTGAGCTAAATGTAGAATTGATCCAAGTAACACAGTGTACTCGTAGTCTATACACTGTTATCACAGCTTTATATGGTTAACTCATTTTTGTATTTAAGCGAGCGACGTCCATAAGAAAATCAAGTTCAAAAGCACGAGATGCGTCAAGAAAAAGTAGGCCTGTTTTCGTTGCTACGGTATATAGGAAAATTATTTGGATAAGCATAGGGTGCTGATATTGGTGGGTCTACTTCACACTATATTACATGCCCAACACTTCCGTGACTCCTATAGAAGGCTATAAAATGGAGAGAGAAAAAAACGCAGTTTTGTTTCACAATTTATTAAACTATAGCCATTGCAACATTATGTACACAAGTCAAAGGTCCTGGTGAAATTTTTTGAAATGTGTCTTTTGCATTATGAAGTTATTTTCTCGCCAATGTTTAACTACATCGGGAATGATTATAATCCATATTCCATGCAACACACGGTTAGTTGTTCTGTTGTTGCGGTTGTCCACTCCGTCGCTGAGGTCATTTTACTCGTTTTGTGTCACTCTGTCATTGGGAGTTCAATGCGAGACTGATGTCAGTCGTTTCCCTTGAATTGATGCAATAGATAGTAAGGCTAAAGACACGTCCTCCCATTGACCAGGGAGTTGAATAGGGTTCCCACTATGGGCTCTGTTTTTCCTTGTGGTCCCTCCTCGGTTCCTCTCTCGTCCACCGTCGCCCTCTCCTCACATTTCTGTCACCTGTGGATAAATAAACAGTTCTTTACTGATTAAAAAAAGTTCACGCCTCCTGGTATCTTCGTGTTTGTTAATTCGTATTAAAGTATATGTCAGAGCTTTTTGGTGATGTTTCATATGACTATATCTGTGTGGTAGTAATCGCCCTCGTCCGCGCCCTCTTCGCTTATAGACTTGATTACCGCCTACAACTTAATAACAGCCAAGATGAGATATCATTAAAGTTCAAAAACACGTTTTTTTTCACAACTGTGCATAAAATAATCTCAAGATAAATGTTTAGTTTTAGCCTACTTTTGACGAATCAAAATATGGAAATGAAGCACATGTTTTGTGTGGAAATGCAGAGCAATCGTAAAGGCGATGCGTTTCGTGTTGGGTCTTTGCGTAATTGAGTATAAATCTACGCAATTTAGCATCACTTTTCGTGAAATACTCACGTGTTAGCAAGATTACATTAAATGTTTATTGAACATGAATCGATATGTATTTATTTTGTATATTGGAGGTTTTACAGCAGACCTAATGCTTTTTTTCTGGCTTGGGGTTAGAATGAATTGTAACGTGAGAATAGGTTGCTATGCAATAGGCCTATATAGCCCCATTCGATGTTTATGTTGAACATGTATATACCAATTCAGTTGACATTGTTGAAGATGTGTAAGACATCACCCACGTTTTTCGTTGGAAAACAATAGACTTTATGCCAAAGTGCAAGGTTCATCTAAGTAGCCTAGGCCTACGCCATTTTGTTTCCCATTCATTGGCTTTAGGCTGAACAAATAAACGGTACACAAAACATGGTACACACCAATAATAAATTGTACACATCACTTTCTGAATGGTAAAATCGTACTGTAGTCAACAACAACAGTCTAATGGATTTTTGTATATCAATAATCCTTGGGCTTTAGTAGTAAGTCTAACGGTAATTGAAGAACAAAGAAACAAACAATGGAAAAACGAAGGACATTTTAAAGACATATCCTCAGACAGCAAAGTTGAATTGTTTCGTTTTGTAAAAATACTTGTGCCATGTGTGCCTATTTGTCACCGACCAATATTCCAGAACAAGTTATTGACTTGGATAAGCCTAAAGAGTTAGTGTTAGACTTTTACCTTCATTCATCCTTAATGTGGCAGCCCTATCGCCCTTATTACCATCAGTGGGACTAAATCAATGCCTATTTGCGTCCCTTTGTTGAGATTTAGTGAAGTGAACATTTTTCTGTGCGTAAAGTTAATTGTTTAATGTACCAAATGGAGAGGACTATAATCCATGGGTTTTTGGTAATTATTTTTTTATTCTGTTTTTTATTTCACCTTTATTTAACCAGCTAGACTAGAAAAACATTACAGTTCTATTATGTAATATCAGTGTAAGTTTACTGGTGTCTAGTTCTCAAATTAAAACTACACCAACAAATCTGCTATTCCAAAGTCTAGAAAGCAATCCACGAAGGTTAAGTTCATTTTTAGACGTCACTTCATACATGCAGAAATCGATCTGTCTTGTAACCTAAAGCCACCTTTTCTTTTCCTTAACTCGCAGTGTTGTTGCCAGAAGCTGAAAATGAATTTGTAATCAGGGAAACTTCATCCGGGGCATACTGTGCCCTTAAATGGCGTCTGCACTCCCTACTGTAAGGGCCTACCCCGCGGGCGGTGACCCTCTCCCTCCGCCGAACTTGAAGTCGACCGCACAGACAACGCTATGGCGTGGGGGGCTGTTACGCAGAGATGCCGTCTTATTTTTTGGCCAACGAAGAATTCACAAGACCTTAATTAAGAGAGATATCGTAGGGTCGACATGAATCAAGTGTGTTATGAAGCGTCTTCCTCGAACATAAAAACGGTTTACATGTTGAAACTTAAATGTCTCTCTTAGCTTGTTTCTAACTTTAGTGAATGATTTAAAACTTTTGGATCAGTATAAACAAATAGTTCACGTAGAAAAAAGGTTTTTGGAGCTAATGCATTTTTATAAGAGTAAGTATGAATCTTACCTGTCTTTGTTAAGTTTTATAATGTCTAGTTTTCTTTTGTCGCTGGACTGCTTCGGCTCCTGACTTTGTCCGTGTAGGTGGCGACTTCCTATCACGCCTGGTCGGTTTGATGGTGTCTGGCCGAGAGAAAAAAACGCAGTATAATACTATGGGAGCTATAAAAACTCAGGTCTGTGCCTTTGGTATTCCTGGGCACCCTGTGCTCAATTACGGCTTAAAAGCTCTAGCTCAAGTCGTAGAATTTGTCTGGATTGACGAAGAGGCGGAGCGTGTGGTTTCGAAGGCACAGGGTTTGTTTGTGTCCCCACAATCATTTGAATAGGAGGCAATGCATGAACGGATGACCCGAGATATTCTAATGCTTCTATTTGTTTCTATTTTGGAACATGCGTTTAAGCTCATAGCCTAATTACCGTTTCTTAAGACATGTTATGTTTTCGAGGTCATATTACAGTACGTGTCACGTTGGCGCATTCTGAAGCTCGGTGTGTGTGGAGTTTAGGCCGGGCGGATTTGGGTAAAGCGAGTCCCCGCGGTCCTAATCCGTTCTCAGGTCGCTCGTTTACAGAACAGTAGAGTTAGGTTCCACCAGCTCACAACACGCAAAACCCACCACTGTGGTCTATCTATACGCAAAGAGACGGATGTCTTCATTGTCTTATTGATAGTAAAAATGATAATACCCTACTATCCTACATAATCTAATTGAACATGTATCATCACATGTATCTTATTCAAAATGTATCATCAAAAAACAAACTCGAAAAGGATTCATCTAAATATGTAATTTTGTATTTCATTACAACAAGTAAATTGTATAACCTAATACACTTTATTGGGCTGTTAAGAATTCATAGGCCTATGTGTTTGTAATTCTATTCAATAGATGCGAAATGGGTACAATACTCGTGAGGAAAAATGCAATCTATAGTATTTAGCCTAATTATGAGATATAACTATATATACTTTTTAAATGTTTAAACATGAACCTTTTTTGACTAGTGTTCCACCTTTGGTTAGATTGTCTATACATCATGTGCTAATAAGGAAATAAATGTTTACCCAACATAATCTTTAGAATGAATAATGGTTTCGAACATAATTATTGCCCATAGGCCCATGGAGCCCATAAAAGTTGTTTAAACGTTTCTCGTGGAGTTGGGTTTAAACGAGGACAACGTCTGGAGAAATCTTTCAAAACAAATCGGCTATTGATTCAACATCAATGTATTCCACAACGCTGATAGTTGTAGTGTGTTGACGCTATTTCAAATATTGTCTGGACTATTGTCTGGGCCGCTGAAGGGGTGCGCAGTCTGTTAAACGGAATTGGACTGTAAAACTGAATTGCATTGTAGTTCACAATGTCTTGCAGGTAATAGAAATAGATGTCTATTTCCTCATTCCATCTAGAAATAGGCCTATCTGTGCGTAACTTTACGCATTGTGCAATCTGGATAATATTGCTATTTACAGGCGGTGAGACCTATATTCGTATATTATTCATAGATCACGGAGTTCAAGTTGAAAACAAAACTAATTTTGCAGTTGAGGCCTAATTATGCAACCTAACTAGCAACGAACTACAATTAGTTTAACATAGGCCTATTATGATTTAACAAACGTCCATTTTTAACTAGCCTATTGTTGGTCTAGCGCTGGGTGTTTATAATATCCAGACAGACACCCACAATCAATTCATGGGCATTTATCTCTATCTCTACCTACTGCACTCAAATATGAAGTATTGATCCGGTGCCTCCTCAGTTATCGCTGTCGTAAACAACATTGTGCAATATAGGCAACTTTTTTAAAACCGCTTACAAAACGTCCGTCTTTTTTTATGTGGCGAAATACAGGTGATGTACGGGTTTGGAGTATTTTAACAGCCAAGCGTCGATATGAGCTGTCTGGTGTTGTCTAAGTGTTGCATGGCCTAAAATGTCTGTTTGGTCGTCGCGTCGCTGACACCTGACCGGAGGCAGGGCCAAACATCAAGGCTTACTTGAACATGACCCTGATTGACAAATGTTGCCGTGAAGCCAAACGGTCATGATATAATGTTGTAAATTATGAGCACACACCTCAGTCACAAACATCAAACATAGAAAAATAACATATTTCCATGCTGTCTTTGTTTTTGCAAAAGCATAATCAATAGTCTTGGATTTGACTATTGAATGAAATGTACTTACACGTTTAGAGGATACAGATATTGTTGGCAAGCCTCAAATGTGTAATATTTCCAAAGACATCTTCAAACCCTCAGGGATATCATAAAGCTTACAAGACGCATGGAGATTCAACCAGTACTACCCCCCCTCCCCCCTCCCCCAGATTAGATGTCGAATGGCGCATAGCATATGTGAAATTGATATTGAATCAGATTAGTTATTCGATAGAAATATGTCACTTCCCTACATTTTAACAACCAATGCAATTATAGTTTTCCCTCTGACTTGCTGCATGTAAGGGAATTCATTTTAGACCGACACGGCGATAAACCACCAATGTCAAGCTTCAGGACAACTAGCAGTATGTCTCTCTCACTCACTCACTCACTCACACACTCATTCACTGAATAAGTCCTCACTCTCCATGATGCACGCGCGTGCACACACCCGCACATACACCCTCTCTCATAGCACACACACCCTCGACCCTCTCTCTCTCCCTCACTCTCTCAATTCAATTCAATGGGCTTTATTGGCATGGGAAACATGTTTACATTGCCAAAGCAAGTGAAAGACAATATACAAAAGCTAAATAAAAAATAAACCGTTAACTCTCTCTCTCTCGCGCACACGCACAGGAAATCTGTCCATTTCTGCTGTTGGTCACGTGACCCACGCCTCCCCGGAATGGATGGAGTTGGCTCTCCACGTCAGCTTACGTCTCAAAATTTCTGCCTAGCGAACCAGCTTCAAAGAGGCACGAGCCAGGGCGCTCCAGAGCCATGTTAAGGGCGGCTATAGAGGCATGACCCAGATTGTGGTAGAGTGAAGGAATTATGGATTTTGACGAGCTGGTCCCTGTCGGTTCGAACATGTATTTGCCCAGTTGCACCTACTACGTCTCGGCGGGGGCAGACTTCTCCGGTCTACCCTCATTTTTGTCCCAGACCCCGTCTACTCGCCCCATAACATATTCGTACTCCGCTAACCTGCCGCAAGTCCAGCCTGTGAGAGAGGTGACGTTCAGGGACTATGCTGCCATTGACGCGTCTGGTAAATGGACACATCGGGGGAACCTGCCCCAGTGCTACCCCACTACGGAGGACATGGTTCACCGGGACTGTCTGTCGTCGCAGCCCACCATGGGGGAAATGTTTGCCAAAAACAACCCTGCCGCGTACCACCACCACTCCGGCGCGGGCTCTGCAGCGTCCAATTTCTACGGAAACGTTGGCAGGAATGGGGTGCTGCCCCAAGCCTTCGACCAGTTTTTCGAGACAGCATATGGCAACGCCTCGGAAACGCCGTCGTCTAACGACTATTCAGGGAACACAACGGCCACGAAACAAACAAACTCCGTGGCAGAGCACGCTCCACCGTGCCGGGATACTGAGGGGAAGGAGCCACGCGAGGAGACCAGCAGTCCAGAGTCCTCTTCCGGCAACAATGAGGAGAAATCGAGCAGCAGCAGCAGCAGCAGTACGTATTAAGTCAGCACCCTGGTTATGAGAGAAAGTTTGCAATCTAGCGCGCTGCTGTTAAATTCTTTATATGGTGTTTTATAAGCTTATAAGGTTTATAGAGGGCCTGTAGATTTCCCCAACAAAACTTTGTTATAAACTTCAGGATCACGTGCTTGGAATTGAAATTGGCCGTGAAAGAAATCAGAACTAGTGATTTTTCTTAACACTCCCTAAAGTTTTTAAAAAGCACGTAGTTATTACTGTGAATTGTAACGTAGACCTAATATTCCCGGTCATACATTAATCATAAATGTAGCCTAGTTTCACGGTTTCTTAGCATTAAAAGAGCACTTACTTGCATGTAATGAGGGGATGCCTCTGGTTTAGGGGTTAGCGCATAGGAGATCGTGCGTTAACGCAGTCTGGCAGTGTGTGTGTTGCACTAGTATGCTATTTGTCATGTTTCTGATGTGAGAAATCAAATGTAATCTATTGATGTGGTATTACTGTTGATATTATTTTATGATTAATTGCATTTCGTCTATAGCCTTACATGCACGCTGAAAACTGTCAGTTATCATGTATAGCATATGCAGTGTTCGTATCCACAACACTACATATGCTATTTAATGGCTTCATATTGTAATTGAAATGACTGCATAAATAATATATAGAAATTAAGAGGCAATAACAATATTTTTCGTCGTATTGATTTGGACCACATGCGTAATTATAGACTACCCAAAAGCCTATAACAATGCCTATAAATCCTAGAACATAGTCATTGATAACATGAGCTATTTGTATATTTTGGTGACCGCCATTCTCTTCTCTCCTCTCTAGGTGGACAGAGGACTCGTAAAAAAAGATGTCCTTATACAAAATATCAGATCCGAGAACTGGAGAGGGAGTTCTTTTTCAGTGTGTATATCAACAAAGAGAAGAGACTGCAGCTCTCTCGTATGCTGAACCTCACCGACCGCCAAGTGAAAATCTGGTTTCAGAACCGAAGAATGAAGGAAAAGAAATTAAGCAGGGACAGATTACATTATTACACCACGAACCCGCTGCTTTAGGAGTGACTTGCCATATGCGTTTACAGACTTATTGACTCGCTGTGGTCTCTTATCCCTGACGTTTGTGGCAGCAGTAGCAACAACACAACAACAACAATGTCTGCAGCTGCAACACGATGCTCAACTGTTAATTTCAAGTTCGAGGACAGGTAGCAGAATCTCTCCTGATTTCCAACAGTTTGAGAACGAGCATGATTTAAGTTGACACACTGACGGCATTTTGGCCATCAGACTTTGTTTTAAAAATATATTTCTGCGGATTTTGTCCTCACCAAGACTATGTTTCTTGTGTATCCTAATAATATTGTGCCACACTAGGTCTATTGCCTCCATTTTCGCCTCACAGCGCAGACAGCCTTACCAGTCTAACAATGACTGAGTCGGGTTAATTTTGTAATCGAAAAGCCTCTGGTAAATTACGTTTTCTGTTAGTAAAATCGTGTGGTGACGTGGTATAGGTTTTTTGTTGGCAGACAATATGTGCTGTTGTGCATTTCATAAATGAGGCTATGACTTTAATTCATTAATTGGTGTGACCAAATAATGAGACTTGGAAGAGCGCGATTGTACATTGTCTCTGTTCGTAAGGTTGTTTATTTTGCAGCCACTGATTTTCTATCACTTTTAAATACCAGCTGCGAAGCTCTATCAGCAAAATAATAAGGACCCGGTGTTAAATGGTGTTGACCCCAAACCGTGACTAGGCCATTGTAATAGTTTCAACACAACACATGTAGTAACATCTGTTTATATTTTGTATACTTGATTACCACACCTAATTTGGCTTTGAATTTGATGTTAATGCACGGACAAACCCAATGAGGATAATATTAACCCTATACAGACAGAACCTGATATAAGCTTGTTCAGCCTCATTGTAGCCTACGAATTGTTGCATTGCGACACGCCTGTTGTTAATATAGGTAATGTATGCAACAAGGCCGCAGTCTTTCGATAACCTGGATGCATATTGGCTGAATCTGGGTTTGTTCAAATATGACGAAATATTTGTTTCTATTATTCACAGGTCTTCTTGTTTTCTGTTGCAGTAACATGAACGTGAAAAGCGTTTTGAAATATATTGTCAGGGACATAATCTTGGATCAACTGCTTGGTATGCCCCAAATATTCTGTATTATCCTATATTTCGAAATTAAAAATGAAAAGATTTTTGAAGGAATGTACAAATGTGACTGGTTATTTTACTCAGACTGGAAACTATTTTGAAAGCTGTTTTAGCTTCACACAGGCCTTTTACGCACAACTCTTAACATTTTAAGCACAAAGAAATAAGACTAAATGCTATTTAAATATTTCAAACTGAGAGTTACTTACTCAAATGTGAAACCTTATTCGTGGAAACGATATTTGTGTGAGCGATTGATTGATTAACACCAATATTTCATCAAGCTACCAATCGTAAATGTTGATATGCACCTAAACGTTAGGCTACTATTTCTTATGTGTGTCAGGTTGTATTTTCTAATGACCTTTGCTCATTGCAATTGTATAGGGTGACATGCACATCTAGGCACTAATCGTTTTGAACTCACTGACGTATAGGCTACCATCATTCAGGCTTATCATTCAATGGAGTTCATTTATTGGCTTTGAACTTTGAATATGTTTGTCTCAATTACCCACAACACTAATGGTAAACAAGCCGAATACGGTCACCATGTGCATCTCCTTTTTCATTCACCTACACGTGTCTCTCATGGATTGGATTAAAATCATCCCTTCTTCCACAACATCCTCCTAAGCGAGCATCGCCATATTTGCTGTTATTATCACTCTGTTTATGAGCGCCAGCCGCAGCGCAATGGCGTTCATATATGACAGTCAAAAGGGCCATACACGTAGGGAGAGAGAGGCTGAAGTTTATGGTTGCCTCTCTCCGGCCTTACCTCGCCTGGCGCATCCTTTACTGCGCGCTGGAATTCCGTCCCTAATTACTGGACATCCTCCCGGTTGCCGCAGCAACGCGGCCATAAAATCTGTCTCAGAGTCTGGAGCATTTGTACAGTTGGAGTGCAGTGCAATAAACCGTCTGAGACCCAAGGTTATCAACTCTTTTACAAAGGAGGCGAGAGCGAAGACAGGGGAGAGGACGGATAGGAAAAGCCTCTGCTCACTGGCCGTTTCGACTTCA
The DNA here is from genome assembly GCF_018296145.1 of Oncorhynchus tshawytscha. NCBI lineage: Eukaryota > Metazoa > Chordata > Actinopteri > Salmoniformes > Salmonidae > Oncorhynchus > Oncorhynchus tshawytscha. Next base: position 25,912,612 of record NC_056459.1, read on the forward strand.
TTTGAGAAGGTTTTTCCCCCTTCGCAGGTTGTCCTCCTTGGATCAGAGTAGCGGCCATGGGGCTTGTGCTCATTTGGAGACGCTGCTTCTTGCCACAGTGCGGCGCTGTTGAGATCAATGTCATTGTCGTAGATATTTTTGTTTGCAAGAACTCGAACCCAGCACAAGAAACCTTCAAGATTCTCGAGGGACACAATACCTTGCAACGCAGGTACATTTTCTCGAACAAAGAACAAAGCCTCATAATATGTGAGAGAGCTGGCTGTTCCTGATTTCAGAAGTAGATTATTTGAACAGTTTACTTAAGTACAACTGTATTGTAACGTTTCTTTCCTTTAGCTGTTTTGATCATTAGGTTGCACATTCAATATGGTGGTCAGCAGTAGAGCATGATTGGCAGTATAATTGTAGAGGGCCTAGGTAAGATATTACATGTAGTAGCCTAGCAACACGTGCGAGACTGAAAGCCTTATTTTGTGCTCTGCTACATTTGTTAGGCTTGTATATTTTACTTGTATAAGCATGGCCCAAATAAATATCGCAAAATATCTGTCCCAAATATCCAATAGAACAGGCATACATTAAGATATCAAGGTTATTACAGGCTGAAAGTATTTGTTCACAATCATGGAAAGAGGGGAGTGAATGTCTTATCCAAAGTAGTTCATTATCTATTCATTTCAGTGTTTTATATAAAACATTTTTTTTTAATGATCTGGATTAGTTGGCCCTTCTAAATCACAACAATCACTTGTGAAATCACCACTCTCACTGGGCTTTTTGGAACCAATCTGCATTTGGTGTCCTTCCAGAAGGAATTACTCTCTGGGTCGTGCCAAAAGTATAAATGATGTGATTGAAAAAGTAGGTTTGGTTGTGATACGCCAGACACGTGTGTCCCTTTCCTTCCTGTTCTAGACGCTAGAGAGGGGGATATTCGGTATCATTCCAAGGCGCGGATGGGGTTCGCCACGGCTCTTGAATGCGCGTGGACACCCCTCTACTACTCCTTTGTCTCTCGTGAAAAATAAATGCTTCCGCTGGATGTAATAAAACTCTGCATTATTGTTCATAACTGCACTCGCGACGAACATGATCCGTCCGAAACGGCCTCCCCGGCCACCATCATATGAGGTTGATCAAAGCGTTGTTCAGAGTAAACTGTTTTAGGGGAAATGATAGCTGGACAGCTGTGAAATGAAGATTTAATAGCCGCAATTAGGCTAATAACTGTAACACGGAGATATAACTGATAGGCCTAGGTTACACGTCGATACAGCAGCATGGGGTGTGTGTGCTGACTACAACTGTTTCAAAGCTGCATGTGCACATAATTAATTAACGTCAACATTATTAAGTATTGAATTTTGAGTGGCTGATATTTTATAAGATCATATATATATATATATATATATATATATTTGCTGATGGTGTTTTTGGTGATTTGTCTGGTAGTTAAGTTCACTGGTAATGGAATGCACAATTCACTGTTCAGTTTATAGAACAGGCAAATAATGTTAGCTGCACGGATCCCCCCTCCTCATATATACAGTATATATAGTCAACCCCAGGTATGCACCATATAAACCTTTTCGTTCCTTATACTTTAGAATTGATATAACTATTACCAGTCTCACTTCTATGTTTAATTGGGAGACATAATGAATAAGATGTCATTTTTCGTGACAGTGCAATGTTGTTGTTTTTTACCATCGAACTATTATCCCACTAGACCCAAACCACAACTATAAGCCTATAGTAACGATGCAGAAATTGCTTTTAGGTCTACATTTAAGGCCACGTTTGTGTTTTGGGGGGTTAAATCACCATGTTTACTTACTTGCTCAGGTTATTCCCATTGTCTCGTTGGGGTATTATAGGGCCTCAACTGGTCTCCCTCCATTTGGATGCGTCCATTCCTCTCTCTCTCTCCAGGTTGAAGTTAATCTGGGCCAGTTTTGACCATTACCCGGGTGGCCAGGGGCTTGTGGACCTCGGGCTCTGTTTTCACTCTGCGGTGTCCATCTCAATGCAAAATTGAGAAAAATGTATTGTTATTGTTGAAACAGCATGTCAATTAGATGCCCACAAAGGTATTTTATACGTGTGGTGAATTGTGTGAATAAAAAAAGCGTAGGTTCATATAGGACATGGCACACCTTAATATTTGATGAACGCATAATGATTATCTGCATCCATAGTTTGCTTTTACAATGCCTTTGTAACACGCTATTGGGCATCGAGGCTACACATCGAGGCTACACATCGAGGCTACACATAGGCCTATTTGTAACCAAAAACATCAGTTGGCGTTACTGCATCATCCTTCGACGCTAAATTGACAATGATATAGATTTAACCAGACTCCCCAAAATCATATAGTGCTGCTATTTGGTCGGATATACAGTCTGTTTTGATGTCCCTATATGTATATCTTATATAATAAATAGATCTAGAAGAAACGAATCATTTGAACACGGAGAAAATTGCTGTATGTAAAAGCGTATAATGTTCCTGCCAATTAGGCCTAATGCCTTCATCGGTGTTTTATCTCTCTACAATCCATTTACTTGTCAATTAATTAGACCTACGCAGTGATCTATTTTATATTAAATCACTGTAAAAGAATGTGTAGCCGTCTTGTTACGCCCTGTTTACGGTACCTGTTTAAACCTGAAGGGAACCTTAATGTTGGCTTACAGTTGTCACTTACAGTTCGGGAGGATTGTCGACACTGTGTGCGCATGAAAAGGTGTAGGCTATAGGCGCGAATGACTTGCGAAGTGGTTGTTTATTTGATTTGGTTTAATATGAACTAATGCTGGTTTTACTTTTCCAACGTTCATTTTAAATGAGCTATATAAGGAGTACATGTAGCCTAGTTGTATCTAGTCTAGTATCGATTAAACAGCATCTGAGGGCTGTTAAACCTTGTAAACCTCTCATTTTAGTACAGGAAGAACGCATAGCCTTATCTGCAGTTGATGGATGTAACACTTGGAGTCTCTAAACTTTTGCAAAGTCATCTTTAAAGGTCACTAACCTACAGTGTAAAATAGGGTTTCAAATACTTTTTCTAATTTTTATTTCATATTAATTGTGTTATGATGATGAGGTGAACACGTCATTATTTAGTAGCTTATATAGGCTTTCCTTTATTGGTCCTGTTGTTGCGTCTGTTTTTAAAACGAATATGGTTTCCATTTAGTCTTCTTGTGTGATATATACGCATATAAAGTATCAACTATAGGGAGCCATAGGGCTTAAGACAAATTAATCATTTGATTAATTAAACCATATGCTTATTTTACGCACAGTTCAAAATAATAAGGGATAAGACGCACTTCTCTTAATGCTGAAAACAGAATTGGTAGTTGATATGGAACATATGCTGCCGAACTCCCCTTTGCGCATGCATGGGTGCGCATAGACTACTTTTTATTTTCGAATGTTTGCATTCTGCACATATGGCCTCGCCCCGTCGGCGCTACGGTGGTGCATTAAAGCGAGACGAGAGAAACGCACTGATTGCTGTGCTTTCTCCTTTCTATTCCTCAGACCTTCGATGGCCCCGGCTGCTACGTGGTCGTGGATGGGGAGGGGCCCTGCGTATCCGAGCCTTCCTATTGGCTCCAGAGTCTGCACAGTGGAGAGGGGGGTACATCTAATCATATCCAGCATGTTTTGCACAAGAAATGTCAGCCAGAAAGGGCTATCTTCTCCCCTCGCCAAAATACACTACAATAATGTCATGCTCGGACAGCCCCGCAGGAAACGCGTTTTTTGTGGATTCTCTGATCAGCGGTCGGACCGAGGGTGCAGGGGGACACTACTACCCGGGCAGCGGCGTGTGTCTGCCCCATAACACCGCCTCAGAGGTTCCTTACGGACTACAGAACTGTGGATACTTCCCTGGCATAGGCAAGCGGAGCAACGCAGGTCCCCAAAACATGATGTCTGCCGCGTCAGGCGCGTATATGTCAGGCATGGAGATGTGGATGGACGCGCAGAGGTCGTGCAGAATGGACCAGCAACAAACTGTGGGTCCCCAGGTCGCGCCCTGCTCGTTCCCGCAGAGCATTAAGGAGGAGAGCACGTACTGTCTCTATGAACCGCAGAAGTGCCCTAAAGCCTCCACAGCCGAAGACCTGACATACTCGAGGCTAACCACAACAGGCTCCGGTTCAGGCTCGTGTACAGTCACCGACGGCGGCGGTGGTGGGGGTACTGTACCTGTGCCTGGCTACTTCCGCTTGTCTCAGACGCACGCACGCTCTCATAAAGTTTACCACGGTGCCCAATCGAACCCCTCTCATTCTCACTTTGGCCTACACCCCCCTACACCAACTCGTTTCCACACCTCGACACCCCAGCTGTCCTCAGCTTTAGCCTGCTCAGCCACGGCGGAGCACAGGAGGAGAGACACCGAGGAGGCTCTGTCCTCCGGTAACGCGCCCGAGCCCCAGCAGACGAACGCCCTACTGGGGGACGAGGAGACGCGAGCGTCCTCCGACGGGGAACCTTCCTCTCCCGAGGAAGCTGTGGTGGAGCTCGAGAAGGAAAAGTCAGTGAAAACGACTAAAGGTGAGCTGAAATCATCAAAAGGTGTTGTCACTCACTCTGCCACGGTTGGTTTTATTTCATACTGTATAGTGAAGCAGGTATGGCGACAAATAAAAAGATTATAACACTTGCCGAGAGACGGATTTCTGCTTTAGCATTCAGAGGTCATTTAGGTGTTTGTTTTTATTCAGGGATAATATATGGTCTATATGAGGCGACACCATGCTTTAGTTGAGAATATTTTAATGCCTTAATATCAAGCGGGCATGAAAGGTTTGGAAAAATAATAGAAGCAATTTAGTAAAAATGCTGTGGGGAAAAAAGCAATGTTATTATAAAAAAAATACATGTAATTATGTTTCGGTTTAGGCTATAGGTTAATCATAGAGTTTCCATTATAGGCCCTTGTTTCTTTGGACAAAAAATGACTTCACTGTCACTTCAAAATAGGCCTAACATTCGTAGGCTATGTCTATTCACTATCTACTAAAAGCCTGTTTTTATTTTTGTCTGTTGATATTTGTTCTTATTATAGTAGGTCTAAAATGATAGAAAATGTTATACATCTCATAAAATATATTTGAATTATTACCTGCACATGTTTTAAGTTCAAGCAAAGTACACAAGGCCGTTGAACCTTCCTTATGGAAAGGCCTATATCAACCCATTGACCTGCACAACACACACACACACACACACACACACACACACACACACACACACACACACACACACACACACACACACACACACACACACACACACACACACACACACACACACACACACACACACACACACACACACACACACACACAGAAGCTTGCGCGCGGCCTATCTTACATCCCAAGCTGTCAGCCTAAAAAGCATGTATCTACCATTTCCTTTAGGAGACTCAAAAAGTGAGAGCACCGCCAACTGGCTAACAGCAAAAAGCGGCCGGAAGAAACGTTGCCCATACACCAAGCACCAGACACTGGAGCTCGAGAAGGAGTTCCTCTTCAACATGTACCTGACTCGCGAGCGTCGCCTAGAGATCAGTAGGAGCGTGCACCTGACCGACAGGCAGGTCAAAATATGGTTCCAGAATCGCAGAATGAAACTGAAGAAAATGACCCGGGAAAACAGGATTCGGGAGCTCACGTCAAATTTCGGTTTTTCGTGATAACACTGAATGTTTTTAGTAAGCTTTGTATTAAACGAGCTTTAGTTATAATGCAAGTTGAAAAGGGCACATATTTCTTAGGCCTACAGGCAAGCCTTTGCATCGTCCTGTATAGCTACTGGTAAAACGTGAATGTTATCGGTTGTTTCTTATTTCTTCATATTCTGTCACATCTTGGAATAGGTGTCTTGGGTAAAATAATGGTTGACATTTTATCTAAATTGGAGCTACACATATAAATCACAATTGAGTTTTACAAATATATTGCATATATTGTGCAGTTTCTTTAAAATGTAGATTGCATGAAACAACATGATTCAGACCCCCCTTTTCCTGCATTTTGCAATGTGGATCACACAAGGCCTATCTATCAACAGTGAGGGAATAAGATGAGTCGACCTATAAATGTATTGTTCCGATATATTATGATGAGTTGAGGATCATTTTGTTGTGTAGACTCGAACTAAGGGAAATGTACATGAGCAGTCTACATTGTGAAAATGTTTTTATTGTGTATAACATTATGTACATATGAGATTGTGTTTTGTGTATTGCGTAATAAATTATAAATTCACATATACTGGATTAGACTGTTTTTTGAAGTCAGTGTTTATACCTCTGTATTTCTCGACATTTTTTTGTTGTAAAATAGTATAAGCATTTTGGACAGGTTATTGAATCCCATTTGAAGTTGTACATTGCTTGGCTTTTGCCTGTTTGTTCAGAAATGTTTTTAGGATCCGTGGAATAGCTCTCGGAAACTGTTTACATATGACACCAGTCATAATATGTCTAGGCGGTATAGGCATAGGCCTATAACGCTGCAAGGCGGCATTTGTAGAGTTTTATGACTTGCTCGTATATGACGATTCTCGCTCTCCCCAAAGACTGATTTCAGTCGAGAGAGAGACGTTTAGCCGGAGAGGAAGCAATGGACAGTGGTAGAAAGTAATATTGCGTTTTGACATTTTTGGACAAGGTCTTCCATTCATTTTGTGATTGGAATAGTGGAATAACTTCGATGAATGGGTAAGTCAATTTGTTGTTTGCGATTTGTGTTTTCTAGACTCAACATGTAATAAGAAAGACAGTTTCCAGTGCAAGGATATGATAATGAACATGAAAGAACATGGTACTTTCAATACAGGCTCGTTATGAACAGCATTGGTGTTTGAAATCGATATGAAAAACGAAGAAGACGTGGCGTTATGCATTGGCTGCTGTGCGTCTTGAGGCCTAGAGCGGACTGTGGAGTGGTTTAGGTAGTTTCATGTTGTTGGGATCTATTTTCTACCTCTACAACACGAAACTGTCTGAATTGGCCCAGTTTAATACATCGAAACTTCAGTCAACGTAGTCTGGGACACGTGCAATCTGATTGAATTGTATGTAATAGGATGGAGTGTTATTTGTTTTTACATAAGTATATGAATAAACAATAGGACATTTCTTATTTCCTTTAGCTGTTGAGAAATACTTACTGTCGTGTATTTATCTTAACATATCGTCAGTAATATTTATACAAACTCCACTTGTTATTTTCTTCGTCAAATTAAGCCCCGGAATTGCCTGTGTCCTATATTTATCTTGGTAAAAGCACAGCCATAGGCGAGTTGGACTTGGATTTAGCGTATAGATAAGCATGTTTTCTCTCACTCGTGACGCAATGACGCCAGACAAGGCCTCGGTTACGACCACTGCATTGGAGTGGAAGGGGAAGTTGAGTGTGCAACAGCGACCTCAGCGGCGCGCCGGTGGGCAATTGAACCGGATGCTTCCGCTGCGCAATACAGCCCGGACACAAAAGAGTGGAAGGGCTTTATGGCGATATTTAGATCCGCCAGACAAGCTGTTATCTGCGGGAAAAATAAGTGAATAACCCCTGCGGTATACTGGGTCCGTGTTAAACACACCCTGATTTAGTTTACAGCCTTAAAGTGCCATTGCATTCACTTGTGTGTCCTTTTTTTCTTTTGAAGGTTGCTGTCTGTGTTGTGTTTAAGTGCGCATAGCCTTTATTTATCCACTAGCCTCTTTATTTTGTTCTAATGTCTCTAATATATTTTCACCAAGCATTATCTGATTATGCACAGTGGTAGGCCCAATGCTTTCCAGGTAGATGAACGCCTATTTTTTCAGTTATTGGTGTGAGTTATGCCGGGTTTTTTTTCAGTATGGGAAAACAGGCTGGAGTGGATTATTTAGCAGTAGTCAACCGCCTGTGGCCTGTAAGGTGTTGGCCTAGCTTTCAGTTTTATTCGACGGTAATAAATAGAACAGTCATTCTGTGGGCTATCCTATCACGGTTCTCTAAAGCTATGGTAGGGCAAGGTTCGAGAACATGTCTGTGAAGTGTTACAACGTCTTACTCCGACATTTCCTCTCTTCATACTAGTTCAGATTTTATCATATTGTATCCAGACTTAGGTTTGCTGTTGGTTTGTATTGTATTTGCTTGTCCATTGTTGTTCGGTTTTTGAAAACGAGTTTTATTTCTGCATTCAAATTTGATTAGAACGTGATCTATGCGTCTGAATGATGAAATAAACAACCCCATGTTTAAACTATCTATTAAATGATCTATTTAATTGGATGTTTTTCTCTCGAGGTATCTCACACTTTTATGAGGAAACTCAACGGCTTCTGTATATTATGCTGTATTTGTTAGCGTATTATTTCTACTTAATAGTGTATCATTTTTTCATTAGCCATAGTGGCTTCCATAGTTGACACTGCTGTGCTGGTAGCCTATTTGTAATAGTGCTAATGGTAATTATGGTTAGGGGCCTGTGTTTTGGTTGATTATGTCATATGACCTGGATTTTAACAGAAGTGAGAAATGAGAATTAGAACAAAAATAAAAACAATTGTCTGAGGATGATGCTGGACCATCTGACATAAAAATAAAAGGGTAACATTTGATAATATATATATATATATATATATATATATATATATATATATATATATATATATATATATATATATATATATATATATATATATATATATATGTATACATATTTTTTAATAAAGGTTAAAATCCAGGTAAACCAAAACATAGGGTCTTAATTATGATAGTGGCCTCATAATAGGCTTATAGAACTCCTAGTAATAGTCGGATGCAAACAATATGTGTAGGCTAATTCTTAGTAATAGTGGTAAAGTATTTGTGTTTGAAAAAGAAGCCAGCTCGACGTGCACTACTATGTGCATACTATTTTCTATGACGAATATCCATAATTGTCGCTTATTTTGTTGAATCTTAATTGTTTAAATATGCCACAATTAGGCCTATTTCCATGTAGGTTATTGATTGAATTAATATATTTTCTGTAATAGAACATTGCTGTTTAATTCCTCGGTTTTGTTTAATAACCAGAATGTAGGCTATCCTGGATATTCATGAATATAGAATACAATATTAGACTAGAACAGTAAAATGATCCTTTAAATGTTTTTGTTTTAAGGCAGCAGTAAATACATTAACTGAACCGGGTAGACCTCCTAATATGCCAACACACATTTCTATTCTATTTAGACATTTGTTTTCTATAAAAAAATAACTATACGAATTCAAACTTTTCCATATTTTGCTGCTGAAAAGAATATTACTTTTACTGAGAAATGATATATATTTTTTCCAAATAGGCAATATAATAACAATATCATAGGATGTTGATGAAATAACATATTCAACTAGTCAGATATTATTCTCAGCAGGCTTGTGGTTCTATTAATCTTATATTATATTAGGTTATTATTGTATAATACCAAACTAAGGCTTCACATAATAGCATGATATAGCACACCTTTGAAAGCTTATGTTTAATGGGGCGTGAACGTAAAAGCTTTTCATTTTGGAATGTTTCCTGACAATGAAAATATGAAAGGTTTGAACATTTTGACAGAAGATGAAAGAGGTTACATGCTACGATGGAAAGCTACCCAGAGCATTAGTTGTAAGAAAGAATATCTGAATAATTGACGTTCCTTGGCGCCATAGAAAGAATGCAGTTTATGACATTTGGTATCGTTAATAAGCCCCAATATGGCGGCGTTATCCTGGTTATGTTCAGCTCCTGTATGTTTTGTTGTGAGTATCATTGGTAATGCTTATTACCCTGTAACATATGTGTAAATATACTCGTTAAATGTGTGTTTTGGGAGAATTATTTATTGGATTTGCTGACCTATACTAAATGGACAGATACTTCCAATGGTATTTCAGTTTAGTCTACTCTACCTTAGTTTAGTCTACTCTCCTTTTCCATAGCCCTACATTTATATCAGCAGTAATTGTATAAAATAATAATAATTTGCTTTTAAAACTAGACATTGTTACGTTTTAAGACAGAGACCCGCGAGCATTTAATAGCCAAAGGGATTGATTTATCCTTTATTGTTCAGCCTTTATGATCACGTGCGCTCGTCACCCAATCGAATGGCAGTCCTGCTTCCCAACTATTAGTCGACTGTAGATCTTTGTGGTGCCAAGTTGCTATACTTGATTTCTTCAGATTGTTATTTTGTAAAAGTCGGGTTTAGTGCGTGTGTATGTGTGTGTGGTGTGTGTGGCACGCTTGTTTTTGTATGTATCTGTGTATGTGTGGGTACATGTGAAAGTCTCTTTTACCATGTCGACATCTGGAACGTTGACTAGCTACTACGTCGACTCCCTCATCTTGCCGGAGAGCGAGGAGCTGTCCGCGCCCAGATACACCTCCGGTCCGGGGGGGCTCCAGCATGCGAGGCAGCTCACCTCGCTCACCGATCACACCGAGCTTGGGCCCTGCACCTTCCCGACGAAAGCTCCGGTCTTCAGCCCGTCCTGGGGCCATGTATCGACCCAGTTTCCAGGTGCCGTGTCATCCGTGTACCACCACCCGTATGGGCATCACCAAGGCCCGGCTCCAGGCGACTTGGAGGGTCGCTACATGCAGTCCTGGCTGCTTGAGCCCATTTCAGGGTCCTTGCCCTTGACCGGATTACCAACGAGTCATCATTACGGGATCAAACCGGAGAGCCTGGGCGCACGAGTGGACAGCGCGCTGCCTGGATCCCACACCACACTGCTCCTGTCCGACTTCACCAACGGGACAGTTGCGACGGCGTCCCCGGTGGACAAGAACACACTACCTGGCCAGACCGCAAACCTGAACGGGGAGATAGAGGAGAAACCGGCCCTCGATCCAAGTAAGTGCTGCTTCATCCTTTGACATTTGGTAATGCTATGTTCTGTAAAGCTTCGGGGATGCAGGTAGAAATGTGTGAGGACTCGCGTGGTTGAAAATATGCCATTCGAGGCGTGCCATTAATCGGGGCTTGATAATAGGCTATCTTTCTCTCACCCGTTTCTATGTTCTGATACTATGTGTTTCAGATTTTAAACAGCAGCAACAGTCAGGTATAGGAGTGCATTGCTACTTTGGATTGCATTTAGATTTTTATATCCATAAATGATTTCCAGGGCTTTTGTTATCAGCCTCGTCCCTTGTGGGTCATGTGTTTTTATTACATCTGGGCCAGCAGCACCGGGCTCACACCAGTCTCGTTTCGCACCCCCTCTCTCCAGATAACCCGGTATCTAACTGGCTCCACGCAAGCGCCACGAGAAAAAAGCGCTGTCCATACTCCAAGCACCAGATCCTTGAGCTGGAGAAAGAGTTCCTCTTTAACACGTACCTCACGCGGGACCGTAGGTTCGAGGTCGCGAGGCAGCTCAACCTTACGGAGAGACAGGTCAAAATCTGGTTTCAGAACCGCAGAATGAAGATGAAGAAATGTAATAAAGATTGTGGACCAAAAAATGATTTATAGTTACCTATGACTCATTGAACGAGAACGTAAAAAATATCACAAAAAAGGGATATCTGTGAAAATACTGTATTTTTTAGAAGTCGTTGTCTTATTGTTTTATTCCAAACAGAAGCTGTTATGTGTCTTGTAAAAAGCATGTCCGGCTCTACTCGTCGGTTTGATGCAACTACCTTTATATTGCACAATTTAACAGTGCGCATAATTTGTTGTTATTGTTATTAGGATGTTAATTAATTAAGGCCTCGGCTGCAAGTGTCATTGTGTAACACGAGTATTAGTAGGCCTGTTCTCTGTGCTCGTTTGTGTATGGATGTTTGTAGCTATGTGTGTGTTCTCTGGTTTGTAGATATTTGTATTTCCGGTTCAACTGAATTTAGTTTTAAATGTGATTAAGTTTTTGTTGTTGTTGTCATTATTTCAGTTACTGGTAACATTGATTCATGATCTAACGTTGGAGTGATAGGCTAACGTCTGGCTGCTAACGTCTGGCTGCTAAGCTGCTAACGTGATGGTAGCATTTTGAAGGGGGTGCATGAGTATCAAAAGCCTTTTTAAAATGCATATAGGCCTATTGATACTATTCATAGAAGGTACATAACAATCATTTTGTGTTGACTACCTAAACGTCTCTCAACTACCTATAATTGCAAGACCTATAATTGCAAGAACCTATTTCATTTTTACCTGACTCCGTTGTGAAGAAATATAACGCTTGTATAGGAAACTATGTCTGAATTTCAGGGAGTAACATTTAGAGGACATATTGGTTAGAAAGCGAGAGAGAGGACATTTTAAAAACACTGTAGGCTACGTAATGAATACCTCATGGTCTGGAGACGTTCGGATGTTCGGTTCTCAAATGTAATTTGTACTTTATTTATTGAATAAAACAAATTATATCTGCGAATGCAGCCACATTGAATTCTTATCATTTGTTGTGCTTTTACATTTCACTGTAATCTAAGAATTAATTCAATAAATTATCAAATTCTTAAATATATTGACAGTCAAATGTATTGCATCCTACCAAATGTATTATGTAGCCTATATGCCAACACTTACATTCATTTGCACTTATATTTTCTCTCCAACAAAATATTGGAATTATACTCTAATACAAAACTATTCATGGAGTAATGTAAACCAGGTAGTAATGACAGTCGACCATTTATTTCATTTTCCGTGAGGAAATTCGAGTCTTTGACTTTGAAATGTCAACGGCTTACCAAATAATGTGAGCGCGCACTCGGCATTCTTTCTTCAACACCGCGCGCAAAACACACACGCACATACACACTGTATTTGTGTGTGTGTGTGTGGAGTTAATGAGGGGGGGGGGCTCTGCCTGAAGTCTCTGTATCAGGGTACACAGGCAAGCCCCGAGCGTCGCTCGGTGCATGCAGCTCTGCTCTGTTCCGCGCGCCTTGGCAGAGGACATTGTTAGTTGTATACAGCCATAAAATACAATTACCACTATAACCGTTTATGGGGTGCAAAGCGCTGCAAGGCGAGAGGACACAACACAAGAAAGATGTCGAAATCTTCGACAGCTGGTGCCTGTAGGATATCTGTTCTTCAGCTATGATATGACACCACCGCTCAGTTAAGACCCCGTGCTTCTGGACACATCATGGCCGCCATGTTTTAAAACCTGCAATATGTGCAGGGAGAGAGGTCAAAGGTATTGAGCGTTCAACGAGGGGACTGTACTATATGGAATTTAGCTGTGGTGTTGGTAATCAAATTACAATCTATTTGATATGAACTTCTAGTTAGAATGAGTGGTTGAGGTGGACCTGCTTCCACAAGCCTTTGGCCTATAGGCCTAGAGGAGTTCTCTTAAATCTGCGGTGTACCAAATAATAACAACAGTTGAAATTATAGAGACATGTGGAATAGGCTACAACTGGACCTTGGCAAAACTAAATAATTACAGAATCACAGAAACACCCTTCGTTTTTCAGACAACATCATTCACATAATGCATGCACATATATTTGAATATACACAGGCCTGTAGTAGTTGTATGGCCATATAGCGGTGTTGTGACGCGCTCGGCCTCGAGGACGCAGATGGACCCCAAACATCAAAGGCTGGGCCAGAAAAAGAGCAATAAAACGCCTGGCCTGCTATACTGTCTGGCATTCCACATTTAATGGCTTTATGGCCGTCCAGACACAATTAGGCCGTTTTCAGAACTCGGCACCCATTTGTTTTCTCTCTTTCTGTAGGACTGCAGCATGGACAAAAGGCCTAGCGGAAATGATCAGCTTTATTGGCGTCTCCCCGAATGTTGCTCGCCGGACTCATGGTCATCTCGAGCGCCCCTTTGTTTCTACCTGGCCTGGGAAACGTTCTCGCTCGGTTTCTCTGGTGGTAGCTAGTGTTCTGTTGACGTGCTGGAGGAACAGGAAGGGCAATAAAACAACAGCATTATATGAGGCAAGACCTAGTCTCAGTGTATATGAGGCAAGACGTAGTCTCAGTGTATATGAGGCCAACATGGACATTTTAGATATACTATTCTCGATGCTAATCACTGGACCTCTAAATCTGCATTCCGTCTGGAATGAATGCCACAGTTCCTACATTAATCACATTCCTTTATGTGATTTTTTTTCTCAATTTGGCCACTAAGCGGGTGGCTGTGATTGCAGTTCTGTGCGCATTGCACCTTTTCCACCCTGCAAGTTTGTGTAGTGACCAGAGGATGGCGCTGATGTTCCATAACAAGCCTCAGAATGGCCTCTTTTGAATTCTTTCCCTTTGTGATTACTCTCGCAGGAACATAACAGTTTAAGAGTGCAACAAAGTGATTTCACACCCTGCCTACGGTTTTACAATGCAAATCTAATACCACGTTAAGGAATGTTTACGAATACGGTGCGCTCATCAGGAATACAACGTTTAGACATGTTTAGGACTAATATGTTGATGCATCCTTTTCCTGCATAATTTGCGCTCTATAACATTGTAATTCTAATTGTTCTCATGCAGATTATTTTACCTTTATTTAACTTGGCAAGTCAATTACGGCCTAGGAACAGTGGGTTAACTGCCTTGTTCAGGGGCAGAAGGACAGATTTTTACGTTGTCAGTTCGGGGATTCAATCTTGCAACCAGTTATTAATCCAACGCTCTAACCTTTAGGCTACCTGCAGCCCCAATATTATTAGCTATTGTGGTCGTAAGCACATCCAGGGCAGTATTTAATAATATAAAGATTTATAAAAATAGACGAAATAGTAGGTCTTAGTCTAGTTATACACAGCATGTTGTACATGGGTATCTTTACATTTTCTACACAAAGAAACCTAAAACGTCAATTTTCTACATGTCAAATGAATTGACAATCTAGATAATTAAGTACATTTTACTGGGCAAATAACGTTGAGTGTTTGGTTGTCTTCAAAGAAAACAGGCATTTAGTAGGCATAATTATTATAGTTAGAATGCGATTATTTTTATCTTTAGGTTAGGCCTATAGGAAAACTTAACATAAGTAGTGTTTAATAAACAGAATTATCATACAATATCATCATATGATTCAGAGTACAAGATGCAATTACATTTTGTAAAGTCAGTGGAAAACTATTTTCGACTTTTTTCTGAAGTATTATTCATATTCAACATTTGCAATATGGTCCAACACAAGTAGCTTTTGGTCTGATTTGCGTTCAATTTGCTTTCGTTGATTCCATTTAGGAGTACTATGATATGGCATATTGTAAAATGTGATCGGCTTTGCGTTTTAGAGTATGTTTGGTGATATTTAAATTTAGCCTAAGTGTTTATATGATCACTAACTCCACACACAGAATTGCATTTTTTAGTTTTGATCCCTCCTGTGTTTATTTCCAGATAACATTGTGGAATACGAAAGAATATACATAAACTTGACCAAATTAGGCCATAGCATATAGCAGATAAAACATAATACATTCAGAGTTAAAGAAAGAAAGCTCGATAACATAGTAGATGTCTAAATGTAGACCTACAAATAAATGCGGCTCATTTTGAGTATTCAAATTGACTTACTTAATTTGCTTACCTAACTTTTATGTTTTTAATTAATCACTTGCTTCATCTAGCATTGGGTTACCACTCAAAATAATTTTCTCTAATATTTCAATAACACTTGCTTCTTGTACTCATTACAACAAGTCATTTTATATATAAGCAATAAGGCCCGAGGGTGTGTGGTATATGGCCAACATACCATGGCTCAGGGCTGTTCATAACCACGACGCAACACAGAGTGCCTGGATACAGCCCTTAGCCTTGGTATATTGGCAATATACCACAAACCCCCGAGGTGCCTTATTGCTATTATAAACTGTCTACCAACTTAATTAGAGCAGTACAAAGAAATGGTCTTTCAGCCAATCAGCATTAAGGGCTCGAACCACCCAGTTTATAATATATTTTTGGAAACACGAGTTACACAACAACAGTAATTCAAATAGGAAACAATGTATAATGGTTACAATTGTAAATGGTATTATTTTAATCACAGTAATATACAATAAATTGTTGTAAAGTTAATTATGACAAGCAATCAAATGTAGCCCACCTATATTCTGACTATATGTTGAACGTATAAAAACAATTAACTATGTACATGTGGTGCTCTTTTCTTTGTGTACTATAATCAGAATGTTTTGATGTTTGTTGTAGACTCTCACATATTATAGTTCTGTTTTAGCACCTAGACATGTAGCTATTTGATGGAATTGAAGAAAAGCTTTTAAAGAAATACAAAATTCAGTTTTATATTCTTAGTTGTGTATAAATTACAGATGTTATGAGGGGGTGGGAGCGATGGTATTATGCTGTATTATGAAAAGTAAGGTATAACTGCAACAGGACAGCGGTTTTCTTTTGAACCAATGACATTGTATTTTGTGTCATGTCATATGTTCCCACAGTGTTTACTCTGTAGTCTGTGTGTGTTAATCCTACTCTGCAGTCTGTGTTAAAC
The DNA here is from genome assembly GCF_018296145.1 of Oncorhynchus tshawytscha. NCBI lineage: Eukaryota > Metazoa > Chordata > Actinopteri > Salmoniformes > Salmonidae > Oncorhynchus > Oncorhynchus tshawytscha. The sequence goes on from NC_056459.1 coordinate 25,929,141, forward strand.
CTACTCTGTAGTCTGTGTGTGTTAATCCTACTCTGCAGTCTGTGTGTGTTGATCCTACTCTGTAGTCTGTGTGTGTTAATCCTACTCTGCAGTCTGTGTTAAATCTACTCTGTAGTCTGTGTTTGTTAATCCTACTATGTAGTCTGTGTTAATCCTACTCTGTAGTCTGTGTGTGTTCATCCTACTCTGTAGTCTCTGTGTGTTAATCCTACTCTGTAGTCTGTGTTTGTTAATCCTACTATGTAGTCTGTGTGTGTTAATTCTACTCTGTAGTCTGTGTGTGTTAATTCTACTCTGTAGTCTGTGTGTGTTAATTCTACTCTGTAGTCTGTGTGTGTTAATTCTACTCTGTAGTCTGTGTGTGGTAATCCTACTCTGTAGTCTGTGTTAATTCTACTCTGTAGTCTGTGTTTGTTAATCCTACTATGTAGTCTGTGTTAATCCTACTCTGTAGTCTGTGTGTGTTAATCCTACTCTGTAGTCTGTGTGTGTTAATTCTACTCTGTAGTCGGTGTGTGTTAATTCTACTCTGTAGTCTGTGTGTGTTAATTCTACTCTGTAGTCTGTGTGTGTTAATTCTACTCTGTAGTCTGTGTTAATTCTACTCTGTAGTCTGTGTGTGTTAATTCTACTCTGCAGTCTGTGTGTGTTAATTCTACTCTGCAGTCTGTGTGTGTTAATTCTACTCTGTAGTCTGTGTGTGTTAATTCTACTCTGCAGTCTGTGTGTGTTAATTCTACTCTGTAGTCTGTGTGTGTTAATTATACTCTGTGTGTGTTAATTATACTCTGCAGTCTGTGTGTGTTAATTCTACTCTGCAGTCTGTGTGTTAATTCTACTCTGCAGTCTGTGTGTGTTAATTCTACTCTGCAGTCTGTGTGTGTTAATTCTACTCTGCAGTCTGTGTGTGTTAATTCTACTCTGCAGTCTGTGTGTGTTAATTCTACTCTGCAGTCTGTGTGTGTTAATTCTACTCTGCAGTCTGTGTGTGTTAATTCTACTCTGCAGTCTGTGTGTGTTAATTCTACTCTGCAGTCTGTGTGTGTTAATTCTACTCTGCAGTCTGTGTGTGTTAATTCTACTCTGTACTCTGTGTGTGTTAATTCTACTCTGCAGTCTGTGTGTGTTAATTCTACTCTGTAGTCTGTGTGTGTTAATTCTACTCTGTGTGTGTTAATTCTACTCTGCAGTCTCTGTGTGTTAATTCTACTCTGTAGTCTGTGCGCCATAATGATATTTCTGGCCCTGCTGGAGATTGGCTACTGCGGTCACAGGGCTGGATCACGTGGTTTGGTGTAAATCTAGGGTGTATTGCTGTCATTTATCACACTACCTCGTAAAAACGACACTGAAGATTCTGACCCAACAAATCACAAGGAAAAAATATGAGCTCTTATTATGTGGATGGTCTTTTTAGCAAATATACGGCGACCGGTTCTTTCTTCCCAAATGCCGACCAGGGTTCGTGCGCTCTTCGACCCAGTGGAGAAGGACCCGCATCTGTTCACAGTGCCGCAGCCCCTGCCTTCCCAACGTCCTTGTCCGGACTTTACAACGTCAACAATGCTATTTACCAGAGCCCCCCGATGTTTACTCCTGCTTATGACCAGGGGCCGGACGTGCACAGTCTGCACTGCAGCTCTTTCGACCAGAGCCGTCTGTTCGGGGACAGCTGCATCCAGCCGGTACCCGGTCCACTCACCTCGCCAGAGGACAAACACTACCGGATGTACCCCTGGATGAGAACATCAGGTATGATCTTACATGGGACAACTTACTGTTGTCTTAATTAATGGTGCAATTAATTCCGTGAAGCCATTGGTATTGCATGGAAAGAATCAGAAAAATGTTGAATTAGTTAGTTGTGTGACCATAAATTCATTATCCCTCCGCTTCTGTAGTGTTCATCGCGCAGGGACATTGCCGCTGTTTTTGTTGTTGTTGCTCTTCTACTGTATGTGGCAGTAAAATACCAGGCTATAAGCTGTAGTGTAAGTCATAGCTCGTGCGCTCTGCAGTTCACCCTTTTGATTGGGCTCAGAATGGCAGTTGTGATTACATAATCAGTTTCAGGAACCTATTTGTACACAGGGATATAACTAAACTATAGTGGTGGCTGTAAACAATATCAGTAGACCAGTCGGAGCAGTGGTATTGATACTAGTGTCTGATTAGTACGGAATTGGTAGGCAGGACAGTGTCTAATAAAGACCATTGAAATAGCAGTAGTAATTGCTTATGGGCTGTGGGTATGACCTAGTAACGGTGGACTAACACATGCTTCTAATTGGAGAGGCATGCCGTGCATTAGCAATAGGCTACAGGCTAGAATCCCAGCTGGAATATTTGTGACGGACGGAAGTCTGAGCCAAAACAGCACTGACAGTCGAAAACATTTTGAGAAAGAAATCTTAGCAAAAATGGCACAGAATGACAGACTGTGGCACGTTTTTTAAATTATTTTATTTACTATAGAAAAAAATCCAAGAATCCAAGTTCACATAATTGTCATGTGTGTCATTATCAGTATCAAGTTATTATCGGAGTTATTACATATGGTATGCTTGTGTAGAACATGGTTTTAGAGCAATTTGCAGGATTTTTTATTTGTGGGCCTAGTGGGAAAATGCTATGTACAAATGTAGGATCTTAATTTGAGCCAGTTTCCAACAACATGAAAATAATCCTGCAGCAACAGGAAATGTGAATTATTATGTGGATTATAGTAAATTAACATTTCTTGTAGGGCTTTATACATTTTTCGTTAGGGCAAATCAAGCCTGGCATTTTAAAGTGGAAATGACCAACTTTAGAAGCCTTTTAAAATCTCAAATACTCTAGGAGTTTCAATTTCCTGCTGCGTAGGAAAATTCTCAACAACAAAAGAGTGATCAAATTAAGATCCTGCATCTGTACATCGATTAAAACCATTCTTTCTTTCAGATCCAAACAGAAAGCGTGGACGTCAGACGTACTCCCGGTACCAGACACTGGAGCTGGAGAAAGAATTCCACTTTAACCGGTACCTGAACCGCCGGAGGCGCGTGGAGATAGCACACGCGCTCTGCCTAACTGAGCGCCAGATCAAAATCTGGTTCCAGAACCGGAGGATGAAGTGGAAGAAAGATCACAAGGACGAGTCTTCGAGCTCAAACCTCAGTACCAACTCAGAGAACGTAAACAAGGATGGTGATGGTAATCCGGTAAACAACGGACAATCCAAGACCCAGGAGGCAGAGCAAGGAGACTCCCCGTCTGCGGGTGTGGCATCAGAAACCCCTACAAGAGAAGGAGATGGCGACGTAGAGGCTATTAATGAAAGAAACACTCCATAAATGTTTGTATTTGTCAAATGTTAAAGATGTATACTCTCATAGAATCGACACACTCTGTTCATCATGTTTGTTTATCAATTTAGAGATTAGTAAGGATTGGTGAAACGACTTGCAGGCTGAAGTTGAGAAGCACTTATTTATTGTACTGTATACAAGCTAGTGAAACACTGTCTCTAGCAACAAAAGGCATACGTCTATGTGCACATGAAAAGGAACGGATACTACCTATTTACACTATAGTATTATTATGAAAACTCAATTTGATCTTTGAATGTAGAAAAGGCATACTGTAAATGTTATTCAATAATACAAATTATTGGTTGGGAACTATTAGATATTTTACTACTGAAATAACATTCCTGAACAGAGAACTACCTAATGCGACAGTTAAATCCAAGCAACTTCCGAATTTAGCCTACCTCCAATTTGAATTGACTTAGACAAAGGGACCTTTTTCGCGTTCTATTTGTTTCTATTTCAAATGGAAATAAATGCAAATGTTGCGTAAAAGTGCCTTTGTTGAATCAACTAGCGAATATGGCTTTAACGTTTTACTGTCCCTTATTCTCGTTATATTGCACTGCTGTAGCTGTTACGGTTTGGCGTATTCCTATAGCTTATATTTGTGAGAACTTATCTTTTGGGGCCATGTAGAGATTGTAATACATATTCGCATGATTCCAATACCCTACCTCAGAGACTACAGACCTATTCGGCTACTACTGTATCACTGAATTTCAATACTGTATAACTTATTGTATATGTGTGAAATTGAAGTCTTTGTAAATACTGTGACGTCGTGTTGTTAGTGTATTTTTGCATCCTCGTATACGTCAATCACATTTTTGGTGGACGTGAGTGTGTCTGCTTGCATGTGTTTGTAGGCTATTTGTAAATTAGGGAAATAGTGTGTTTGTTTTATCTGATCAAATGAATACAAGAGAACTGCTCCAATGTTCAGAAATAACCTATATGCTCCCTCCACATCTCTGCTTTGACTCGGAGGTATTCGTATTTTGACATTATGCAAGACACAATATGAATCCAATAAAAACAAAAGCCTTCAGTTTTGAAAATAGCTTCGTAACGAATTTCCTGTAAAACAACCATACATTTATACGAACTTTAGACAAAATGTTAAGAAAGCACATATAGTCAACATGCCAAAATAGATGGTATTAGCTTAAATTATGCATGGATGAAAATACTTGTCTTAATTTTTCACGTTCATTTAGTTCTACATTTCTTTGTATATGACAATAAATATTGACAACACTAAGCCTACAAATTATACTATTACATAACATAGTATCTGGCTCATTCAGCAGGAAAAGTGAAAAGAGCTGATGAAACCCATGACACGTGTTTAAAGGAGTAGTCCATTATTTTACAACTTAATTTGAGATGGTTCCTCACCCTGAAAGTAGAAACTGCAATCCATGGTTCAGTTTCCTGTAAACAGCTTGCCACACACACCACAAGTTAACAATCACTGGAACTGATGGGGGCATGTGAGCATGTTTTTTTTTAAATAGCCAAAGCACCTTCAAGTAACATCAAACTAAATATGTAAGTGATTAGAATTGATTTCATGTGATTTTTACCTTCTTTTTTTAAACATGCTCACATGCTCCTTTAACTGCCATAGACTTTTAGCTTGTGGTGCCTAAGGTTACCTGAATTTTGTAGTGGCTGTTCAAAGAAAACTGAACCATGGATTACAGTTTATCTTTGCCCATAGACTACTTTCAGGGTGAGGAACCATCTAACATCAAGTTGTAAAATAGTGAACTACTCCTTAAATAAAGAGGCTAAAGCAGTGTTTCCAAAACTCGGCCCTGAGGACCCCAAGATGTGCATGTTTTGTTTGTTGCTCTAGCACTACACAGTTGATTCAAATAATCAAAGCTTAATAATGACTAGATTATTTGAACCAGCTGTGTAGCGCTGCTTGGGGTCCTCTGGACTGAGATTGGGAAACAATGGGCAAAAGTATGCTAACTATGAGGACATGAGACTGGACAGGCTGTGTATGTGTAGCCTACTGAGTAGGGGAAATGAATGTTGAATGTTTAACTGTGCATTCCCCCTCTTTCTGGTAAGATGGCTAGCTCTGAACTGCCCCTTCTCCTCTCTCTCCATCTCCCCACCCGCTTTCCCCCTCTCTCCTCTTGCTCTCCCTCTCTCACTAGGTCATAAATCTGTTGTTGTTTATGAAAATGTACAAAATAGCAATACAGCTTTAAGAGGCTCCTCCTTTCCCATTGGTCCACACTGGTCACATGGCATGGAGCCTTGAACATGAACTTTTTTATATATAATTTTCCAGAAGAGAACGTCACTCATTTAACAGCCTGTGTCTGCCACACAACCCTTTCTGTACTGTAAAAGCTTTTGCTCCTCAATGTCATTGTTTATGTATTTTCGTCATGGTTAATGCTGTTTCGCTTTTGAGTTGAGTTTTGTATTATGCAGTGGCAAGGAGCAGTGTCCCTTTCTTGGAACCGGACGGTTTGGATTCATTACCGTCGTTCTCGGTTTGGCACAATGGACGGTTTGAGTAGGAGCGCGTCGTCGCCTGACCCCGGGGGCTCGTGGATTAGTCCAGGGACCCAACTGGCACAACAGGGGATCTTCCCCGGTCTACCTCGCGCCAACTGCACCTGTCCGTCCTCTTCTCGTAACATCCCCACGCACCATGAGACCTGAACACGGTAAGAATACTTGCTTATCATGATTATGATTTTATATGATTTGGGAATCATTCATTAAATAAAGTGAGCATAAAAATACAAACAAATACCATTACTATGCTTGTCTAGTATTAAAGTGTTGACTATCAGAAGATTGGTTGGAGTGTTCTAGGCTTCGTTAAAATGGGTTTTCTCCGATAATTTGATAATTTGATAGGATATGGTCATAATTTGCATGATTATTTATGATCATTGTTATGGTAGTTGATGTGCTCTCTGGGTTTGACCTATATAATTATGTCATTCAATATTTGTGTAGCCCTATGCATGTTCATTATGAGAACTTCAATAACTTATTAGCATGCATGTATGCTATTTGTGTTTTCTTTATTTGTTGCAATTTGAATTGAGTGGTCTGTCGGCAGCTGGGTATTGCGACTGGAGCCAATAGGCTATTCTCTGTCGCCCTCTTGTGGGAGAAGTGTGGTCTTCGTTTGGTTATGACTTTGTTCCCATTTCACCATTTTCAGTCTACATGGTTGTGCCAGCACAGTTCAACCACAACACAGTGCTGTTGTCTAGCACGAATCACAATCAATGTGTATCTTGTGTTGCAGTTGTGTTAATCTATATACTGTATGCTGTATAGTACCGCGTGCAATGCCAGGGTTGTGGGTTCGATTCCCACAGGGGACCAGTAAGAAAAAGTCAGCCTCGTTTTATAGATTAGAAGAAACATAGCAATCGAAAATCCGGGACACTCACATTAGTATGATATGTTTAGTTTGGTATGGTTACATAACACAGAAGTTTACTTGAAGCAATACATAAAAGGAGGATGGATAGGTGGGGTATAAGGCAAATGTTTAGCAAACCGAAGGTTGCGTGTTCGAATCTCATCACAGGCAACTACTTACTACTTTGCAAATACATAACATATTAGTTAACCTAGCTAATCTTAGCCACCTAGTTAACTTTAGCCACTTTTGCAATTCGTAACATATCATACGAATTTGAATTTGTAACACATCATACGAAATGAATGACTAATTAATACATACCATACAAATGTAACTTAACATACTAATTTGAGTGCCCCGGATTTTTGTTTACGGTGTTACGTTTACTTCCGAGTCCAGGAGGAAAAAGTACGAAAATGTGTGCACTCACTACTCTAATTCGCTCTGGGTAGGAGTGTCTGCTAAATGACTAAAACGTTTATAATGTATACTATCTTATATTCGCTTAATCTAAAGTGTTCTTGTCTTCCTCTCCTGTTTTCTACCCCAACGAGGTAACATCAGCACCACATCACAGAAAGAATAGCCTCATCAATGACCCCTTCATCTCGATATTGTGCATACCTATAATAATTATAAACTTTATAGCAACACAAATAAGAGTGATGTGATATTGTGCTGTTCAGTAATGGCATTGACACTATCATGTAGGGCCTGATAGCTTGAATTGATTGTTGTGAATTACTGTATATGCTTGACATTTTTGTATTGGACGTTTACGAAATTTAAGTTAATCCTTCCTATTTTGCCCGGCTCAAAAGCCTACAGAATAGAATATAACATTTTAAGGTGTAGTCTACAAAAATGTCCCAAAGAATGATAAAACACCAAGACTTGTTGACAAATGAGTATACCAAGAAACAAATACAATCATTATGAGCCATAGACTAGAAAGGAAATACACTTTCGCTTAAAATGGGGTTCTGATTAGGACAACAGATAGTCAGTGTTCTTTACATAAGATCTTTGTATGTCACAGATAGACACCATTCATGGGACCGTAGATGATTACCTCAAAATGATGTCACAGAATAGAACCTGAGACCAAAGCATCACAATTGATATGGCAAGACTATTACCTCAAAATACTGACACAAATAAGACTCTGAGAGACCAAAACGTCACAATTGGCATCAATACCAAAGAAGGAGTACAGCACAATAGCATACTGTTGTATTGCATTTTAATAATGTGTGTGTAGTTGCTGTGTCCGTGTCAGTTTGCTTAGTTTCCTTCTATTACAAGCGAATCTGTTACGGTTCACCTACCCGTTGAATTTGTGTTTTTAGTGTTCCATTTAACCTTAGCGTCTCCAATTGAATACCATCGTCGAGATGTGCAGTGGTAATGCAACCACTCGAGTGGACATTAGAAAATGGCCTTGCTGCGGCTCCACTGCACTATACAAAATCTAGGGTGTCTGAAATGCATGCAGATTGAACAGTTTAGGCTATTGCGCGTGTAACACAGCCCACGTAGCTAATTACATTTATGAGCAAATAAAACTGAAGCGTCGTGAAATTTTACTCACTCATCGATCAAGGTTCGGATCGGAATTTCAAATAGTTGGCCTTTTACGGTCTGGGAAGCATGTGCTCCCCTCGCTTATGTGCGCCACTAGCACGCACACAGATTGCAGAATCCTGACGCTTCTACCAGATGCGGACATTAGTCTTGTTCGTTTTTTTCTAGACTTTTACCTTTTCCCTCACTTTACTCTCCCACTTCCTGGTTTGCCCCTTGTCCCCTGGGTGGGATAATTTCTTGGGAACTTTGTTTCTATTGGCCATTGATAAATCAGATGTTAGCTCTTAGGCTCTCTCTCGCTAACAACCTATTTAAAACCTCAATCACAAACAATCCTGGCCATTATAAAGCACAGAACCTATCCTCGCTCCTTCCAACATCCGGAGCATGTTTGAACGCGTTCTCTCAAACTATCCCTGAAAGTCAAGACCCGGGCTCGGATAGAGGGCTCCTTCATACACCGCTGTACACATCTGGTCCTGAGTGCAGATTGTTCCTCGGCTCCTGCGGTGCCTGAAGGGGCCATATTACCTCTGTGAGTCTGCATCCTTCGGACAGACACGCAGACGTATCCATCACGCTGTTAGTGCCAGCGTGGGGCGTTGTGTAGCCTAAATATGGGTTATCGTCTTTTGGGGACTATAGGACCGAGAGGTCCAATGGACTATGGATAACCAGAGCCTACTCCTGTAAAACTGGTTGCAACTGGCCGTCGCGAGCGTGCCTGAGTGTCCAGTAATCCATATGGAGTGCACTATTTCCTGCTAAGTAGACGGAATGAGCAGTATCTTTTGTAAGGCTAAATGTTTTTAAAATGCTGTTGCTCTGCCTGCACCTGCAACAGTTACTTCTATTTTAGGTACAGGTGACCTCTAAGTTACACCAACTAATCAGCAACTCCACACCGATGAACATGATTTAAAACCAAATTCTGCTAAAATAATGTAGTCATATGTTTGTTATTGCCATTGCTTGTTTTGAGCCTACAGTTGTATTACTTCTGCTGTTATACTGATAGGGCTTTCTTCGTATCATATTTCGAACCTAATTTTAGATTGTCATTGTGCGGTGCCTTATCTTTCTATTTTGAAAACTTGACAAGACTTATCTGAGTTGAAATAGAGTCCTATAGCCTATTACATTCGCGTCCTCACTCCGAGGACATTATCTATGGGTGTGGGGAAGATGCCGAGAGAGGCCAAGGGAAATTATTTCATTTCACCTAGGCATGCATATGTCCATGTAAAATACACTAAAATACCTAAACCAAGAAATCCTGTTTATTCCCTCTATTGTCAGACATCATTTAAAAATATATCTATTATAAATTCCCTTCTTGTCTTACTTTGATTTTCATTCATTCTTTCTTCATCGAATGCGAACTTCGTGTGTTTAGATTCCTTTCAAACGATATTCTGCTCCTCGTTTTTCTGTTCTTAAATTGACTTAAGTTATCCATATTGGCAAAAAAATATAATTACAATAAAATTGATATGATTGTTTCGCTGTAATGTCTGCTAGAGCTTAGGCTATTAATTTGGAACCGCAGCAAAATTTTACGCACGTACATTGAACCAATTTAAACATCACATTTACTTAATTCAGGCAATTTTTGTTGATCAAAACGTGCTTTATTCACGTTAAGTATTTATGGAATTTCAAACGAGGGGTAATTAATTGTCTAATAATACTATTGTACGGTAGCTTACTTTCTGTCATCTTAAAAAAACGAAACAGTAATTCATTTGAAGTGCCTAATTTTTGAGAGCATCTAACAATTTTTGGAATAACGGTTGATCTGCAGGTTGACCATGCTGTTCACACCATTAGCCTGAACTAAGGAGGATATTCATGCAAATATAGATTTTTCAAGGGTTGATTACTAAAATTAAAAGATTTGTAACATGCTTTAACGAAATATTCAACTAAATGTAAGGTGCTAAACAATTGTTTTTGATATTTTAGGCTAGTTGTGTTGTTTTGTAGGCCTACTGTACGTGTTTTATTCCCAACTATAAGGATAATGTTTAATGTTGAATTTCTTTCTGTACTCTGTGTCAGTGGAGAGGTTGGATATTCACTATGCAGTGCGTTTCTTGTTGTATTGTTTGGGAAGGCGATGCGTTTGCCGCAATGGTCGTTAACCTCTGAACGACCCTGTTCAGAGGCCACGCCTCAAACACCGTCGCAGGCAGTGCGAGATTGTGGCCGGAGGATGGCGCTCAAGGACAATCCAAGAGATGCAACCCGAGCCCCGCGAGCGCCCTGCCCAGGCGCACTCCCAGGCGCGCGCCCATAACATCCCACCCAGATTTCCTACTTGTGCACGAGTTTACCTCTGGAGGTCATCAAGCAGGATTTACGACTGGTCAACAAAAGCACGTGATTCTCAGCCGTAACCCATATTTGGGTGCCTACGTAAGAGAGAATCAAGTACACGTTCTACTCATTTCCCTAATTCATCATAAATTGTGCAAGGGTGCTATAGAAGAAGCAAAAGCATCAAGAGCCACAAATCAAGCACACACGTTACTATTTTCTCCAAAAATAAAAACAACAAATACCTGCGAAACAACAGTATTTGAATAGTCAATCAATGAGCTCCTATTTTGTAAACTCATTCTGCGGTCGCTATCCCAATGGCGCCGACTTCCAGTTACATAATTATGGAGACCACAGCTCAGCAAACGACCAATACAGGGACTCAACGACCATGCATTCCAGCAGGCAAGGTTATGGTTACAACGGGATGGACCTCACTGTCGGTCGCGGTAATGGGCACTTTGTGGCCAACGAGCGGGCACAGGGCTACTCCCCGAACCAGTCGGCGGCGGCAACAACGTCCTCTGTCGAGCCATCCAGGTACACCCAGCCCGCGAGCGCCACTGGGACGGCGCCCCTCTCGCCTGCACCTGACCCGCTCCGGTGCTCCTCCTCTGTCACAAGCTCGTCTCCGGTCAGCGAGTCTCAACGGCAACACCGAGCCATAAAGAACTCCATAACTATCCCCTGCGCGACCCCGAGCTCGAGTTCGAACGGAGGCACGCTGTTGAACCAGGAGTGTGTGTCGAAAGCCTCCCCCCTCCTCGAGGAAGATAAGCCCGCTGGAAGAGAGCAGACAACTTCCCAACATTTCACCGACGGTGCCCAGCCTCAGATCTACCCCTGGATGAGGAAACTGCACATAAATCATGGTAAAATAGCTTTACACGTTGATTAGGTAGACGTTTATGTTTATGTTTTGTACTTGTCGTGGACATGACCTCCTATAGCGATTTAAACTGTGCTTATTGCCATTTTCGATGGTAAAAAGTATTTAACCGAATCATCCCATAAGAGATAAATAATCTGTATTTGATAGTAGTAATGGTTATGCGGTGTAATGGCGAGATTTACGCCACCTGTTCACCTGTATATTTGTACCCAAAGCGGTGGAAAATAATTCAACGTGGCATGAAAACAGAACATTTTCATGTTACCAAAATGCAGGAGGTGAACATTTTGTTTAAATATAGGATTTTCTTTTGCCATAATTTTGTATTATTCTAAATGTTTATGGTATTTTTATAAGACAAACTTGTGGGAATTAATTGGCACTTCCACTACATTTTATGGTGTGGGAAAGGTGAATAGTGTTTATGTGGACTGTTATATGTGGACTGAGCTGCATCGAAGTGTGATCAAGAATAAAGTACATTTTCTACTATATAATAATCATTGCATAAAGCGTTGGTAAACATTATTGATCAATAAAAAAAAATGTCCTTGCATTGTTGCCAGGTAAACCTGCATAAAGAATTAGTAAACAGTGTTGTGTAGGTTGCTATTTTGATTATGGGTTTATTGTTGCGTCCTGTGTGTTACCACCAGACAGTCTCACTGGACCAGAGGGGAAGAGGGCGAGGACAGCATACACGCGCTACCAGACCCTGGAGCTCGAGAAAGAGTTCCATTTCAACCGGTATCTGACCCGCAGACGGAGGATCGAGATAGCACACGCGCTCTGCCTATCAGAACGCCAGATCAAAATCTGGTTCCAGAACAGAAGGATGAAGTGGAAAAAGGACAACAAACTGAAAAGCATGAGCATGGCAGCGGCAGGGGGTGTAGGGTACCACCGTCCCTGATATTTGGTTCCCCGATGAGCTCTAATAAAATAATACAAAGCTTGGGAGAACTTCCATTCATTTTTACATTGCGACAGACTTCCCGATGGCTGTTTTGGGACAGTGAACATGCAGTTGTCCAAACTCCGGCCTTTTCAAAAAGACTTTCCTCCATAGTTATATTTATTTTCACCGTGATAATGCTTGTGTGAGTAAAAAAATAAACATTCTGTACATTGTTTGTCTTAGAGAACAAACCAATGGGAAATACATGTTTGTTAACTTATTTCTTGTTCAAAATAGAATCAACTCGAAGTTACCGCAAAAAAGTCCATTAACTATCCAATAAAAGTTGTGTAGCCTATTGCACTTGTAAAACAGTATAGAAACTCGAATAATTAATGAGTTGATAAAAAATGCTGTTGCTTTTGTGTAAAGCCTTTGTTTTATATGTAAGTATGTATTTATTTGTTCAATGTATTGTACCAAACTTAGATAACTTGTTCCTTATTGTAGACAGACGTATAAGCCTTACGCGATTGTTGTGCGTTGTGAACACGTGACGGGACCGCAGTTCTGACCCATTGCGTGTAGCTGTGCCTTTGTATCCTTCTTTTACACGAGCTACTGTAAATCTGTTCACCTGGCGCAGCTTCTTAGAATGTGTGTTTCTTGTACGTTCCCCTCTATGTTGGATGTGAAGGGTTCCATCGTGGAGCCCATTGCCTACGTGTATAGCTTCATCGTGCTATACGCTTTTTGCAAATGTTTTTAAAGAATGACTGGAAATTGAAAATAATATTATAGTGATGATGCTGATTATAATAAACTTTCTACTGGAACGACAGAGACTGTAAATGATTTGTTATTTCGATTCTTTATCTTACTTCTTCATGTGCCTCACGGAAAAACGAAAGTGTGTATGTTTTTGTAATGTTTTTGTTGTTGAATGTAAGGTTTTTAGGCCTACAGTAACTCGTTTTCAAGACTATAGGCCTTTCACTCCATTGATTGCAATTAAAACTTTAAAAGTTCAACTTTTCTAGCTAGTTTCAAGGTCGAGAAAATCAACAGGTAGCAAAATCTATATCTGCACACTTTACTCACCTTTGTGCGTAGGGATAAAGCGGGTCCTTCTTGCCAGTGACCGGCTCGAGGGGCTCTGCGTCCCATCTGCTCGAGTTTAGTACTATCAGAGAATCAGTTCACTTCAAAACGTAAACTTTATTAGGCCGGTTCCGGCTCCCTGACATTTGGGTGCCAAATGAATGGGGGTTTTGTCTATGAATTAGATCGTAAAAATCATCCGGAGCGCGGCCAGATAGGCTCACTGGCCATAAACTGTCACGTGGTGGCCATTAAAGTAAGTTTTATGGTTTTGGGGAGTTGACAGTATATTGCACATAACATATAATCGCACTGACGCGAGGCTTCGTCTGACTCTCTCCTTGCAGGCTGTAAGTGTTCCTTGACCGTTACACCCACTCCTTGCTCACCAGAACGCCTCGCGATGGACCCTGCATGCCGGACGCACACGAGAAGACAGCTTCGGTCTCGAGGTAAGTTTCTGCCTCTATTGCCCTTGAGTAGCCTGTAGCCTTCCATTCCCTTGGCTCTGAACAGCCACCCTGTTTGAAACAGAATTATGATTGTATTCGGACGCGCTATCTGTCCATATTAGCCCATTACGCTAATTTGTCAGTGGTGCTGAGCTGAATCCTGGTTTCTCTCGGCAGATGTTGGCCAGGGTTGGTTCAGGCTCATGGATATTTAATTGCTTCCTTCCTAGTGTAACTAGTTTCCCTCCATCTGTGGTGTAACTCATAATACGTTTTTACATGTGGGATAATTATGCTTCTGTCCATTCCTTTTCCTTTTTAATTCGTGTTTTTTCACTTCCTGTATTACACACGGGGCTTCTTTGGACTCTTCATAGCCATTAATGTGCTGGACAAGCCATAAAGCTATTTGAGCTGTTTTATGGTGTTTCCAATGTCATTGCTAAACTGTAATATGTTTGTGTACGGTACTCAACTATCATACAACCACTTTTGGGGTAAATTTAGCTTTTCAATCTGTGTAATTGTCAAGTTAGGCACAGGTTCTACACTTTGTTTGAAGCTCTAGGTGTGTCTTTGGTCAGGTTTCCTCATGTGTTCCAAACTTGATCAAATGGTTTAAGACAGCCAAACGCACTGTGGAGTAAACACAATGGAGGACAAAACACAGCAGGGCCACACTTGCAAAGGAATTCCGTTTTGCGTCAGCCATGTCATTTTGTGTTTTTGGGTTGTAAAGTTCAGTTGGAGAGTGTCACTCTTGCTTCATGGTGACCTCATGGCCCAGCTTGGGCGCGTGCGTCCGGGCAGACATGAACACTCAGATACCAATAAAGCTTTGACTTCGATGTGAAAATGTGTTGGTCTGACTTTGTGACGCATTTGCCCAATCACAATAGTTTCCTTTAGATTGAATTATGTTTTCGTTTTCTAGAAAAATGTTTCTGCATCATCATTTCTTATTAAGTAGGTTATAGGCTAATTCATTTGTTGTTTTGCTTATAGTGTAGATTTTGTTTAGGCCTACTTGTGGCGACAGTCTTGCGATAAGCTGTGTGCTGATGAGTGACTAGTATGGGCTCGGTCTATGTGTTGTGTATAAGAGTGCTTTGGTGTGTTCAAAATTTCCATTGTTGTGTGTTGCTCTTATGTATTTGAACAGATTGCAATTACGCCCAATTAGAACGAAACTGGTGCTTACAGGCACCTCATAACTTTCCCCGTCAGAGGTGTGAATTCAATTTTCATCTATTTCACATCAGAAAACGAATTGCAATGAAAAGTGTTTATATAGAAACTAAACCCTCAAAGTATAATATGTCAGTACGTAGATGGAATTGAAACTCTGAATCATCTGATGATTTGAGGTGGGTTGATCCCCGCTCCCCCTTCCCCTAACAGTCGACATAGAAGATTCCGTCTTGTAAACAAATAGCCAATGCAATGAAATTGGACTTCATTTCCATTACAGTTGTATGGTGTAGAACATGAAAGAGAAACCGTTATTCTATGCCAATATCATTGTGAAGTCTGGGGCGAAAATTACACCGTTGTTACACATAAAATCATCTTAAATCGGGGTCCTAGGCAGACAATGCCAGGCAGAAAAAAATTAACCATCCCCCGTGCGCGGTTCACCGCGAGGTCAGCCATAGCAGCAAGATAAATCTGCATCCTCCAGCCACCAGCAGAGCTCGCTTTAGGCCAAGTTCAGTGTCACCTGCAGCCAGCTGCTGAGAGGGGGGGAAACACACACACACAAATACAATAGTATGATAGGACGCACACAATACTTGACCGGTTTGCTTGCCTTATTACACATTGCAGTGAAGTAATATAATTTGCATATTGCATTAGTTTATTTGGAGAGCCTTTCGGGCATTTTAGCAAAAACACTAGGCCTATGTGAGGCAAGGAGAGATAAAGACTCACACAAAAGTATGAAGGACATTCATCCCTGAGCGGTTTGCTTGTATTAGTGATGTTGTACATTAGTGATGTTGTACAGGGTGCATTGTAACCAACACCCACAGTGAGACAATACAGAGATACAACTACAGTTATTATATTATAGACCTGCCTGTTATATCACTAATTATGATTGTCGTTAGACTAATTACAGTAATGATAACAGAAATGGATATACTGCAAATCAAGTTTTCCTCCCAAGCAGCCAGACACCTCGCCTGGGCAGCACAGCCTCGCAGGGGTGGGACTGATGATCTCGATATAGCGGGGGAAGAGGAGGAACATTTGGGGTCAAAAGTTTACCCGCTGAACAAGTCTCCCGTCATCTGTTCAGCAGGGGCCTGATGCCAGCGTTATAATAGCGATCTTGACTCTCCACACAAAAGATAGAATAGCTTTGAATTACATATGTTTGACGGTGCACTCCAGGTGAACCCTGAAAGCAGGGCGACCCCGAGTTTGGGACCGAGGGGAGTGGACCCCCGTCCGTCCCCAGACCCAAGATTGAGTGGCGGCATTTTATTAGGGCGGTTGATTGGTGAATTTCCTTTGAATAAATTGCATTGGATATGAGGGAAACATTTGCATTTTGAGGATTGATACTCTTACCCCGGTCACAGGATGATGGGTAGACTATGCCCACAGCCCCCCAAATGGAGCCCCCGGACTCCTTTAAAATATGTAGTCTTTCTCTCCTTCTGCTGAGGAAAAAGTCCTGTTTTTAGCCTTTACAAAAAATTATCCAGAAGGTGATTTTGGTTACAAAGAAATAATATGTTTATTTTATAATGACAACAGTCAATTGTTATTCGTAATAACAAAATATCATTCGTACTTAATTGGGTTTTGAAAACGCATTAGGATATAGGCTGTAGCCTCTAATGGCGGATGGATCTGCATAACAGGATCGAATCGCCGTTTTCCTTTCCCGTAAAGTTGTGAAAATGTGAGATCAAGCCTTCCTTATCTTATTCTACATTAAAGTGTGTAACCCAACGTGTTTCATGGAGATCATTTAAAAAATATATGCACCTCTATTGTAATAGATACAATTTGGTTTAAACACACTGCTAAATGTAACATAGGCCTTTTCTCTTAAAGCTCACATAAAAACGGTGCACTCGAAATTGTGAGATCCACCGTAGCCGTGTTAGCAACAATTTATTCTCGAACTTGTCATTCATATTTCGTTTAGGCCACAAACAAGTGGCCTATTATACAATAGCCTAACTATTGGTAATTCAGTGTCTTCGTTTATTGCAAAAGAGTCAAGAGCCAAATGACTAATATGATAATTGAAGGTGTCTTTATCATAAAGATATAAAGAAATAGCCATTAGCCACTGAATGTTTGTGGCTCCCACAAGTGATCTTTATGTTATAGGAGATAACGCATTGGGTTATGGCACCGTTCTAACAACTGTCTATGGAAGAAGATATAGTATATGTTTTGTCGTATAAGCTTAGAAGAAACGGGTTGGGCAAAATAGTACGCTATGAAACACAGACCTATTAAGGCCATGTTGTTCAACGCTTGTGTATCTACAATCTACATAAAACAGTCACTTGATGCAGTTACATTTGCTTTGATGTATGTCCCATTTTTAAGAAGACAACTTCAACAAAATGTTGAATGCAATCATACTATTTCACCCACCCATCTTCCTCTGAACGTGTGTTAAATGTGCGAGGTGCTCTGTGGGTGGCATTCATGTTTAGGCCAAAATATACATCTATAGCTTCCTTCTTACACACCACTCCCAATATATTCTTGATTTCAATATGTTGTATTATCAAAACCTTACCTTAACCGCCTCGTGAATACTGAGGGAACATTGTCCTCTGCAGCCTGGTCCTCCTAACAGACAAGGGATCTAGCAACCATATGTGATCAGTCACTATCGTCAGAGCACTTTCTTATTATCGGAATTTACAGTACAGTGTCAGTATGATATATGTTCGTTATATATGGGAAGGACCGAAAGAGTGGCAATCTACTTCTTTCACTCACAGTACCTTTCTAAGTCAATAAATAATAGGCCTAATTATTTCTTATTCACAACTAGACTTTTTTTGCTCTTTTGCTAATTAACATGGATGTTTTTGAGGATTTTGATTTGGAATAATTGTTACAGAAACATTTCAATAGACAAAATCACGTTGTAACCTAAGATTGATACCATGCAGGCCCACATTTCTTATTCGCTTCTAATTTTTTAAAATCGTAAACATCCATTCGTGAACGTCAGTATTTCCACCCTAAAAGGTAAAACACTGAATGTGGTTATTTGAATAGCATATTTCAGTCGTTTCAATTGTTTATCAGATCATAACGTTGTGTTTATATTTCGCCTGTTTCAAAACTCCAAAAATAAAACAGCATCTCGAAAGAACTAGTTTCTCAACTGAAGGGAATGAAGGGAATTGAACATAATAAATCAGGATTTTTACAGTTCATGAGTTTTTATCATGCAAAAAGACTTGTTTATAACGCATTCCAAATTGAACGTTTCCAAACCTGTGTATAACACACACACACACACACACTATAGTATAGCAACAAGTAAATTGTAAAAGTCTGTAAAGGATTACGGACCCTTTAAACTGTCGCTCATTCAAGGGTACTACGGCTAGCGAGTGGATAATAGCCAATCCTGCCCATATTTATATAACACTTATATAACACACTAGAGTGGACATTTAGATATCAAGTCAAGCATTCTTACCGTGGACATTATGCTGATAGATAGACCCTCAGGTGGTCTTGGTTACATGCGTTCTGGAGGCCAGATCCTCAACAACAAAAAAGATTCCCCTTGTCATTCACGATGAGTTACAGGTGTAAAATACACTCAATTGTAATATAACACCTAACAACTTTGGCTATTTAGATGCTTAAAAGGCCATATAGGCCTATATCTGACTAAAATGAAAATCCCATAGCGATGGCTTACACATACAAAGCTCCGAGGAGGACCTTGTTTGAACAGGAAAAACATGAGCCTAGGTGAGAAACATTAACAGAAGCCTAACAATGTGAAACAAATTCAACACATATACATATTTATACTATTCTAAAGAAAACATTGACCAGGAGACACCGAAACTTCAGTTTAGTTGGCTAACATTACCTACAGGAGTGGCACAGTCGACGCAAGGCTTTTTCAGATGGACCTACGCTTTATCGTGGGTTTTGTACTGGTTTTAAAAAATATATTTTTGGGGCGCTGTTAGGTGCTGACTGGTGCTAAGTGCTCCGTAATCTACCCAGAGTCGAGTAGACCCTGGAAAACCGAAGTCCAAGTCCGGGGTGAGCTTCAGGTCACTGCGTCTAACAAATATGAAAATGTCGCCTCGTTGGGGAAGGGCACGCCTTGTTGTTTAACAAAGACTGTCAATGGGCAAGATTAATCAGAAACAACATAGAAACGGTGTCACTTTGGGGTCAGAGAGAAGTTATCGCTGTTTAGGGGGCGAACAGAAAGGGGGAGAGAAAAAAATACAAAATAAAGCCTTCAATATTTCCGAAGTTTTGCATCCCCTTGCCACCGCACACCGGGCCTTCTTCACGTAGACGGTCGTAGACACCTTCGGTAGTGTTGCTCGTGCGGTTGAGCTGGCTTCCTCAAGATTTTCACCTCTGATTTGTAATAGTGAGCTGGAGGGCGAACAGGTCTTGGAGATGGCAATTGACGAGATACTGATGGCACAGAAGAGATACGGTCAGGGATGCTTCTATTATAAACTGTATATAATTGCACTTTTGTCATAGTGACATTTTGTCATAGTGAAATTAATCGAGAAGTGTGTTTGGTTAATTTTAGCCTACATGGTCATGATATTTTCAGGTGATGTCTTAAATATAGTTATTTTAGTTGTAGTTGTTTTTTTCAGTTGTTGTAGTGGTTTAACGTATTAATAGTAGGCATACACTAAATGTATTATTATTATTGTTATTATTATTATTATGCCCTTAGTTTTGTTGCTGTTGTAATCATTATCTGGTGTCCAGCTCGATAGTTTAAAACGCTGCACAAATGATGGGTGTTTTATGTTGAATCTTGGAGGAAAGTGAACAGCGTAATGTATGTATAGTAAAGATACTATATCATACCACAGGTTAGTTACAGTCAATCACAGTCATTTGCTTCACAAAATGACTCGTATTAGACCTATCTTCGTGGTTACTAAAATGTGCTTTAGTAGTAGAATATGAGTCTGTGGATGTGCATGTTGAACCCTCACCTTTGTTTTGAGTTGCTACAAATTTCAACACAAATGTTAATTTCTCATCAACTAACACTACTCATGTATAGATTAAGTTACTCTAGATAAGAGCATCTTCTAAATTACTCAAATGAAATGAAATGAAAATGAGAACCTTTGGCCATGTCAAAATCACTTGTCTTATTTGGGCCTGCTATTCAGTTGCCATCTTGTATCATCATATGAGAAGCCAAATGTAAACTATTTGATGTTATCCTTCACAAACATTTCTTAAATTAAAATGCTGAGTTTTCCTTAGTTTTAATGACTGAATATGATCATGAGAGGTGCGTAACGGCACACGTGCAATGTTTTCAACCTTGCTTTGTTTTATTGTCGTTCAAATCAAGTGAGATACAGATTTACATATTTACATTTTATTCACGGAATTACCAACTCAGAATTGACTAGAAAGGAAAGCATTTTGGACAGCAATGGACTGGAAATGAGCTCCAATGTCATCTTTGACAGAAAAGAGAGCAGTTACAGTTTGCTTATTTCCAAAGAGCCCATCCTTTTCCTGTGCAACAGTAAGATATACCCAACATCATCATCACCATCATCATCATCTCCTCAAGGCCGTGGTTTAATGTGGTTTACTGCTAAATAAAGGGTTTATTTATTCTAGTTTAGTTTAGGCTATGTGATAAACAAGTGAGTTGAGCGTTTTTTTCTTGATATATTTTGATTTAATAAGGAAAACACAACGTAGGCTAGTCGGAGCAATTTTCGTTGTGCCAATGCCAGGCTTTCCATTGGTTCCTGTTTACATGATGCCCACAGGAGACGTGGTGATTGGTGGCGGTTTACACGTGACCAGACAACTTTGTACATTTGACAGAGAGTAGGAGGGTTTGGTGGAGATCAGAAAAACGACAGCACGATAAAAATTAGTATTGTTGCACTTCACAAATTAATGATCATGAGTTCGTATTTGATAAACTCGAACTATATCGAACCTTCCTTTCCTCCATGCGACGAATATCAACAGAACGGATACATCCCCGCCCCTACTGAGTACTACGAACGGCCAAAAGATTCGGGCTTTCCCCATCATGACGAGGCGTCGTATCCGAGGTCAAACTACACAGAACCGAGCTACGACTACGGTAATGTCCCCAGTAATGGACTCGACGATTTTACCGACAGGCATCAGGCACAACCTCAGCCCATTGCCCAGAACCATGGCCCTCGTCTCAACCCAGTCCCAGACAGCGGTGTGGTGGAGGACGTCAGCAAAGACTGCAGTCTCGCTTCTGAGTCGTATCCCGGTGGTCAGAAGGGCAAGGAACCGCCGGTGGTCTACCCCTGGATGAAGAAGGTCCATGTTGGTGAGTTATCGCCACGTTTAAATACCGGAACCACTGAGCAAGCCGCCACTGGAACGTATGCCCGCCCATTGAGGCAGCACTAGTAGCACCCCTTACAATGGCAATTTACGACCATCGAGCAGCGGGGTCGGTAATTAAGAACCCCTCGTAAATTTTATTGCCTGCCGGGGCCATGAGGTCTTTGTTGCTTTTTAAACCAAACTACCTACATGGCTGGACCCCAGCCAAAATGTAATATCCAGCCCCGCTGATTTTGTTAATCATTTTCCAAGGCTTGATTTGTCCCTGGATGCGAGCGCTTGTACACATGGCGTCTCCAAATTAAGGTACTTCTACGCAGCAGAAATCAAGGGGAAACCCCCACAAAACATCGTAGGCTTTATTTCCCCAGTAGACTACCAACAAACCTTTATGAAGAATAACATTTGTAATGTGCCTAGTGGAGATAACACCTGCTTGATTGTATGTGTGTGTGCTTGATTTCTCCAGTCAATGCTAGTTACAGTGGAGGAGTGCCCAAGAGGTCCCGCACTGCCTATACCCGCCAGCAGGCTCTTGAGCTGGAGAAAGAATTCCACTTCAACCGCTACCTGACCCGACGCAGGCGCGTGGAGATCGCGCACACGATGTGCCTTTCCGAACGTCAGGTGAAGATATGGTTCCAGAACAGAAGGATGAAGTGGAAGAAAGATCATAAGCTTCCGAACACCAAGATCCGCTCTGCGAGCTCATCCTCGGGAGCCCAGCAGCAGCAGCAAATCAAAACTGGCACGCACCAGCAGCTCGTTCCCACGCCTTGCGCCGCGACCCTATAGTGATGGAACCCTCGCGCCAAACCAACAGACTGAGAATGGCAAACAGAACACAGAAACGGAATTTTGTGGACCGATTCTCGAGTATGTCCCCTATGGTATTACCCCCTTCTTGGCTTTTGGGCCTGTCACCTCCTTTCAATACCCTTTCCCCTCTCAACCTCAACCTCCTCTCTCCGTTTTTTCGCTCTCTCCTAATTTTTTAGCTCGAAATCCGCCACTTGCTGCCCATGATGGCAACTGAAATGTATTTGTTTATTAAGACAGAAGGATAATTCACACTCGAATGTATCACAAGACTTTGGATTATATGTATCATTGCATAGAATGAAAATAAAAGAGAATGAGACGAGAGATAAGTGAGGCCTCATTTTTACTTTTGTTCTATGCAATAATTTTGTTTATTCTCATGGAAATATATACTTGAAAGGAAAACGATGTTTTAGGAAAGCTCGGGGTGCCCGTCTGAGACCTCTCAGCAGGTTAAGAATGAGACAGTGTCAGAGTTAGGGTTTAGCTCGTGATGTGTGAGTGAGTTGGTTTACTGTTGAATGTATTATTAAGTCGTGTAATGTCCAGGTGACTTTCACCCCTAATGAGTATAGACAAATCATAGCAAAGGCACAATACTGAATCCATTTTGTAGGCTAAAAAAAGGCAACCTCTGTTTGTTTGTTCGTGTAGCCGTGTAGTTTGTCCATATTTTGTGGTGTGCTCTAAACTGTGAATATTTGTATATGTTGTCTGATTAATGGACGTTGTAATAATGTATTGTAATTTAGGCCCATGCAAGAAACTGTTCCCGTGAAATAAATATGTACTTAAATTATATGGCTGGTTTGGATATGATATTGTAGGATATTTCTGAGTAATATGCATTGAAATAGATTAAATGAATGAATGCTATGGTAACAATACCATAGCCTATATGTCAAAGGCGGCACAAAGGGCGTGGATATATCATTTAACAAGGCTTGCAAACCCAATGCGCATCATGCTTGTTTTTCTAAAATGTATGACGTAACAATACGTTCCATTATGTCTTTAATGACATAACACTATTCCCAAACAGGGAGTAAACCTTTGAATTAGCTATCCAGTGCTTCGAATGTGCGTGCCTCGTGGATGTTATGCACATAAGAAATTCACTTCATTATGGATATCTATGCACGAAGAAAAATGATCTTTATATACATTCAAAAATATTATCTTAGAAAGTTTGTTTCTTACCTTATTTTGACAGAATAACTTTCAACTCGTTCGGTATGTTGTTATCAGGCTTGGTCCAAAAAAGCAACTGGACGGAGAGCTGGGCCTTGAATGTTGCATTGTTTTTCCACTTTCTATGTTTTTCTGGACCAAACAACTCAAACAAGTGATATTCTTATAAGCAACTCCGAAAACGTCTGTAAATACATACAAAAGGCCACTAGGTGCATTCATACAGACCCAAGGTAATCAGTAAATATAGGTTCGCAGCCGAAGATGCAACATCATCCAGAAACATCCTCGTGGGTAAAGTGGGCACCCAGATACATCTTTCTCCGTGGACTTTCCAGAGTGCTAAATATCTGCTAATAAACTAAGCAGTTTAATTTACGAGCCATGTATATCTGCTACATACACAGTTTCAAAAGTATTTTATTTAATTAGACATGCCATGAACAAATTCATATGTATAATGACCGCCTACCGGGAAACAGTGGGTTAACTCCCTTGTTCAGGGGTAGAACGACAGATTTTAACCATGACAGCTCGGGTATTCGATCCAGCAACCTTCCGGGTATTGGTCCAAAGCTCTAACCACTAGGCTACCTGCCTCCCCCAGTTAACACTTAATAAACGGAATACTGTGTGCATATTTGTTGATCATCTGTAAATTAGCTGTACATGACAGCCTTACAGCAGTAGGAGAGTGTTGCGAATAGGATACTACCATAGTAATACTCCATAGAGGCCTGTTCTATCAAAGTATTTGTCCATCCACGTATCTGGCTGCTACTGTTTTAATTTGTAATTATAAAGATGAAGTGCATCTACCCCTCAAACCTTAGTGTACCAGCGTGTGAGTGTTGATCACTACCTGATACAGTCAAACAATCGGAGGGTTTAACTAGAGGACACGGCCGTCTCTGGCCAATCATCGACTCGGAGCACTCCGCGTGACCCCTGACCTTACGACACACACAATGTCCAGACCTCCGTGGCTTTTTCTTTTGTTTTGCGGAAACAAAATGACGTGTAGGTGTGCAACCGTGCTGCTAATTTACTCAAAATAGTCTAAGCTGCTATTCGTCACACAAACACGTCTGTCAGATCATATGTGCGAAAGGAAGGATTGAGATAGACCACGTTTAGACCTATTAGAGAAAACAACATATTCAATTTACTGTAGCCATAATATCAAGGACCTAGTTGACCCTTCCAAATGATCTACATTATTCTAGTAAATTAAAGGTAGTCTGTTATAATTATGGAACCTCTAACAGTGATTTGCGAGTGGGATATGTGAACAAAATGAATAACCAGTTATTCAAGGCCATAATATTGTTTTCCATCAGAAGTACGTTTAATCTAGGGATTCGACTTTACAAGCATCCATGGTCCATCCTTGATACACAGAAGCCATGACTATGTGGCATTATATAATGTAGGCTTGAGTGGAATGTTATAGCATGTACAATGAGTGTTTTCTTATCAAGTGGCTTTGGGCACAGCCAGAATGGAATGCATGATAGGGCTACATCTTCAGACATCTACATCTCCATCTGAGCTTTAAGTGGATACAAGTGCAATTAAATGTAATGTATTAAGGAAACAAATTAAATTACAAAAAAGTATCTTGCCAACTTAGTCTAGGCCTTTTCTGTGCCAGCACATGGCGCAGAGGTGGAGTTGAGAAATTGCCATTTTGGATGATTGGCACATGTTTTACAGTCTCTCATGATTTCGAGATGGTTAAATTAGACATTTGAGCTCATTTAAAACCCGAATAGAGGTCACTCCCAATGTACTAAAATGTTAATATGCTTGCTCACGTGACTTATTCAATAATGAATGCCCTCGGGTCAGAAATAGATATGAAAATCGGCAGTATTCTCATTTGAAGTGATCCACCGCGGAGCACGAATCAAATATTTCCTTCTGCTAAATTCTCGCTCCTTACCATCTTTTCCCTGCTGGATAGAGGCCGTCATGTCTGATTGTGAGTAGACTTTGACATTTTCTTTCCTGAATAATTTGTGCTTTCCATTGCTGTTTCCAAGTTTGAGAGCAATGTAACTGTCCAGGTCATTGATATTTGGTTGGGATTGATTTAGAATTGTGTATATTCAGCTGTTCTTTTGTTATAAGGCTTTCTTGCTCACCAATACCAACACCAACCTCATGTTAACCCGCAGCTCTGTGGGTTAGACTCCTCTGCTAGGCGACTGGTTCCTTGTGGCCAAAATGCGTAACCGTAACCGCCATGTAGTCATTGGCTAACTTTAAAACTATAAATTTATAAATGGTTACCTGGAATCTAAATATGAAGATGTAGGTGTTCAATGAAAGTAGACTAGAGGTAGTTGTTATGGTCGAATAATGCATTCAGCTCGTGTTTAAGGCGCACACCTAGGCGGTAGAGTTGGACTAGAGGTTATGCACTAGGCGCTTCAGCATGTGGAAAAGTACAAACTTCTGTATAGCATCTGTGCGTTTCCATAACATCGTATTTATGCGCAGATGTACCCTAAAAATACTCAAAAAACACCGAGGAGGCGGATATGGAATTGCAACGTGGCATAGACGTTGAGAGAACTCATCTAATATTGTAAAATAAACGGATAAAAGTTGTAACGATATCCCGTTGTTATAATGCTGCTGAGACTGACAAAGAGATGCAGTGTGACTACTTGTGCGCTCATGACCTGTGGCTTACATTCAAGGCTGTAGAGCACAGAAATGCCACTTCGCTAATTGAGCATAAATAAGGTAATTGTAAAGAAACAATGCAATTAACTCGACCCAAGTGTATATTGGCGTGGACATACGTGATCACAATATACCTTACCTTACAGCGACCCAATGACCCTGCGCGAGGAAGAGTTACCATGTTTATTCACACACAGCATGCTCTGTCACTTATAATTGTATTTTCTTGATACAAAAACGCATTTGTTCGTAATGGTATGAATAAAACTGCGTTTTATTGAATTGTAAGGATTGTTAGATTTTGGTAAAAACTTTTGTTTGAAAAGCTGTATTCAGTCTTCATTAGGTAAAGATGACTGTTTACTAAACATTTTGTAAAAAAATATATTTTTAAAATTAATAATTTATGTGCATTTTAACGTATGTTTCGTCGTGTAGCTAAGCCACATGCACAATTTTAGAAGGCAAATATCAGTAGGCTATTGGGCATGAATGTGTTGTCCACATTGTTGAAAGGGCGCCTTAAACAGAGAAGACACAAAGAACAGTCAAGAACTCAGTTAAACATTAACAGATCTTCATCCTCTCCACGAAAGACTGACTAGGCTATAGGCTGTTATGGAATATTCATGTAGCATGCAATATATGTTTTAAGAATGATAGGCATATACATAAATTAAAAATGGCTTTGAGCGTTATGTATTAGTTTGAGTTAAAGCTTCCCAGAACTAATTCAATGAAATGTGCCATTCATAATGTGTATTATTATTATGATGATTATTTTCCAGTATTATTATTGCTCTGAGGTCAAATTAAGACGTTTTGTGTTTTGTTCCTAGCTTTATTTAATTAGCTCTTCACTACACTAAATATATATAACGATAAACTATCAAACGTTACAATGGAAATGCATGAAAAAATATGACAACCAAAATTCAACATTATTACCACTACAATTTTATTTCTACAGCACATACTGAAACAAACCCCCACCACAACAGGAGTCCGTCCGTTATGGAGAGTATAGCGAGATCGACCGAGGGTTCTCTGTTTTAGCATGCACGCCAAACCAGTTTAGGGCGTTGAATTTCGCATTAGCCTTGATGTTGGCCGATGTAAACCCCTGAGAAAGAGTTATCTTCTGCTGAGTGTATCGGTAACCCAAGGCTCGCTGTTAAGAGCTTCAAATGTCAACATTGTGGAGATGCACCGCAGTCTGGCGAACATCCAATGACGGAGCGGTGTGGAGAGGACTGTCTACGGCTCAAGTCTACGGCTCAAGGCCGGTAAATGTTGGAAGTTGGACTTAGGTTACAAGCTTTATGTTACTAACTTTAATATATGTATACATACAAACCAAGAAATAGGTTAATCAACTGCTGAAACCAACAAGAGCCCATTAAAAACAAGGATCCAAAACGTTCCCAGCTGAAAAGGAAGGTATAGCTCTTATTGGTTATATAGTCTCCATCCTCTCCTTGTTTTTGAACCAAAATAACTTCACACTCGACTCTCCGCGCCTCGGTTTGGGTCAGGGAAAAGTTCAGGTGCGGTGGCGAAAGGTGGCGTGGGAGAAAGGGTCTGTTTTCCGTCCACAGTCAGCTCAGCCCCAGATGCTCTCCGGTGTTGCAATGCACGTGCTCTCCGTGCTGGTGGAGTGGTATGCAAATCTGGCCGAACTAGAAGAACAGAGAAAGATATTAATCACATTTCTGTATCACTAAAATGTATCCCAAAGTACAGGCCAAACTCTAAAAATGAGTTTAAATGACTTCACCTCTTCACAAAAACTAGAACATGAATTAATGCGAATCAAATCTGATTCCCCCTTAATTCTAATCCAACATAAATAATAAATGCATAGCCTCCTCACTCCCAATCATCCATAAAGTGGTCTGAAATGTAAACTGATAAGAGATTGTTCCCTCCTGTTCAGGTTTAAAAAGTTTAAACGGCTCAAGTTGTAGTTTGAGAAGACAAAGGGTGCTGTGATGTGGGAGGGGGATGCTCTCCATGTCCGCTTGGCGTGATTAATAGTTATGGTGGAGGAACATTTCCACGCCCGCTGCTCAGTGTTGACGGAAATCAAGCGCCAAACGGTGCGGAGAGAAGGGCTGCTCTTCCGGTCAAGGTTTAGGCAATTCCCGGG
Organism: Oncorhynchus tshawytscha; assembly: GCF_018296145.1. Classification (NCBI taxonomy): domain Eukaryota; kingdom Metazoa; phylum Chordata; class Actinopteri; order Salmoniformes; family Salmonidae; genus Oncorhynchus; species Oncorhynchus tshawytscha. The sequence goes on from NC_056459.1 coordinate 25,957,601, forward strand.
AAGGCTAAACGATATCATGTAGTGCGCCACAATACGTTCATAATTTAAGTTGTGGACCTATTATGGATTGCAAGAGAATATGCATTTATTTCAAAGATTACTATTGTCGTTGGCCCTCATCTCATAAAAGTAGGCTAGTTGCCATATTACCACCTGATCCTTCCCCCTCCCCATACTGGGAATTGAGTATGACCTCTGTGCGAACCTATAATTTCCAGCATTACTCAACTAGCCGTAGGGAATGCATAAGAGCTGCAGGATGAATGGAGGGTCCCTGCACTGACCAAGGGGGTAAATATTCAGTTCAATGAGCTCCCGCATGCACTATGCCCTCTCAGCTCAGCACTGACTGACTGACTGACACACACACACACCTCCCGGCTACCGGGGCGCACACCTTTAACTCAGCATTCGGACAGGTAACTAACTATAAGACATTTGATTTCCATTGGTCCGCCAGCATGTAGGCTATTGTCTGAATGTGTGAGTGAGTGGTTGTAGACTATAGCTCGGGATGTGGGGTGATGATGAGGGCCTCTGCACACAATAGCCCCAGCCTTATCTCTCAATAAAATAGTAAGGGGTGACTCAGGTGTTGAGTGATCCATCCGCTACCCGCAAAGACCTCTCTGTATCTCACAGTCACACTGCAGCGGCAAACGCTTCTCTTGCTCTGCCAGTGGCTCAAAGCTAGCTGGCCAATGATCACAGTATATGGCATCGGGATTAGCACTCTCTGTTTACTTAAATGGGCACTGAAGATATTTAACCTTTATTTACCTATGCATGTCAGTTAAGAACAAATTATTATTTTACAATGATGGCCTATTCCGGACAAACCCTCCCTAACCCGGACGACGCTGAGCCAATTGTGCACCACCCCTTGGGACTCCCGATCACGGCCTTTTGTGAGACAGCTCGGGATCGAACCAAAGTCTGTAGTGAAACTTCTAGCATTGAGTTGCAGTGCCTTAGACCGCTGCGCCACTCGAAAGCCTCCAAAACCGACCGAACACACACGTTTTGGAATCGGGTGACGTGTGAATGTAAAGCGGCATTGCGAGAGATATGTCCCTTTGCCAGATACATTGCAGTGTCATCCACCCTCTTTATCCTCCCTCCAAAGTGATCCGTTTCTCCTCAGGGGCAATGACTGCATCCATTAATGATTCACAGGCTCAAATAAAAGGGATTTAAGTTGACGTTGTGTCACGTGAGCAGGGCGCATAATACAGTGTTATGGCACGAAGAAAAAAACGGAGCCCCGGTCTGGCCATACAACGATTGCGCGCGTCACCCCACTTTCCGTGAGTGGAGTCGGGGCTTTCTAGACATTTACCAACGAGAGGAAGCAAGAGCGAAAGAGGAGAGAAAGATGTTCTTGGTTTTTGTGGACGGTATTATAGTGCTGTCACGGACGGATATGTTTTTCCTCGCGGACAGAGTCAGAGCTCGTGCTTCGGGAGGATGGATTTTATTTTGAGGTATTTCCGACGATTGTTCGTTACTGTCGTGAGTTATTGCCGCGAGAAGCAGAGGTCAGTAAGAAAAAAGACTCCATGGTTTTGCCTGGCTGGAAAACTAAGACTGGAACATCTTTAAAGAGTATCGATATTCACGTTTTTGGCTACTAAAATGAATTACATTAAACATAACTTCACTGATATTTCCTTCACTATACCGTGGGAACATTTGAGCTTAGTTTCCAAGCCTATATAACAATTTCCCATCCCATGGTGTAGCCTAACTACACTGGTGTTTTAAATATCCCCCTCCCCCCCAAAAATAAATATATATAATTACAATTTTCCCCAGTTTCAATTTCATCAGAATCCTCAGATTCCTCTGCTATGCTACAGAGACTCGCTATTTGTTCAGCTAGAGAACCGTATGCAGGTTAGCCATAGCCAGATATATCAGATTTGCAGTTGGCCTACATATCCGTTTGCAAATAAACCCAGCCATGTGAACGTCTGTTGGCGAGAAGAAGAAAAAAACAGAGGAGGTGAAAGCAGTCATGACGTCCTGCTCGGAGTTGTAATTCCTTTCCCTATAAAATATATTAATTTGTGGTGTTATCCATGGGTTTTCTCGGGAAAGGATAAATCAAATTGAGGTCCATAAAAAGTTAAGAAAAGCTGTAGGGTTGTGCCGCTCCGCCAGGGAAACGAGGATATAATGGAAGACGGAGTGCCATCCAGGACCGCGCGGCCGCGCTGAGGTCATGGCGCTCGAGTGTGATTTATGGGCGCGGGGACATGGGGCAGCCGCTGCGCGAGAGCTAATGACTATTCGATCCAATTCCAATGGTGGAGAAAAATACACCCAAAAATAGAGAAGCTGTACAAAAGTGCAAGCTACTTCATTGTTTTCAGGATAGTTTTGTAATTTGTAAAAAATCATTTGAAAATTGAACGATACATCTGATTGTTGGTTTTAAGGTGTGTTATTTTTATTACTAGCCAAACATTTGGTTATTTCTGATAATGTGGATGATATGTCTTATTTAAAGAACATTAACTAACTTTGTTGCAAATGAACAAATATGACTACAACATGACACAATATTTCGGCTTTTTGAATAGCGGCTACATTTGCAGGACATATCACAATTCAACTACATTTGATACATTTGCGTTACTTCTTTTGTCGGTTAATGTTGTAGGAATTTATTGTTCAAAATTAAATTGATGGATTGTTACTTAATTTAATTATCTACTGTCTTGTAAAATATGGTAGGAAGCTACTATAGCATACATATTGTTCTTATCGATAATGATACGCATTTAAATGTTAAGTGTAATCTTGGACCTATAGGTTTATTAGGGAAAAAACAGTATGGCTCTAGTAACGTTCATTTACATTTTTCTTTCAGAATTTTGCGTAAATAAATCCCATCCATCCTACAGTCTTCACGAGATCCTGCCCTGCCATCGGTAAGTCCATATTATGTCCTTATCGATTTATGTTACAAATGCTTGATGGTCATATCCTTATTCAATTCTAATAAGTAGCACATAGACGCCTATTCCATTGCCCTCACACACATGCGTGTAGCATACACACACATCCATAGCCTGTAACTTATATTTCCTACAGCTTGTTGTGGTGATATGAAACGCCTGAGAGCAATAATTCGTTCTCTTCCACATGTCTTTTGTAGTCTAATTTGTCACTATAAAAACGATGGGGGGAATCGCACCTCTTGGAGAGGTGCCTTGCTCCTTTAAAATTAAATCCTTTCTCTGAAAACCATCAGCCTAGGCGTAGACTATAGACAACGCTTAACTTGCTGTAAACTTAGCAAAACGCTACTGCCAAAAAGCCCAACAATGTTTGATGGGTTGTATTCGTTTGTATTAATATCAATCTGCCTTCTGTTCCCACTATCTCCATGACATCTCAGCTCGTAGTTAGGACCCACATTAATGGAAATCACGACTCGGCATTTCGGCAAAACACAAAGGAGAAAATAATTATACCAAGTCATTATTCTGCCTTGAAAAAAAAAGGCAATGTCTGCTAAAAAAATATCCTCACACGTGAATATTTGTCCCACTCACCCTCCCACGCCGTCCGAATATTCTAGTCTATATCTTTTTACTGTGTGGCTGACTCTGTCCTTCCTTCCATCCATCCATCCTGCGGCCTCAGAAGACAAGAGAAGCAGTGCTCAAGACGTGTTTACTGCCTAGAGATACAAGAGGACATAAATATTGTTGCCTTGGCCGCAAACGTCAGCATTCACATGAAGAGGGATTCCCCATACTCTCTCGGTTTCTTTCTCCCCCTGTTTCTCTAGTCTCCCTCCTCTGTTTTCCCTTCTGGACGTGTAGCTCCTTTCCATTTTTCTCACCAAGAGCCTGATGGGGGGTCTTTCCCTGGGTTCATCCCAACCAAGGCTTTGATCTGCGGCGTCCCCTGTTCATTAACGCATCGTTTATTGATTTTTTATACCATTCAGGAAACATACATATTCCATCCTAGGAACTTTGAAATTCGTGAAATATTGCAACGAAAATAACCAAAACTCCCAGCACCATTCGTAAATAAAAGGCTTTATAGGCTACATAAAATGCTAAAATGTTGGTAATGGTAATGTGCTGTTGTCATCTGCTGTGCTGCGTAAATCTGTGTACTTATGTTATTCGATTCTGTGTGGAATAAATAACAACCAATGCCATAAAACACTTAGGGGATGGGTGTTCGTGGTTTTGTAATGCTATATTTTCCCCATACTACTTCATCACGTGGGGGAGGAGAGCCACACGATTTGAAGTGGCTTTCTGTGTTCAAGGCGCTAGTTCATTTGCATAATTGTTCTTGTCTATGGTGACGCTATGTTTCGGGGGAGTTCACTGGTCTGGTGATGTCTGCATGGTACTTGTGCACGTACTTGTACACATAGTCCAGCATAGCCTAGGTTTAATATTGGTATGAGGCATGGGCACTGCTCGAGCATGTGATAAGTTCAACGGTGAGGGCAGATAGCGCTTATCTGGGCGACCCAAGTGCTCGCGCCTGCTTTCGTAATCTCGGTTTACCCATCGACGTCGAATACAAAAAAAGGGAATTCGTTTCTTCTACACACAGAGCCAGTCGCCTCTTCCCTTTTCTGTTGTGGCCGATGAGTCCTGTATGAGCTAGGTGCAGGCGGGTCCTGCTGATTCTACCCCAGCTAAACTTTCTCTCTGGACTACTGTTCTGATCCATTTTGTCGTTGAATGAGAAATATTGCGTTGTGCTCTGCATTCGTCGTCAGAGGAAAAGGTAAGCAGGCCAGAAATCTCTCTCGGTTGTAAATGGCAGAGTTTGTGTCGCGCGGTGATTTATCACTGTATGACTTACATCTCGGTTCAGGAAGAGTTCACACACAACAGGCAGACAGATTTCTCTCTCGCGCGGAGCGGGGGGTTGAGCATTAGAAGGCTCGAGTCTGTCTTCCCTCTGTCTTCTCTTTTCTGCACTGTCTTTCTTGTTTGTACCGGACTATTTCTTTTGGAAATGCATCAAAAAGCGTTCTGATAGGTTTTCCAGATCATGGCTTTAAGAGCAGATGTTGTGATGGGATGTATAATTCATTTTCTTTCTACGGTGTGTTGAGGGCAAGAGGGTCTGGTTTTCAGACTGTTTTTTTTTGTCGTGGTGCATTGTCTGTAACGAGCGGTAGTTAACTAATTATCTATCAAATTTCTATGATTTTAAAATATCTTATAGGTCATAGTATATTAAGATAATGGTAATGTTTATGATTGATACGATTGATTTATTAATATCACTATTATTACAATTGCCCACAGTTAGTACTACATTGCAACAGCCTAATAGAGTAGTAATATATTTATTTTGAATAGAAATATAATTAATATCATACGTCACAAACCTTCTCCACTTTCACCGTTTTGTCATGAATAAATTCAGTCATTTGTTTGAATTAACTGTCTTTGGACTGCGATAACTATGCTATACAATGTGTTCCTATTTTCATTTAAGTTTCCACAATAGCCTACATTAATCTGCCTATGAACCTATCCCAGTCGCCAGTAGCTATGAAATTAGCTTCAGACTTGAAATAGTTTGTTACTTGATACTGCTGCATCAAATGACTCGTTTATGTTTAATCTCGTCTTTGTTTGTTTGTTTATAAACATAATGTCCATTCGGGTACCTTTAGAGCGGCTGTGGCAAAAGCGTTTGCCTATTGTTGCTTTATTAAGACTACAAGGCTTCAAAAATTAAGCCTGAAATCACTCTAACGAAAACCCAACTGTTTTATTTTACAAACTTGTGTATTGTACCCATTTGCCCACATCGAATAACTCAAATAAATACCTATCAATTCAATTGGATAGTATTTCAATAACTTCTCGTTGGATATGACCCTAGTTTGCCAACCTCAGCCAGTAGACTGCTAGCAGTGACTGGGCAGTCCTACTCATTGTAGCCACAATAGCTAGGCTTCTTCCTTGAGTAGCCATGTAGAAGGCTAGTAAAACCCTATAGTTCTAGGCTACATCCCGGATCTCTGTGTGCCTGATCGAGCCATAGCCTAGCTGTTCATCGGCCCGCTTTCTGCATCCCGCCAGCTACTGACCCCCATACATCACCGGGACGGGCGCCCGCGTCGACAGCAGCGACAAGAGCCATTATTATAGGCCTGCGAGGTAAAGTTCACGTCGTGGTCATGGAGATACGCGGATGCCCGCCCGGTTTTTCAGGTTTCCTCCTGGCCCTGTCATCCATCTTGGTTCTACAAAAATATGCAGCAAAAACTGGGGAATGTGGTTGTTTATGCTTTTAGCCCAGACAGAGATTTCAGCCAGGTGGTTGGGCTGGGGTAGACTATAGCACACCGCGTTGAGGGCTGGCCCGCGTATTCCGTCCAACGATTAGGCCTATGGGAGATTGAGGTGTATTTTTTTAGGTGCAATTTAGCTAACAAATAATAATAGTACATGTAATATAATAAAGCCTAATGACAACCTTTAGCCTTCTGACCTTGTACACAACATAGGCCAATCGTTTTGTGTTCTATAACTAACCTGTTAAACTGTCTTTTCTCATTTCATTTTGGCACCATTATTAATATGGCACAATTGGCTATATGTTTTTATAAAATTATTTATTTTGATACAGTTGGTGTGCCGTAAGTGCAGGTGGTGATATGAGGTTTGTGCATGCTTTTGTGCCCTGTATTGTTAACAGAAGGTAAATGATAATAGCAAGAGAACTGTTGTCCCTATCTTGCCTCCATAGTCGCTGGTGTCAGCCCTGTATTGAAAAGTAAGATGGATCGCCACCATTTCTTCTCCTCACGGTGCTTCTTGTAACCCTAGGTTCACCCGAGGAGGCCATTGGCGGAGAGGCGTCACGTGACCAAGGGGTGCCAATGTTATTCTACAAGGGTGTCAAGACCCTGTCAGTTTCTGAAATAAATATTGGGAAACGGCGAGATGCAAAAGGCAACCTACCTCGACAGCTCCGCAATTTACAGTGGCTACCCGTATCAAAGCGCAAATGGCTTCAGTTATGACGCCAATCAGGTTCAATATCCTCGGGCCTCTCATGTGGAAAGTGAGTACCATCGACCCGCCTGCTCCCTGCAGTCCCCAGACGGCTCGGTCGCATTGAAGAAGCCGGGGGAGATAGCAGAGAGCTGTGATAGGAGTACGGCCATCCAGGCTGCGCAGCCACCCGTCCTCACCGACAGCAATCAACCACAGGTGTCGGTGTCTGTCCCGCCACCCCCTCTCCAGTCACAGTCCCCTGGTTCTCTCAACCAGAACAAGAGCAACGGCTCCAGTCAAGCCGACTCAAATGGCTCCGTACACGGCTCGCCGACCTCCACCACCCGGAAACATATCTTCCCCTGGATGAAAGAGTCCCGTCAGAACCAGAAGCCTAAAACCAGTAGCTCCAGCTCAGGTATATGACCTAGACCCCCACTGCTGATGAAACACGTGATAAAATACACCTCATTATTCATGCGTAAACAGAAGAACCAACCAAGGTTACAATAGAAGGTTTGATTATGCTGCATACATTGATATTCTCAAACGTTTGCCTCACAACTGAACGAAGTATTGTTCTACCATTGTGATGTATTCTTTATTATCTATCCCAATCTTGTCCTATTACGCATACACTCCTGTGATGTCATATGGTTCTTCCATCATTATGCATTCCAGAGGCCTATTACGCATACTCCAATGTCATCTTAATATGTTGATATATAACGCATCCTTTATTACACATTATGATGTAGTCCTGTTCATTATAAATACTCCATTGTGATGCATTCCTCATAGTTTCAGGCCTTACTTCATGCACCATTTGTTGTCCGTATGCTCTAGCGTTGACTTGATGCTAGAATAAACATCACATATTGGCCCGGATCACACAACGTTGTGTGCAGGACAACAAACAAACACGCAAAAACAGCTGTTCCAATTTGTTCCATTGTTTTGATTACAGGAAGAGCCAGGGGATGGGGAGGAAGTTGTTTACCAACATGTAACCCAAAGTTCAAAGGTGCTTAAATTCCCATGGCCTTACCAAATCATATTGTCTCCATAGGCTATAGTAGGCCTATTTATGGCCACCTTTTGGGAATATATTTGGTGAGAAGTTAAATAAGTGGGGCATTCAGGCATCTAGAAGATCTAGTAAATCACATTTATCAGGAGTTTGTCAGGATGTCTGCCAAATTAATGCCAAAGGGACCTTTTCAAACCCGAGGCCTAGATTCAATCAGATCGAGCGTTTACCGGTTTTAGAAGACACCCGCATAGCGGATGGATGTTTTGGTGGTGTTGGAGGTGGAACTGCACTGGAGCCTTCAAATCGGTGAGCAGCTGCTCTTGCGATCATTGTCACGAAGCCACACCCACCCCACTCGAGTTAGAAGTTCAGACACAGAAAGTGTAGGCTGTATAGAAATAATGACGCTCAAATAGACGAATCATTAAACAAAATAATTAGTGTTTCTATCATCATAATGGAGGTGTAGATTACGTCTCACATTCCTGTGGTGGAACGTGTAAACAAGGCTGCATGGAATTTATGTTCATGAGAACTCCAGTGCAGCGAATGGCAATGTCTGTTTTAGGTATAATGTCAGGAGCCGCTCTAATGTAGGTCCAACTCTGACACGTCAAAACAGACGCTGTGCAGAAATCAGCTAAAGCTGATTGAATAGAAAAGTCTTCTAAAGCTTGCTTTTTACGCACAGGTATGAATATAATTCACAGAACCCTCAACCATATGCCAGTAATTCACAGAACCCTCAACCATATGCCAGTAATTCACAGAACCCTCAACCATATGCCAGTAATTCACAGAACCCTCAACCATATGCCAGTAATTCACAGAACCCTCAACCATATGCCAGTAATTCACAGAACCCTCAACCATATGCCAATAATTCACAGAACCCTCAACCATATGCCAATAATTCACAGAACCCTCAACCATATGCCAATAATTCACAGAACCCTCAACCATATGTCAATAATTCACAGAACCCTCAACCATATGTCAATAATTCACAGAACCCTCAAACATATGCCAATAATTCACAGAACCCTCAACCATATGTCAATAATTCACAGAACCCTCAACCATATGTCAATAATTCACAGAACCCTCAACCATATGCCAATAATTCACAGAACCCTCAACCATATGCCAATAATTCACAGAACCCTCAACCATATGTCAATAATTCCAATTACAGCAGTAGCTCTTGTTTGAAACAGTATAATTACTAAATGTTTTATTTGGATAATTATACATAATGATTATATAATGATTATAGCATGTTTCCTACCTTTTAAAGGTGTTTTATTAGGATTCCCATACTGCTCAAGCTAAAGCAGTATGGGGCGGCAGGTAGCCCAGTGGGTAGAGCGTTGGACTGAAAGCGTTTGGGAGATCGAATCCCGGAGCTGATAAGTTTCCAATCTGTCGTTCTGCCCCTGAACAAGGCAGTTAACCCACTGTTCCTAGACCAGTTAACCCACTGTTCCTAGACCAAATAAGAAATGGAAATAAGAACTTGTTCTTAACTGACTTGCCTAGTTAAAAAAAGGAACAATTAAAAAGCAGCCGCTTCTCTTCCAGGGGTCCAGGAAGCAGCAGTATAGTAGCCTCGTTTCTGAAACTGAGATGATGAAAATATTTCTCTCCTCAATTCTAAAAAAAAGAATCTAACTGGGCAAAAACTGGTTGAATCAATGTTGTTTCCAGATCGTTTCAACCAACAATTTAAATGTGATTCTCATTGAATCAATGTGGAAAACTCTTTAGATTTGCAAAAAGTTATCTACATGAGATAATTTTGTATTTTTTTCACCCAACTTTGAACCTAAATCAACATTTTTGGTTGATTTCATGTCGAATTCAAGTTAGTTGACAACTCAACCAAATGTAAATCTAAACTAAACTTTCAACTGCTGTCAGTGCCCAGTAGGAACATTGTGGCATGCTGCGTTCCTCTCGCTCAGCCTCTGGCTGTACAGTAGCTAGAAGTACAATTTATTATATGTTGGCAACATGCCACAAACGGTAACTAGACCAACACCTTGCTGTGCAGCGGCCGAGCCCCAGCCATTCAGCATGGTGAGACTCAATGGAGAAGGCATGGCGAGGTTTAGCTCATGCGCCTTGAGGAATACAGATGTTTGAATACAGCTCCAGTGAGATATAGGAGGTATTATAATGCACAGCACGGCTGTGTATGGATGTGGTCCAACAACCCTATCTAATCTTTCGTTTTCTCTCTCTCACACACACACACACACACACACACACACACACACACACACACACACACACACACACACACACACACACACACACACACACACACACACACACACACACACACACACACACACACACACACACACACACACACACACACACACACACACACACACACACACACACACACACACACACACACACACACACACACACAATTATAACCACTTTAATTTGGCTTTTGCGTAAAGCATAGCTGACACTTAAGAGCCGGCCTCAGCATGTATAGAGTCATAGTTAATGATATGTCTGATATAATTAAATTAGTAACATCCACAGTCTACTGGGACATCTCTGTTTTATCTGCATTTGTAGAACTCTTAATGATATGTGTATTTGAGTCGGTCCATGTGGAGAGACGTGTGTTATCAGCTATGTGTATCTTGTCACTCTGTGGGTCTTGTTCTTGTGCTTGCTGCTGGGGTTGGTTACTGATTGACTGTCTTCCTTTTCCTCTTCCGCGCAGTTGAGAGTTGCCAAGGAGACAAGAGCCCTCCGGGCGGGTCAGCCGCGTCGAAAAGAGCCCGTACGGCTTATACCAGCGCACAACTGGTGGAACTGGAGAAGGAGTTCCACTTCAACCGTTACCTCTGCAGACCCCGCAGGGTCGAGATGGCTAACCTGCTCAACCTCACGGAGCGGCAGATTAAGATCTGGTTCCAGAACCGCAGGATGAAGTACAAAAAGGATCAGAAAGGGTGCGGCATGATGCCCTCTCCCGGGGGACAGTCCCCTCGGAGCCCCCTCGGTCCATCTCCCAGTAGTGGGGGTGGAGGATACCTCACCTCTATGCATTCTCTGGTTAACAGTGTCCCCTATGAGTCCCAGTCGCCAACGTCTTACAATAAGCCCCCTCATAATGCATACGGTATGTCCACGTCATATCCTCCTCCCTTGAACAGCTCACTAAACAACTGCCCGCCCTCTCAGAAGAGGTATTCCGGGACTGGCGGCTCGCCCACGCCCGAGTATGACGCGCATCCTCTCCAAGGCAATGGGGGCTATGGGGCGCAGTTGCAGCAGGGCAGCCCTGTGTATGTTAGCGGAGGCTACATCGACTCGATGCCCAACAACGGGTCCTCCATTTTCGGCCTGACCCATCTCTCGCACCCGCCGTCCACACACATGGACTACAATGGAGCAATCACTATGGGCAATAGTCACCATCACGGACTGTGTGATCCGAACCCGACGTACACAGACCTTACGCCGCACTACTCTCAGGGAAGAATTCAGGAAGCGCCCAAACTGACGCATCTGTAGCCGGGATGCACCCCGGATCACTCCGCCCCATTGTCCTATACCTCCAGACCTACCATCGCTTTGTTCCTTCTCTTCTTCAGTAGCTTCTGACACCTTTTCTTTGTTTTACGTTTTGTTTTTTAAATAGTTGAATGTGTGAAGTAGGATAGGAAAGTAATCACTTTGCTTAAAATATGATGTCTATTTGCTATGGTGTCATTGTTCCACGCAGACATATTATCTGATATGACAAGCGCGGGGGCACAAATGCATAGGCCTATTTAATCTTTAACTTGTTTCTAAAAACAAAAATCAAACAGGGTATATGAACAAATATAATGGTATTCTTTTTGATGTGAATTTTTGTTATTTATCCACAGTTAAATATATGTTTTTGTGTTATTGTTTTGCATTTTGTTGCACTTGTGGAAGGATCCTTATAGGAATCATGTGCAGGGTTTTTTGAGACAAACACACACACACACACGAAGGTCTGGAAGCTCCAGCCTATGACCTACCCAAATTGTGTTCTGTTGGACTTTCAACATTTTATTTATTTTTGTTCTGACGTAATATGGAGTTCTTTAGTATTATTTAACCACCCTGTGCTCTTTGTATGTGGGGAGAAGGTTATTGGAAACAGACCTCTAGTTCTACCCCTTACCTGACGGCAGACAGACGACGGACAGACCACAGACAGACGACTCTCAGCAGCACATAATATGTTGGTGTTATTTTTCTTCGAGGAGGTATTTGATTTCTCTACGAATGTAAATCGTAAATCACGCAATCATGCAATAAGGTTGGAAGGAAGGACAGACATTAGAATTGTTTTTATTGCAAAAAAAAATATTTAAGATATTACCAAGTTTCTGTTTCAATGTCATTACATTCCATCCTGCTGCAGTTCGGTTAAATAAAGAAATGATTTTCAATATAAATGTATCTTTCAACCTTCATTTCGAGGGAATTTGAACGTAGAACACAATGGCACAAACTACAATAAGGAAGGAATAATAATAAGAATAATAGTAATAATAAACACCTTAATATCCCATAAATAGCCTAATTTGTGAGGTAGAAAAAACTGGTAGGACATTAGAGGGTAGACTATTTCATAAAAACAACAGTATCCCCATTATCTCATCATCTGTAATACCATTAATAATCTATAACATCATATTTAATTTGTAGTGACAATAAATCACGAAAACATTGTAGGCCTCTTGTTTTGTCTCCTCTAGCGCGTGGGCAACTCAGAAGCTCTTGCGGTGGCCTTGTTCCGCTCCTCCTCCGCATGGGCACATCCATAATAACAAAAGTTTCACGAGGATCTTCTGCAGTATCTGTTAGGATAAAATAGGTTAAATGAGAAACCGTTAGTGGGAAACGTTTGCTGATAGGCCTATATTCAATCACTATATTTTAGGTGGAACTGTTTCAAATGTATTATGGCGCTATAGGATGCATAAAATGGCCTGTTAAGCTCATAATTATAGTTATTTACAAATGTAAATGATGTAGATGAGACTTAATGAAGGGGGTGTAGTACAGGACATATGAATATTTGATTTATATGCTATCTGATGCAGCTAAATAGGCCTATGTGGGCCGCGGGATTCGCTGCTCACAATAATAATTATACAGGTTTAGAAGAAGCAAAAAGTAGTCAACATAATCTCAGCTGTTAATATTGTGCAATCACGTAAAATAAGTATGACAACTATAGCTTGTGTATGTCTCTCTGAAGACTAGCTTTAGGGAATGTGTACTTCAGTTTCCTTTGTTGTGGCACGCCCAAATTGAATTCACACATGTCTGAAAAAGAAAGCTGTTGTACATATAGAATAAAACGTATTTTCTATTGAATTAATTTGACTACATTCAAGTTTAGATTTTCAAACATAATTCAATGAGCATATTGATTAATTATATAAAGCAGGTCAATACAGACCAATAATGCAGAACACGATGCAACATTCAGTACCATGCACGGTGCACTATTTCCCTACCAATAATCGAAGACACGTACTTTACTAGTAAATTGATAGTTTCCCCTCAAATGCATTTCAGGATTATTGAAAAGTTTTACAAAAGCTGTACTCGAATTTATTTCCTCTAGAAAGATGACAAAATGACTGATATTATAGGGCAAGAGCTCTGTGATCCTGACATATGGTTAGCAGGGGAACCTAGAACAATTGGTCTGTCAGCATAGACTGAGCAGCTCTGGATCCAAAACACACACACACACACACACACGCACGCACGCACGCACGCACGCACACACACACACACACACACACACACACACACACACACACACACACACACACACACACACACACACACACACACACAGCATTGATTTGACTCATATGTAGGAGATTTTAACGCACCATAAATAACTTTTTGTTTTGAAAAAAAATGAATTGTTGTTCATTGTATTTCCATCCGTGGGAAAGGGGTCCTAAATCATTCCCTCAGAATAACCCTGTAAAAAATGTGTGTAGGTCGGAGTTGGGTTCACAGAAAGCCGCCACCCACTCCTTGCCTTGCAGACAAAGCCTATGCGTAATTCCCAAAAGCCATCCTTCTCCTCATCAGCAGCCCCGTCCTTTGCGTACTCTTCTCACCTCCAACAAACCCAAATGTTTGCTCCAACGAAAATATGGACGTTTGTAAACAAGCACAAATAAATTCCAGAAAGAAAAATGCAATGGAGATGTTGGTTTAGCCTACTCACGGTTACGCGCATTATCGCCCATCTGCTACATTTTCCTTGTATTTTTAATGTCTTAAAACACCCTTTAAGCGACAGAAAAGCTGTGATTGCAAACAGAAACGTGTTCTAATCTGAGTGGCCAGTGTTTCTCCTCGCTTCCTGGCTGCATTTGATCCAGGGGAGAGTTAGAAGCCTTAAATGTGTTCTGAGGGCACGAAGCTGTCAGACCTTTTAGCGAGTAAGATTGATCGCGCGCAGGCTTCCAGGATTCTTTGTTTGGTATATAAGCAATAAACTGAGCGAGGCCTACCACTTATTTTTCTCCTCTCTCCAACTCACTATTCCAGTTTTTTTTCTAAAGAAAACACATAGCTACTTCCTGGCTGTTTGACAAAAAACATCCCAAATGTGTCTTTCACAGATTGTACTGGACGTGCAAATGACCAAACACTGTGGGAGCTGCTCAGTCAATACACATGTCCTTCTACAGAATCTCCCTGCAATGTATTCGTTAAAATGACCTATTCCCATGGCAGGTTTGGTTTATACTGTGCAATAAAACAAAGGGGTATTAAAAATGTGTGAGAAAAAAGGATCAAATGTAAAGAGGATCATTTTCTCCATTCTTGCACTTGTTCACCCACCACCCACCACCCACCACCCACCACCCACCACACCTGGCCTCAGACGCCTTCTAAAACCTCCCATATCCGGCGAAAACCCGCAAGAGAAGCAGCATAAAGACCAGACCAGATTATTTTTTAGAATATCGGTCAACCTTACTTTAGTGAACCCGGGAGCACTATGCAGAGTGGTGTAAGTGCTGTCTTTTATAGAGGTAGAGAACGAGTAACGGTTCCCAAAGCATTGTGGACTAAAGTGAAGCAGAACATGATTGGTATGCAGATGCACAATTTGCTGAATTTGACATTTGAAATATCTTTTTTTTGCATTAGGTTCGTATCATTGTATAAAATCCGATTGATAATACATACACCACTTGTATAGCGTGTGTGTGCGCGCGCGCGTGCGTATAGGCTATTTGGGTATTTGGGTGTTATGCACAATATTTCACTTCTTCATGTGTAATGAATGTATTGCACACTAGTGGGTGACAGTAACATGGCATCGTAGTGAGCATTAGCCACAATAAGTATGACTCTAAGTTCCCAGTTGTGTGTATCAATGTATGAGCCTTGCCTATATAGCCCATAGATGCTTGTATTGAACAGAACGTCTATGAACACAGTCTATATGGTTAGTTCTACCGCTTTGGAACACATTGGATTGTTGGGTCTTGTTTCTGTCAGGAGCCCTCAGTATTAGTTTTTGCGGTGTGTTTTCCCTGACGGAACTCTACATGAATGGCTAAATTTGCTAATGACCACAGGCATAGCATGTAGCTAGCTATTGGCGTGATTTGCGTGATTTGCGTGGCGCGGGGCGTTCTCTATTGACATACTCAACACCAGAAAAGAAGAGTGCACGAGCAAGTGTAGCTACTTCCCTGTCACAGCGCGCAGGCGGCCATTCTAAAAACACATTTATAGCTTAGTGGAGTTGACTGGGGGGGTTAAGGGACGAGACAAAGGTGTAAATAAAAACAGCCTTCCCCGCATAGACGAGGCGTTCTTTACCAGAGTTTTTAGATCAATCAAGCAGACAGTGGCTTCTTTTGATTAAACCCCAAATTGTCATTGGGCAGAAGTAATCATGTGACAGGCAGTTCGTTCCAATTTCCACCTTGTCTCCATGAATTCAATAGTTTAATAGCAGCTCGTTCACCATACGGCCGTAATCAGTGAATTTGAAAAAAGTATATCTTTCTCATTGAGCCGCGACAAATAAAAATACACGCAGCAAACTTTCCCCGGCTCGCAGTGACCGGAGATGAATTACGAATTCGAGCGAGAGAGCGGTTTTATCAATAGTCAGCCGTCGCTTGCTGAGTGCCTGACATCTTTCCCCCCTGTCGGTGATTCATTTCAAAGTTCATCAATCAAGAGTTCGACGCTTTCACGCTCGACACTGATTCCTCCTCCTTTTGAGCAGACCATTCCCAGCCTCAACCCGGGAAGCCACCCGAGGCACAGCCGGCCCAGACTCAGTCCGGATGGATGCTGCCCGCTGCCCACCGCCTCCCTACCCCCGGAATACCCCTGGATGCGGGAGAAGAAAGCCTCCAAGAAGAATCACCTGCCGACTTCCACGGCGACAGCCATAACGACTGGACCTGTATGCTTCTCCCCGAAAGGTGGGTGGTTTTTATGGGGCAATTTAAAGTGTCGAGATGTTTATGCAGAATGCACGTTCTAAGCACCTGAAGGAGTGGTAATAGGCTAGTCATTACCAAGTTGCATATTCGACATTAATTTCCTGTTCACAATTACGCATTGGGATCAACATATTTTTTTACTCTACTTCCCCTAAAAGTTTGGGAAAAGGTAAGTAATTTAAAATCATGTATTTGATTTCCACGCTGTCCTTCCTCGCCGAGCAGTGCCAGAGTTCTGATGTGTGACAGTAATGAAGAGTGATGGACTAGTGTTGCGGTGCGGGGCAGCTGGGGCATTCATTAGTATATCAGCTAGCCTACACCGGCCTGGACTACACTACCGCTTTCTCTCTCTGCTGTATTTTGAGGGGAAATTAGGTACATATGGTGCACTATAGGACTTAGTGTAATAGTGTGCATTTATTTATCAATATCCATATTGCAATAATATTTGTGGGTAAAGGGATGCATTGGGTGCTGCTCTGACTGAGCGGCCATTTTACTGAAGTGGCCACTGTGTGGAATAGGCTACTTACTCTCTGGTGGTTTGTGTCTATTCGGGCGTAATATGTGAATTATCAAGTAATTGTTGCTCATGTTGAAATGCTTCTTAATCTTATGGTTTATGTGCTGCTGTTTCAGGCTCCCCAGAGATTCTAGAAAGTGGAGGAGGAGGGGGAGGGGGCTCCCGGCGGTTGAGGACTGCATACACCAACACACAGCTCCTGGAACTGGAGAAGGAGTTCCACTTCAACAAGTATCTGTGCCGACCGAGAAGGGTGGAGATAGCCGCACTGCTGGACCTCACCGAGCGGCAGGTCAAAGTGTGGTTCCAGAACCGCCGGATGAAGCACAAGAGGCAGACCCAATGCAAGGAGAACCACAATGGCGAAGGGAAAGGACTGAGCGCCGGGGACGGAATCCAGAGCAACGACGAGGAGGATGATGGCTCGCTGTTTGAGCAGAGCCTCAATAGAGTGACCGAGGCCCTTATGGAAAGAGAGGCCTGCTCCTTTCAGCATAACTCGCTGAGCTCTTCCCAGCAGCTCCAGAATGTTGGTCCGCACAATGGCGAGGCCCAAAGTTATACAGTTTCGCCACTAAGCAGCAATGACAAAAATCTGAAACATTTCCTCAACCCGTCACCCACTGTTCCAGGCTGCGTGCCAACAATAGGCTCCGGCTCTGCAACTGGCCCGGACAATGGTGGTAGTCCCGCCGCCCTGGACGTCTCAATACACGACTTCCAAGTATTCTCCTCGGATTCTTGCCTTCACCTCTCCGATGCCGCTTCGCCCAGTTTGTCAGAATCCCTGGACAGCCCCGTGGACAATCTGGACATATCTACGGACAGCTTCTACTTTTTCTCGGAGTCACTAACTACAATCGACTTGCAACATCTGAGCTATTGAAATCAATCAAAAATAGAACAAGACTTTCAAACCGGAACATTTAAAGAATTCAAACTCTGGTTTAACTATGAATTTAATTTTGGTGGTTGTTTTAGGCCTATATGATCGGCACATTTTATTTTTATTGATTAATTGATTAGTCGGTTAATTCAAGGTAAGAGTCTGGACAAATATACAGTTGTGGCTTGTAATTACAATAACAAATTGATTTCTCAAGATGCAATTTGTGTAAAGGTGCACAATAATATGAATTCTGGTAATTGTATTTTTGTATAGCTTACAATTCCATGACTATTTTTGTTAGAAATAAATCTGACTTACCATAAGGAAATTGCAAGATTGTGTACAGTTATTATTATCCAAACCGTTTTATGAAGTGTAAAGTGTAATTTGGATCAAATATATATTTGTCCAAAAAATAGAAAGGAGGAATAACCAATCGATTAAATGTTAATTAGTTAATCCTGAATACAAATTTACTATCGTTAATTTGCAAGTCAAAATAGTCTGATGAAAGCAGGCCAATATAGCCTGATCTCTGAGTATGAATTCTATAGTAATTCTAATAAATGCCTGGTTTATATTATATTGTAAGCATAACATTTCCTGGGATAAAAAATAACAAACACAAATCTTCATCGATGAGGTTTAATAATCTCAATGCACCAATTTAGAGCCATTGAGATTGTATTCTGTTTATGTTCATTTCAAATTAGCACCTTTAAAATTATTTTCACAGATTTAAATAGCGGTGGAATTCGAGAATTAAGTTTATATTAGTTCAATTTTTTTTGGAATAAAAACATCATCTTACAATTTTGAATCAGAAACTATTTAGAAAACTTTTCTGGTCCAATTTCATGTAACTCAGAGGCGATTATACAACAGACTCCATAAGCTTACCTACTACAGTATATTTTGAATAAATGTCCTCTTTTACTTGCTCTGGTTGTAAAGTTAGTAGAATTGTAAACATGGTAGGCTAGCAATAGCATGGCTCCCTGTAGTGCGAGCTCCCAGTGCTGGGTGCATGGGGAGGCAAATGCTCGGGCCATGTTTCCCGAGCTCATAAATCAAACCCCGTCATTAATAAGAATGGCATCAAAGAGACCAATTGTGATGTATAACGCACAAATAAAATGTTTTTGTATGGGATTCGCAATTCGAAGCCAAAAATGCGGAAGCTTTGTAGGCTTTTGGTAATAATTCATTTTTATAGCTGTTCAAATACAGCGCGCGGGCTCTCCAAGCGTGCAGGGAAGCGGGCAGCAGAAGCATGTCACCCCTCGTTCTATAAGTAGCCTATTTCAAAACAGGCTGCTGCAGGCCTATACATTAGTATTCATTTTAAACTTTTTACATTTTCTAAAAATAGCTCTAATGCATTTAATGATTGGGGAACAGTGTAGGCCTATGCCAAGAAATACATTTGGTTAAATTGAGATTTTCATAAGAATAATCTATTAGGGCAAAATGGCTTTCGGCTATAAATGTGTTTTGTTCTTGCAGAAATATATTTATCCACAGTCTTGGAGAAATGTGTGTATTGACCATTTTACTGTGGAAGTTGTATGAAATTTGAGTAGAATTATTACATTCCTACACCACTCAACATGCTTATGCTTGTGGGCATACTAACCACCGGTTGCTACATAGCATGGATCGATCATAAAACGTATCATTGCAAAGTTAAGTGCATAGTCTTATTACATTTAACTGGAGTGACGTTTAGCCAATATTTAACTTCCTAAAAACAAACTGGCAGTGGGCGTGTATAGGCTATGCACATAATCAAGAGGAAAGCTGCTATATAAGCCTAGGCTATACAACTCTGGTCCAACGTGGGCTTTCCTTTCCAAAGGCTGGTAACGAAATCATTCCGAAACAATGCGCCTTTTCTCTCCCCATTCCATGTTCGCACAAAGCGTATTCTGGAACGTTCATGGCCTGGGGAAGAGATTCAATGCTGCGCCCACGCACTACTAGGGGCTAGGCTGTGTGCGCCGTTGTAGAGAGAGAGAGATGATGAAGGGAGAAAATGGAAGAGTAAGGAAGGAGTGTGATACTTTCTTGCATTTCTTAGAATTAAGAGTCTTGTAGTGTCAGTCCGTTTTTATGCTAAATGTAAGATAGGCCCTATCAGCGTTCATACGGGTTGTGCTCTAGAAGCTCAATGTGAGCTAATCTACTACCGCGGGGGAAATACTGCTGAGAAGGAAAATAGGCTATTGTAAGAATGACCGACACTAGGCCATACAGTCCTCTCATCATCCAGTAGGGGCGCAAACCCCTCTCCCCCTCTTCTCACTCTACCCTCGTCCTCTCTCTGTCTTTGTTAATTAAAGTGTGAGTGTGATATGTGCCCTTCTGATATGTGTCTATCTGTGTGCGATAACAATGATCATACAGTTCAGCTTGCAACTGATTTTGAAACATCATGTCACATGTCTTTGTGACGTTATATAAAAACATACTTTGTGACTATGATGGAGCCTATATGACTTGGGTTTTGTGTGTGTGTGTGTGTGTGTGTGTGTGTGTGTGTGTGTGTGTGTGTGTGTGTGTGTGTGTGTGTGTGTGTGTGTGTGTGTGTGTGTGTGTGTGTGTGTGTGTGTGTGTGTGTGTGTGTGTGTGTGTGTGAGAGAGAGAGAGAGAGAGATATGCTATGTGCCCACTGCCCACAAAATTAGGTGGAAACTGAGCTGCACATCCTAACCTCGTGTCAAATGTATGAGCATAATTCCCTCAGATTACACAGACCCACAAAGAATTTGAAAACAAATCTAATTTGGATAAACTCCCATATATACTAGGTAAAATAACACAGTGTGCCATCACAGCAGAAATATGTGTGACCTGTTGCCACAAGCAAAGAGCAACCATTGAAGAACAAACCCCTACTTGAATAACTATTTGTACATTGTTACAACACTGTCCATAGCCAGTAATATAACCTTTGACATGTCTCTATTCTTTTGAATCTTTTGTGAGTGTAATGTTTACTATTAATTTCTGATGGTTTATTTCACTTCTGTTTGTCATCTATTCCACTTGCTTTGGCAATGTAAACATGTTTCCCATGCCAATAAATTCCTTTGTATTCAATTGAGAGAGCTTAGCACCAGGACTGGGAGTACCAGTCACCCTATATTTTACCCTTTCTCTGCAACAGTATATTTCATCAACATTCATTTCTCAAACGGTCTAATCAAGCAGCAGTTTCTCCTCAGGCTGTAGGAGCCTTACAACACAGACCTCACAATATTAAATCAGCTGATCACTTGATCACGAGAGGAACCTACACTGTAGACTGGCCTTTGGAGCAACACTATTAAAACTGTGTCACTATGATTCTTGGTGATGGGTCAACTCTGTGGTCTTCAAATATCATCGCGGGGCTCAGCTAGCCTGCCTCAAAGAAATCTAAACCCTACAATGCCTCTGTCCCTCTATCAACGCAGAGATGAGGTCAAACGACGGGGAAGTCCTTGATACATAAGTGATGTATACAGACCCCAATCTAGTGAAATAACATAATGCACGTTGAATCCTGTTGAATAGGCCCACGGGTATGGTAAGTTGCAGTTGAGAGGGACTCACGTCTCCATGCCAACCAGCTGATGATATTAACACAGTCTCTTATCTCTCTCTCTCTCTCTCTCTCTCTCTCTCTCTCTCAAAATACATTCAGTTATGTTTCCATATCCCCCTGTTCATCTTGAAATGCCACCTTACCTCGTGCATACTGAAGAAACAGAGTAGGTCATTTTCCTGGAGGGTCTGGGATAGCCTATAACTATTCTCCAGACAGTCATCCGAGCAGGGCAGGCTATAGAGTGGATGCCGTATTTGCTGTTCCCCGCTCTACATGCGACCTGAGCGCTGTCTGCGGTGTCTGCCTCCGGGCTCATTGTTTGCTCGGCCAATACATTAGTGCCGAAGCACGTCACCTTGATCGACGAGCGCTTGGAATTTAAATACCCACTCAGACACCAATCTGTCACAGCTAAGGGGACAGGGCCAAGCAGCTCACTGGCTGACCCGGTCCACGTGACCACCCACCGTTTCATTGATATCGCCCTGTGTTACCCCCTCCCTTATCTGATAAGGCAGGGAACCGGTAAGGTGGCACGGTCACCCAGGGTGAGACAAGGAGAGATTCATCAGAAGACCGGGCCTTTTGTGGACGGTCTCAGTCCCGCTGAGACAATGCTACAATGAGCAGCTTCTTAGATTACTCTGTGATGAGCGGCGACGGCGGGTCCTGCTCAGTCAGGGCTTTCCACTCAGACCACGGAATTACTACATTCCAGTCCTGCGCAGTCACCGTGAACAACTGTGGGGCGGATGAGCGCTTCATGCCCAATAGGTCTTCCCCGGATGGCATCCCTCACCAAACGGGGTCCTACCAGACTCCTACTGGCTCTCTGGGTTTAGCCTATGGGGCCCATCCTGCCTGCGGCTCGGGCTATGGACCCCAGGGCTTCTGTGCCACCTACAACCATTACGCACTGAACCAGGAAGTGGAGTCGGCCACGGGTTTCCCCCAGTGCGCCCCATTAATGTACTCCGGCAACATTTCCTCGTCCATGGTACCGCAGCATCGCCAAGGTTACGGGGGAGCGCCGCTGGGTCAGCTCCAGTACGCTCACGCCACCTATGGTGGCGGGCACGAGCAGGCGAACCTGCCTCCTTTCTCTGGGTGCTCAAACCCGCTGTCACCCCTGCACGCGGCCCACCTTGACTCGTGCTGCTCGCCCCTGTCCTCCGAGAGCGCCTCCAACGCACAGACCTTCGATTGGATGAAAGTGAAGAGGAACCCGCCCAAGACAGGTGGGTGCCGTACCATGCATAAGTTGACAGATGAATGCACCTCTCATAAACCCAAATGTAGAGTGTGAGTAATAGATCGATTGGCCGCCTGTTATTATTGGAACAGGTGTAGTAAAGACAGATTTTGGAGGAAGTAACCCAAGAGCAGAGTGGAGGATGAAGGTTTGGCCATTGCAGTTTCAAATAGATATGATTTCACAATGACACGCTGACACAACACCACAATGTCATGGCAGCCATTCTGACGCCACATAGATCGTATCCAAATTACGCATGGTGAGTGACATTATGGAACGCTTCTTAGATGCAACAACAGGGCATTCAGTTCTATGGTATTCAGCTCTCAAGTTGGCCAAACTCTCCTTTAGGACGTGTTTTGAAGTGTTGGGCCATATATAATTACCAGTTGTAAGCCTGAGTTGTAGGCCTGGTAAGCTATTGGTATGGTGTCTGGTTTGTCTTGGGTGTGATATCTGGAATGCATGGAACATTTTGGGGTGTTGGAGAAAGTGGACATCTAAGCAGGCATCTAATACCCACGCATGACGCGTGAAAACGGTGATGAACTGTTTGCCTTTCGTAAAATATTGAATACAAAGTAACGAAGCATTCCACTGATGTCATCATAAGTGATTTGAGCATGCATGAAAGGTTGAATGCGTGAAGATTAACATGTCACAAAGTAATTGTGGCAATGTTTACATTGTTGTGCATTTGAACATATACATTTGAACTACTTTTAGTTATGTTAACTTTTAAACCATTGTGCGTCAAAATGACAGTACCTTTCCAAACATGTGTGCGTGGCACACGGTTTCTAAGGATCATAGGTTGGGAGAAATGTGTCAGTTCTCCAACTTCCTTGGCCTTTATTTAGTCCTGACCTCCAGGTAGCCCTCATGTTCTCCCTTCATTCCTCTACAGGCAGATCAGGGGAGTATGGCTATGGGGGGCAGTCCAACACCGTCCGGACCAACTTCACCACCAAACAACTCACCGAGCTTGAGAAGGAGTTCCACTTCAACAAGTATTTGACCCGCGCGCGGCGCGTGGAGATCGCGGCAGCGCTTCAGCTGAACGAGACTCAGGTCAAAATCTGGTTCCAGAACCGCCGGATGAAACAGAAGAAGCGCGAGAAGGAATGCCTGCTGCCCACCAATGCCGCAGTGTCAGACCCGAGGGATAGCTGCCCGGAAAAAGCAGCCGGATCTGAGAAGTCCCTCTCCGCCCCCTCCACCCCATCTCCAGCCTCTTCAACAGTGTCCTCTGGGGTTGACCCATACTCCTCCAGCTAAAGAATCCTTGCCGCGTGGCAACGGTCTACATATAGTAAATATAATATACAAGTCCTAATTCGGATAGGTTAAATTAATTTGAACAAGGTAAATATAAAAATGTATGCACTACTTGGTGAATTTTGAGACAATGAGATTGGGCTATTGTCCTGGCTACGTGGTTCATCTATGGTGTGTTGTAATTTGTGGTTTAAACAGGGTAACACATCTGACCAGTTCATGGAGTTGTGAGTTCAAATCTGTCAGATTTCTATTCCAATTGTTCGTTCATGTGTAGAGTAATCATAGTGCACATGGGATACTTTCCCAAGTCAAATGCTGCAGAGTGTACCATTGCTCCACAACGAGCTGGATTTATAACCTACACAAGCTGCACAACGAAACAAATACCTCATGTGTGCCAGATTGATTCATTAGACAGTGCAGCACTACTTTCGCAGACTGTTTGCACTAGGAGTTGTGTTTTACGCACAATCAGCCAGGAGAACTCTTATGTGTGGAATCACTGCTGGCACATTCTTAGAATACCTCCCGAATCATTTTCAAACCTGTGTTTCCGGCCTGTGTTTGTACTATCCTAGTGTCGCGAGTGTCAATCTGAATGTATTGTGTGAGGTTTGCATGATACGCCAAGCTTTCATGTAGCCTATACTTGATTGGACACTGAGTTTTATCAGTTTGGAGACCGATGATGACGTATGTCTTATAAGGCTTGTCTGTTACTATTTATTCGAGCAGAGCACATGTAAAGGGTTTTTCAGCGCGATGTTTACGGGTCAAAATATGTGTATTAAAGTGCTTTTGCCTCTACGACATTTTCTGGATGTATGTTTATTGTGGCTAAAAGGATGATCATAGGCCTTTTTTCTCGCCATGCATGACCAAGCATTCAAATTTGGATCTCTCGTCAAAATGGAACAGAGCCCATTTCTGTCAAAGGAGACCCGTGCAAAGTGGAAGACATGACCCATATGCCCCTAGATGCTACTACAATAGTGTTATTCTTATATGATAGCATTGCAAGTGTACCTGTATACAGGCCTCTGAGAATGACCCGACTATAGTAATCGACTACAATACAATAGTTTAAGGTTTCTCATGTCCGAAGTTCAACGTCATTATCTCTCCAGCATAGGGCTTTATGTGTTCCAGTTTAAACGTTGTCAGTGCATGCAGCCGTGCGCACTCCCGTCCCATGGGTTAAAGCATTATTGGCATAATAAAGGCATGTTTTTCCACGGAAGGGAGGAGAGCGCAGACGTCAGTGGCATTCGCGATGACAACCTTATCGAGCTGCTGGCTTATTGAAGGGACAAAAAAGGTAATAGATTAAAACATCGAGAGGAGGATATTGACAAGGATGAGCCCCTCTGCTCCTATCATTTTCGGTGTGTCTGTCAGGCTCCTCAAGGTACCAGAGATGTGTGGCATCTCCCCCTGACGGCATAAGGCTGGGAAAGGTGTGGAATACGTCAGAGCGGATGCTCTAGATCCACGGTTGAATATGGGCAGAGACTTGGCTTCGGCAGTACATAAGGTACAGGTACAAATATCGCAATGTGCTAGATGACGTGTCAAGTACCAACGGTGTGCGATGGGAGTCATGCGCTTTCGGATCCCCTGTCCACATTGAGAAGGACAAATAGAGGACAGATGTAGGCCTATGTCCATTGATCTATTAGATAGATGTAGGCCTATGTCCATTGATCTATTAGATAGATGTAGGCCTATGTCCATTGATCTATTAGATAGATGTAGGCCTATGTCCATTGATCTATTAGATAGATGTAGGCCTATGTCCATTGATCTATTAGATAGATGTAGGCCTATGTCCATTGATCTATTAGATAGATGTAGGCCTATGTCCATTGATCTATTAGATAGATGAGGACTATGTCCATTGATCTATTAGATAGATGTAGGCCTATGTCCATTGATCTATTAGATAGATGTAGGCCTATGTCCATTGATCTATTAGATAGATGTAGGCCTATGTCCAATAAATACAGAGAAATGTCAATGCACGTGGTCATACGGGAAGATGAGTGTCTGTCATAATGACTGGAGAGTATTTTTAAATCTTTATTTAACTAGGCAAGTCAGTTAAGAACAAATTCTTATTTTCAATGATGGCCTAGGAACAGTGGGTTAACTGCCTGTTCAGGGGCAGAATGACAGATTTGTACCCCCCCCCCTCTCTCTCTCTCTCTCTCTCTCTCTCTCTCTCTCACACACACACTCACACACACACTCACACACACACTCACACACACACACACACACACACACACACACACACACACACACACACACACACACACACACACACAAATCAAAGGATTACGGTAGGACTACTTGTGCTTCATCTCCCATTAGCGATGTTGAACCAAACAATCATAAAACACAGCGGACCTATATATTTTCAAATGTTGACTGGGTTTAGCGTGTATTATTTGGACACACGTGGGCTGGTACTTACACCTTTATTGTTCCTCATTTCAATAGCTTCCATTGAGGAAAATAAATATATGAATATGATATGAAAATAAACCAAAATAGTAAGCCAATTCACCGTCCTCACCACTCTCACACCGAACACACCCACAGTTCCATTAACCTGCCTTTTTCTTTTATATTTTGAATTTGGATTGCAACCATTGGAAAGTGGCAAAAGCAAATATTGGTATGAATTGGATGAGTTTCAAGCTGCCACAAAACAGTAAGTTTACACACTGGTCTAAAACGACAGATTTTTCTTTAAAGAACTGTTACTTATTCCGAACACGTCACGTTACGTTTTTCAGGCAAAACATGTCTGCTAGCTGAACTCGAGGTTGAAATCCACCTGAGAGAGCTGCTATTGTGCGCTAGGCCTCGCCAGCTAGCTCGGGCTCTCAGGAGATAGCCGGAACCGATTGGACTAGCAACGTAAGTGATGCTGACGTTTCTTTTTCCGTGGAGAGTTTGGGAAACGTTTAGTTATTTCTAATGATAGACATTCTCCTTATTGGTTTGAAATTGGGCCACCATCTGATCAGTTTTGGACACAAAAAAAAGGATTGTTTGATTAGACATTGACATCTTGTTGTCCCATTTTACTTTTTTTGTGAGGGTAAAATCCTGAAAGACACCGTCATTCCTGAATACTAGGGGTGTTTCTGTATAAATAGTCATACATATAAACAACGATGTTCATCAGGGGTTTGGTATTTGTGTTGGTTGATAGACCAGGCCAGTCATGTTTGTCGGTCGTCTAGCCACTTTCAAACATTGGCCTGCCTACCAGTTGGTTGATGCCCTAGGCTGTATACACAGTTTAAATATATATGTTATTTAGATATAAATATATGCTATTTTCGTGAACACAATTCTTCTTAAATGTTACATACAATGGTCCATATGTGATCAAAAGTTCCCAATAGTCAATTAATGAACTTGTCGTTTTCTCTGCTCAAAATCTGACCTGCTAATATGACACGTGTTTTCACTGAATGTTACATAGTGAATAGCCTATTTGCATGTTAAATTACGATAACATGTTACACAAATGTTGAGCCTGTAGCATATCCAAAATGAGCTCATTGTTTCACATGATTTAAAATACAATTATTTTCCTTGCTTCAAATATTTTATTTGAAATAATAGAAATTTGCAAGATAATTTTCAGTAAAGCCAATTGATCACAATGTATTAATTTTAAGAGATCATTTTATATAACATTTAATTCCACAAATTTGTCCAATAATCTTTTAAAATAAACCTAGACCCTTGTTTGTGTTTCGAATCTTTCGAAATGTAATCGATATCTACAAAATGACCGTTGGTATTATATTTTATGTTTGCCATGAGGACAGAGAGCTGGCGTCTGTCTCTATATCGTTTGCGTCACCGTGCAGGGCCGTGCTTATGAAATCATTAATGCGATTACTTGTGTAGACTTGTTTAAAACGCCAATAACGCAGGAAGCACAAGGAAATAAGGACATGTATTAACACAGGCCTATTGGAAAATACATGTATGTCATTGTAAAACATGTCCACCCAATTGTGCCAGAGTATGAGTCCACAAACAGGGTTTTATTTATTTATTTGTAGTTTGACAATTTGAATCTCACAATAAATTACATTTATACTATAATGTTCGAGTTTTATCCAAAATAAATGGCCAAAACAGAAAATATAATTTCCAATACTATTTCAAATAAAACGTTGTTCTTGCAACATTCATTCGATAATCTTCATGCTTCATAGTTGGTCCATGGTTAAATTGTAAATGTATTTTTATGCAATAATATTACAATATTAGGACAACCTATCAGATATTACTATGGTTAGAGTTACTATACTCAACGTTACTATACTCACTACTATAGTCAACGTAGGCTATCTTTAGCAACTGTTCTACGGCAGTTCTATCTATGATGCATAGTATGATCCATATCTATGTCAGTTTATGATATATAGGCTAGGCCTGTATTCAATTGAATTCAAAATACATAATATTTACCAAAAGAACCCAGCTGTAGGCTATAGGCTACCAACATGTGTCGTTTTTGCCTGGAGTTTCATATCCGTCTGTCTATATGAAGCCTATCCGCTATTCTCTTCTTTCTTTCTGTAGCCTACACGAGGCCTTTGGAACCACTGAACGTTCCCCTACACCAGCAGTAACACCGTATGAACTCTGGGTACCAGGACGACGAACACCGTATGAACTCTGGGTACCAGGGCGACGAGGATTGAATTAAAAACACCAAGTAAAGAAAACTCGGGGTCATTCCGCGGTCACCATTCCTCTCTGAGGCTGTTTGTCACAGCAGCCCCGAACCCAAACAAAAGTTTAAAGACCACACTGGGCAAACAACACAGTCACAATCTAGCTACACAATCTAGCTACACAATCTAGCTACAAAGCAATACTCCTTCTCGGTTTTAGCAGGACACATCTGTTGTAGGTATAATTCACGTTTTTACGTATGACCTCAGAATAAAGGTATGTTAGAACAACCCTTTCACTGACTCCGGCCGGTAGATTCTGCTCACGTGGTGTTCTTGTGTAAGCCTAGTTGATGGTACCCATTAGGCTCGCGGATAAACAGTGTTCATGATAGATGTCTGACGTAAACAATTACGGCCTTGTGATGGGGGAATAGATGTTTAAAAGTTTTGACATAAGGAGGTGACGTAGATTATGAAATTGAATAAATATTTCATCGTGTATCCTGGATTTGGACCAGGAAGGACAATTTGTACAAAACAACTTGAGCATTGGAGAATGTAATGCAACATTTTATTATCCAAATGTAAAAACACTTTTTGAGTGCTCACATGAAATTTTCAAGTGAAATCTAAATATGTCGGGAATATTTCTATTTGTCTTGATATATTCTAGGGAGGCCTAATGTTATCATTTTTCTCGTTTCCAAACCAACCGTTTTTTTTCGGCGGTAAAAGTACCATAATCTAATTATATTAACTTTCAACAAGTGGTTTTAATAACTGATTCAACTGAATCGGAAAGGTATTAGCACGTTTGCCATAACAACTTCGTTTGTTTATTTTTTTGATTATCTTTTGTAAACTAGATTAATTGAATGCTTTAGACCAAAACTAATTATTTGAGGAAGCGTCTAATATAATATCGTAATTTCATTTTTTCTCTCTTTCAACTGGATCGTTAAGATCATAGTAATAGTAGGCTAATGTCTCTAGAAACGTTTTCTCGTCATTTGTTTTTGTAACCATTAGACCAATACATAAACTAACTGTTATAATATGCAATTCCGATATAGGCCCTACAATTTCAGGGTTGCAACTCTCCCCCTTTCAATTTTATTCAAATAAGTTAATGCTTAACATTGTGGAAATAAAAAAGATACCACAAACCACTACATTTTCAATAACATGTACAGCTGATTGTTATATTATCTGACAAAATTAACTTGCTAAAAACATAACTAAATCATCTTAACAGGAACCAAATACTACTGTGTGTGATAAAGTTTTCTCAGATGAGTCTGATGGATGCAACTCTCAAATGCATTGTTAGCAACAAAAATAAATATCTATTCGTTCAACGGTTTACTTCAGTTTTTAACTTTGTTTGATTCTTCGTTTTCCCAGCAAGCCTTGCTTTCTGGACTTCTGTTGTGTTTATCGATGTCGTCTCTGCAAGAGTGATTGAGGCAGGCTGGCGCGGACATTCGGGCTGGCGCGCACACTCTTTCAACAATTTGTTAAACTTAATGCGTTCCATTTGTAAACTAAAACCCTCTCAGAAGTTTGAAACGTTATTTATCACGAATCTGTCCATTTAGTTTTCTATTCTTCAGACTTTTCTCTATCCAAGGAAGACTCCTTTGGGGAGTAGACAGCACAGAGCCAGTTTTTCTTCCCAAAACGTTTCTATCTTTTTTTTCTCAACATGAATCAATGTTGTGAAGTGGATAGTGTCTCCAAAGGATACGCCATAAACAGTTTGGGGTTTTAGTGCTCAATGACAAGAATAGCACGAGGTGATGTTTGAACATGCTAAACAGATCTGAGACATCCACCATTGAACTTCTCTCTCTCTCTCTATGTGTGTGTGAGCGTCTGTCTGTATGTGTTTGTGGATCTATTTCACCTTGTAGACATGAACCTATAGGCCTACCTATGTTCTGAAGAAATCATCAAACAACACTTTGTGTTTCTGTGATCAGGTATGACGTCTGTCCTCACTTCTGCTCCCTTCTTTAGGCAGAGAGCCGAAGAAGAGTCATCAGATGATGATAAGAAGGAACATGTGATAAAGGGATGATATGACATCATCAGCAGCCATCACAGTGTGAAAGGGACAGGACAGCTGAAGGTACACAGGTATTCACACGCAAATACACACACACACGCACGCACACACACACACACACACACACACACACACACACACACACACACACACACACACACACACACACACACACACACACACACACACACACACACACACACACACACACTGAACAGTACAAGTAAACACCCACAGCAATAGGCCCTTGGGCCCTCAATACAACTGATTGTGGTTATCACACACACACATGCATGTACGTGTGCTACAAATACACACACACACACACAAAGTTATGTAACCTCCTATTCACCTGTGTGAAAAAGTAATTGCCCCCTTACACTCAATAACTGGTTGTGCCACCTTTAGCTGCAATGACTCCAACCAAATATTTCCTGTAGTTGTTGATTAGTCTCTCACCTCACCGTGGAGTAATTTTGATATAAGGTTCTTACTGTAGAATGCAGTGTTTGGTTTTCACCAGACATAATGGGACCCATCTCTTCCAAAAAGAGCAAACTCAAGTTTGCCAAAAAACACCTGGAAGTACCTGGATGATCATCGAGACTCTTGGAAGAATGTTCTATGGACAGATGAGTCAAAAGTATAACGTATTGGACAACATCGGTCCCATTATGGCTGGCGAAAACCAAACACTGCATTCCACAGTAAGACCCTTATGGCGGTAGTGTGATGGTTTGGGGATGCTTTGGTGCCTCAGGACCTGGACGACTTGCCTTCATATAATGAACCATGAATTTAGCTCTGTATCAGAAACTTCTACAAGAGAATGTCAGGCCATCTGTCTGCCAGCTGAAAGGGAAAGAGGGATACTTAGTCAGCTGTACAACTGAATGTATTCAACTGAAATGTGACTTCTACATGTAACCCAACCCCTCTGAATCAGAGAGGTGTGTGTGTGTGTGTGTGTGTGGGGGGGGCTGGGTTAACTGCCATGCTCAGGGGCAGAACAACAGATTTTTACCTTGTCAGCTCTGAAGCTGAAGTGCAGCTGGGTCACGCAGAAAGACAGTGATCCAAAACACACAATCAAGTCCACAGGAAAATGGCTAAAAAGCAACAAATAGTCCAGACCTAATCCCAACTGAGATGGTGTGGCTGGACTTGAAGCGAGCAGTTCATGTTGAAAACCCACAAATGTCGAGAACATTAGAAATGGGGCAAATATTTATTCACAGCACTGTATACACACACACACACACACACACACACACACACACACACACACACACACACACACACACACACACACACACACACACACACACACACACACACACACCTCCCACATGATGCAATGACATACGTCCAGATCCTGAAAGTCAAACAGACAGACAGATGTACAGACAGATAGACAGATAGACAGATGTACAGACAGATAGACAGATAGACAGATAGACAGATGTACAGACAGATAGACAGAGACAGACTGATAGACAGATGGACAGACTGACAGAGACGGACAGGCAGACAGACAGACAGACATACAGACAGACAGACAGACAGACAGACAGACAGACAGACAGACAGACAGACAGACAGACAGACAGACAGACAGACAGACAGACAGACAGACAGACAGACAGACAGACAGACAGACAGACAGACAGACAGACAGACAGACAGACAGACAGGCTGATAGACAGACAGACAGACAGACAGACAGACAGACAGACAGACAGACAGACAGACAGACAGACAGACAGACAGACAGACAGACAGACAGACAGACAGACAGACAGACAGACAGACAGACAGACAGACAGACAGACAGGCTGATAGACAGACAGACAGACAAGACAGACAGACAGACAGACAGACAGACAGACAGACAGACAGACAGACAGACAGACAGACAGACAGACAGACAGACAGGCAAGACGGACAGACAGACAGACAGAGACAGGCTGATAGACAGACACACAGACAGACATACATACATACAGACAGACAGACAGACAGACAGACAGACAGACAGACAGACAGACAGACAGACAGACAGACAGACAGACAGACAGACAGACAGACAGAGAGAGAGACAGGCTGATAGACAGACAGACAGAACTCATCAGGGTAGTCTGGTTATTGGCACGTCGGCAGCCATTGACCCCTCCCCTCTGAGTGGCAGACAAAATGAATTCCACCATCGACAGATGTGGGTCTCCGGGTGCCGATTAAGGGATCGAGCCGATGGAGGGATTGACAGTATGATCGAGAAAAAAATAAAGAGAGAGAGAACGGTGATGAGAGAGAGAGGAAGAGTGTGAGAGATGACATTATGTCTCTCTGATGTTGCTTGTAGAATGTGCGATGTAGCGTTAGGCTGGAAATGCAGTTTAAAAAAAAAGCTACTATAGTTATCTCTAGTCCAGTTACATCTACTGCTTCACACAAGGTATAGATAGGGTTGTACATTTCAGTTTTTCTAGAAATCCTGGTTGGAGTATTCTCAGATTTCCTGCTTAATCCCCCGATTCTGAAAATCTTCCAACCAGGATTTCTGGAAAACCAGGACATTCTGGGAAAGTTACCAACATTTTACAACCCTACTTGGACAGGTTTTTTAAAATAACCTTTATTTAACTAGGAAAGTCAGTTAAGAACAAATTTTTATTTACAATGACGGCCTACACCAACTAAACCAGGACAATGCTGAGCCAATTACGCACCACCGTATGGCACTCCCAATCATGGCCAGGTGGAATACAGCCTGGATTCAAACTAGGGTGTCTGTAGTGACGCCTCTAGCACTGAGATGTAGTGCCTTAGACTGCTGCGCCACTCGGGAGTTTGGTTAACTAGGTGAACTAGGTCAGGTTAAGTCATTGAAGAGTGTCTATAATGAACAATTGAAAATACAGGAATTACAACCACCTAAACATGTCAAACGATAAAGCAATAAAAAGAGAGTGAATGATACTGTTTATTGCTCCCAAGGGTGAACTTTAGCTCAATAAACATCAGTTTCATGGGCCTGTCAAGTAGTGAGCAGCCAATCACTTTCTTATTTTTATTGGATTAGAAGCAAGTCTCACCTGTACTTACATGATAATAATGAGTCTATTAGCAGTCTTGTCTCTCCGTTTAAAGATCCTCTCCTCAGCAGTCTTCAGGCCTTCTGATGAAGGCATGCGGGATGGAGACAACAGAGAGTGGAGGGATGGGGAGAGCAGAAAGAGGATGAATGGAGAGAAGAGAGAGAGTGGAGGGATAGAGGGGACAGAGAGAGGAGGGATAGAGGGGACAGAGAGGGGAGGGAAGGAGGGAACAGAGAGAGGAGACATGGAGGGTTCAGAGAGAGGAGGGATAGAGAGAGAAGAGAGAGAGGAGGGGTGGAGGGAACAGAGAGAGGAGGGATAGAGAGAGAAGAGAGAGGGGAGGGATGGAGGGAACAGAGAGAGGAGGAGAGAGAGAGAGAAGAGAGAGGGGAGGGATGGAGGGAACAGAGAGAGGAGGGATAGAGAGAGAAGAGAGAGGAGGGATAGAGAGAGAAGAGAGAGGAGGGATAGAGAGAGAAGAGAGAGGAGGGATAGAGAGAGAAGAGAGAGAGGAGGGATGGAGGGAACAGAGAGAGGAGGGATAGAGAGAGAAGAGAGAGAGGAGGGACAGAGAGAGAAGAGAGAGAGGAGGGATAGATAGAGAAGAGAGAGAGGAGGGATAGAGAGAGAAGAGAGAGGAGGGATAGAGAGAGAAGAGAGAGAGGAGGGATGGAGGGAACAGAGAGAGCAGGCATGGAGGGTTCAGAGAGAGGAGGGATAGAGAGAGAAGAGAGAGAGGAGGGATGGAGGGAACAGAGAGAGGAGGGATAGAGAGAGAAGAGAGAGAGGAGGGATAGAGAGAGGAGAGAGGAGGGATAGAGAGAGAAGAGAGAGAGGAGGGATAGAGAGAGAAGAGAGAGAGGAGGGATGGAGGGAACAGAGAGAGGAGGGATAGAGAGAGAAGAGTGAGAGGAGGGATGGAGGGAAGAGAGAGAGCAGGCATGGAGTGTTCAGAGAGAGGAGGGATAGAGAGAGAAGAGAGACAGGAGGGATGGAGGGAACAGAGAGAGGAGGGATAGAGAGAGAAGAGAGAGAGGAGGGATAGAGAGAGAAGAGAGAGAGGAGGGATAGAGAGAGAGGAGAGAGAGTAGGGATGGAGGGAACAGAGAGAGGAGGGATAGAGAGAGAAGAGAGAGAGGAGGGATGGAGGGAACAGAGAGAGCAGGCATGGAGTGAAGAGAGAGAGGAGGGATAGAGAGAGAAGAGAGAGAGGAGGGAAGAGAGAGAGGAGGGATGGAGGGAACAGAGAGAGGAGGGATAGAGAGAGAAGAGAGAGAGGAGGGATGGAGGGAACAGAGAGAGGAGGGATAGAGAGAGAAGAGAGAGAGGAGGGATGGAGGGAACAGAGAGAGGAGGGATAGAGAGAGAAGAGAGAGAGGAGGGAAGGAGGGAACAGAGAGAGCAGGCATAGAGGGTTCAGAGAGAGGAGGGATAGAGAGAAAAGAGAGAGAGGAGGGATGGAGGGAAGGGAAAACAAAGAATTGAGGGCTTGAGGGAGCAGAAAGTGGAAGGGCATGTGATGAGGTTTCTCTGGTTTAGACCTGAAATGACTGATGGAAGACCAGCACATCTGAAAGAGAGAAGAAGACTGGGGGGAGAGGGGAGAGAGACATGGTGATCTATAAAATAATGACAAAGGCTGAGAGGGAAATTGAATCCGAAGGAGTGGAGCGAGAAAATGCATTAAAATGAAATGCATTTAGAGATATTGCGAGGAATTTTATTTTAAACAGAGAGTGAAAGAAAGAGAGTGAGAGAGAAAGACACTGGGAGAGATAAAGAGAGGGAATTGGAAGAAAGAAAGAGAGCATGAGATGGAGACCGCAGTAGAGAAAACAATTTAGGAAGAGAGCGAGAGCGCAAGGGAATGGGAGGAGAAGGAAACCCAGGGTAGAGACAGAGTAGTCCATCCATCACGTAAGTCTCGACCTCACTGTGACCCCAGCCTGGCAGCCAATAAGACGCCCCCATCCCCAGTACCCCCTCGCCACACACACACACATAAACACATAAACACACAGAGAGAGAGAGAGAGAGAGAGAGAGAGGGGGGATCGGGTATCAATTGACACAGAGGGGAGTCTGGATGCTCCCTTTGTGTCGCCCATCAGCACCTCCCAGAATGCTTTGTTTTTACGTGACTAATGTGAGTACCAACACCTGACAGAAAGGCTACTCCTCCACACAAACACACACACACACACATGCACGCTCGCACGCACGCTCGCACACACACACACTGATGGGCAAGCCCATCCCCCTCTCTCACCAGACAGGAATGGTCACTGTACGGAATCACGGTATTGGAAGCTGCACATGGAACACTCCAGAATCATCCCCAGGATTTCCAGCAGGCTTTGTTATAATCACATATAAACCATGGATTAGACAATGTTGTCATAAATACCCCAAATCAGTAAAGTGATCTCTGATCTGTGGCAATAATTTGGACACTAACTCTGACTCTGGCCTATAGAACTACACGGTCAACCATAGAATCAGCAGAGCGAGAGAGAGAAAGAGAGAGAGAGGGAGAGAGAGAGCAGAGAGAGGGAGAGAGAGAGGGAGAGAGAGAGCAGAGAGAGAGGGAGAGAGCAGAAAGAGCGAGAGGGAGAGAGCGTGAGAGTGAGAGCAGAGAGAGAGATGGAGAGGGGAGATAGGGAGAAAGCAGAGAGAGAGAGAGAGAGGGAGAGGGCGATAAAGTAGAGAGTGAGAGAGAGTATTGAGAGAGAGAGAGAAAGAGTGAGCAGAGAGCGAGAGAGGGAGAGAGAGAGATTGTTAGAGAGAGAGAGAGAAATAGAGAGCAGGAGAGAGAGAGAGAGAGAGAGAGAGAGAGAGAGAGAGAGAGAGAAAAGAGGGAGAGAAAGAGAGAGAGAGCAGAGAGAGATAGAGAGCAGAGAGAGATAGAGAGAAAGAGAATGACAGAAAGAGAGCGGAGGGAGAGAAATAGTGAGGCGAGAGAGAGCAGAGGGAGAGAGAAAGAGAGATAGCAGAGGGAGAGAGAGAGAAAAACAGAGGGGAGAGAGAGAAAAAGGGAGAGAGAAAGAGAGATAGCAGAGGGAGAGAGAGAGAAACAGAGAGGGAGAGAGAGAGAAAGAGAGATAGCAGAGGGAGAGAGAGAAACAGAGAGGGAGAGAGAGAAACAGAGTGAGAGAGGGAGAGAGAGGGAGAGGGAGAGAGAGGGAGAGGGAGGTAGGGAGAGTGAGAGAGAAAGCAGAGAGATCGAAAGGAAATGAAATTGAGTTGAGAGAGGTCATTGCATGTTTTTACAAAAATACAGATTTAAGGTAAACAGGATACTACCCTCCAGAACATAACCCTCACTCCAAATCGAAACTCCAAATCTACAACCTGATTTTGGACAAAATGACCTGGAATGATTCTGGAAGGATTTTATTTACCGTGGATTCTTACTGCCAAGGACGATCCAGAAAACTTTCTGAAAAACCAGCAACAGGCAAAATATCATCCAACCTGGAACTGACTAGGAAATGTTCAGTCTGAAGCTACTTTGAACGCCTAGAGTGAAAAGAACATTACAATAAATTCTAGATATTTAACGTTATGAAGACTGAATGCTAAGTTAAAAGGCTACCAAGCTTGCTAGGAAACGACTGCAACATTAATTAGCACTGAAGTGTGAGAGGTGTGAAGCCCCTGAGCCCAACAACGGCAGCAGAGTTCCTCCCCCACCCAAATGCAGAGGCCTCTTTGGCTCCCTGCTCCATGACATCCCTCTGTACAGTACCCCTTGGACATAAAAATGACAAGGCACAGAAAGACCACAAAGAGAACCTCCTCATGGACAATCCAGAGACACTTTTTGCTGACCGCTACAAAAAGGGGAATGTAAACAACCTAGTCTTCCACACAGACCATCCCTGGTAATGGCACACAGCTATAAGAACACACTAACCCTATTTAAAGAGAGAAGTATTGACATTGGGTGGAAAATTTGAATATTGGAAAACGAGGACACTGAGACTGAGCCACCCTCTGTCAATAAATCAATCAATCAATCAATCAAATGTATTTATAAAGAGAGTTGAAAACAGCAGGTTCCGGACAAGGTAGCACGTCCGGTGAACATAGCCGCAGGCAGAACAGTTAAAACTGGAGCAGCAGCACAACCAGGTGGACTGGGGACAGCCAGGAGTCATCAGGCCAGGTATTACTGATGCATGGTCCTAGAGCTCAGGTCCTCCGGAGGGGAGGGAGAGAGGAAGAGAGAGAGAATTAGAGGGAGGATACTTAAATTCACACAGGACACCAGATAAGACAGGAGAATTATACCAGATATGACAGACTGACCCTAGCTCCCTGGCACATAGACTATTGCAGCATAGATATTGGAGGCTGAGATAGGCGGTGGTCAGGGGACACTGTGGCCCCGTCCGACGATACCACTGGACAGGGCCAACAAAGCAAAATATAACCCCACCCATGTTGCCGAAGCACAGCCCCCTCACCACTTGAGGGATGTCAACCTGTACAAGAATTGAACAGTGGTGTTGCAGGGCAACTTCATACATTTCCAACAGGACCTCCGCAGAATCAGGCAGGAGAAGCTTTCTCTTGGTGACGACTCCCCCACCCCGAGCGAGTCTGATCACACCTCTTCAAACTGTCCTGCAGACGAGGATAGTCACCCCCCCCCCCAGCACTGAACACACCCGGGTCCCACAATGCACTGTTCCTCCATCATTGAGAGGGATAAATTCACAGAGCTGGAGAGAGTCATGGTGGAGCTGAGAGAGCTAGTCCACACACTCCAGACAGCACAGACACACGAAACAGACCAGCACAACACCACCCCCTCTACAGTACCCAGAGGGCTGGAGGTGGAGATAGACGACTGTCTGATAGAGCTGGCTGCACTCCGGTCCGAGGTGAGAGAACTTAAGGAGGAGAGAGAGGAACACATGGCACAGCTAACAGAGGAACACAGCCCAGCTAACAGCACTGCAGGAAGAGGTGAGAAAGCTAAGGTGTAACAATCAACCACTCATGAGAAAGCTAGCCATCCCCCCGGAGAAACCAACAGGACAGCCCACTTCAGACCTCAACCAGTCTTAACACCACAGCAGGACAGTCAAGGCCCTCCCCCCCGTCAGGCCCGTCAGCTCTCCTGGCAACACCCCCACACCTACAGAGGACAAAAGACAGAGATTGTGCTCCTCATTGAATGAAATGGGAAATACATTGATGAGAGGTAACTTTTTCTAAAACACAAGTGGCTAAACTCTGTTGTCCGAACACCCCGGCGTGCCATGGAGCTGTTGTCAGAGGACCGACTAGGGTCCCCCAGCCACATCATAAGGCACAAACAACCTGAGAGCCCAGCAGGAAAGGGTGGCCACAGCACTCAAGGGAGTGATTGAAAAGCGTATTCCACTTTCCCCAACGCACAAGTGGTTATCTCCACCCTGCTACCACGAAAAGACTTACCCTGCCACCATACAGCAAGTGAATGCAAGCATTTCCTGGGACTGTGCCTCAAAACCAAATGTTTACCTGGCACACCACTACTCTTGAACAGCCTTTATGACCAGGTCGACCTCTACAAGACAGCAGTTACCCACCTTTGCCAGGACCCTGAAGGACATCACCAGCAAACGCAGCCCAAGAACCTCACACAGAAGCAACAGAGAAACGGACACCCTGCCCAGACTAGCGAGACACCGCCCCAGAACTGCAGTGGCCTCTACCTGGAGGATCTGCACCAAGAGGACCTACACCCAGACCATAGCACCACCAGCCACATCCCCACCCCAACCAGTCGACCCCTCCCCAAACAAACTCTAGCCACACCCTATATAGTCCCCCCCACATCAGTACTATGCCCCTTCTGCCCCCCATGCCCCCGCCCCTTCAGCAAGAACCTTAACATGACAGCAGGACATATGCCCAGGCCGTGAGCAGAGCAACAGGCCCAACCCCCCACTATCATCTGCCTTTGGCCTAAAGAGCAGGAACCCATACTTCATCAAAGAAATTGGAAATACAGACATTGTCATCTTACAAAAACATGATATGGAGGAGACGGACCTACTGATTACCCTCTAGGTTACAGAGAGCTGGTAGTCCCATCCACCAAACTACCAGGTAAGAAACGGGGAAGGGACTCAGGGGGTATGCTAATTGGGTAGAGCAGACCTGACACTCTATTAAATTAGTCATAACAGGAACATTTTACATCTGGCTAGAAATTAATAAGGACATTTTCTCAACAGAGAAACATTTCCTCATGTGTGCTATCTATATCCCCCCAATAGAATCCCCATATTTAACAATGACAGCTTCTCCATCCTAGAGGGGGCGATCAACCATTTCCAGTCCCAGGGACATGTACTAGTCGGTGGCGACCTAAATGCCAGAACTGGACAAGAACCTGACACTCTCAGCACACAGGGACACACACACACACCCGGAGGTGACAGCATTCCCTGCCAAATATGCCCCCCCCCTAGACACAACTATGGCAAAACAACCAACAAAAATGGGTCAGAAGTCCTGCAGCTCTGTCTCATGCTGGGTCTGTACATAGTCAATGGTAGGCTTTTAGGGGACTCATACAGTAGGTACACATACAGCTCATTCCTTATAAGTAGTACTGTAGACTACTTTATCACTGACCTCAACCTAGAGTCTCTCAGAGCGTTCATAGTCAGCCCACTGACACCCCTAGCAGATCACAGCAAAGTCACAGTCCACCTAAACAGAGCAATACTCAGTAATGAGGCGGCAAAGCCAAAGGAACTGAATATTATTAAGAAATGCTACAGATGGAACAACAAATGTAGAATTACTAATGCTAGCATTGGATGTGCTCGTGGAAGCAGAACAACTTGTGTCATCAACAGGTGCAGGTGTAGTACTGCTGGTAGTAGTAGTACTACCAGTAGAGCTGGTATGTGTCTCTATGGATGCAGAACAACTTGTGTCATCAACAGGTGCAGGTGTAGTACTGCTGGTAGTAGCAGTACTACCAGTAGAGCTGGTATGTGTCTCTATGGAAGCAGAACAACTTGTGTCATCAACAGGTGCAGGTGTAGTACTGCTGGTAGTAGCAGTACTACCAGTAGAGCTGGTATGTGTCTCTATGGAAGCAGAACAACTTGTGTCATCAACAGGTGCAGGTGTAGTACTGCTGGTAGTAGCAGTACTACCAGTAGAGCTGGTATGTGTCTCTATGGAAGCAGAACAACTTGTGTCATCAACAGGTGCAGGTGTAGTACTGCTGGTAGTAGCAGTACTACCAGTAGAGCTGGTATGTGTCTCTATGGATGCAGAACAACTTGTGTCATCAACAGGTGCAGGTGTAGTACTGCTGGTAGTAGCAGTACTACCAGTAGAGCTGGTATGTGTCTCTATGGAAGCAGAA
Organism: Oncorhynchus tshawytscha; assembly: GCF_018296145.1. Classification (NCBI taxonomy): domain Eukaryota; kingdom Metazoa; phylum Chordata; class Actinopteri; order Salmoniformes; family Salmonidae; genus Oncorhynchus; species Oncorhynchus tshawytscha. The sequence continues at coordinate 25,998,973 of NC_056459.1, forward strand.
CAACTTGTGTCATCAACAGGTGCAGGTGTAGTACTGCTGGTAGTAGCAGTACTACCAGTAGAGCTGGTATGTGTCTCTATGGATGCAGAACAACTTGTGTCATCAACAGGTGCAGGTGTAGTACTGCTGGTAGTAGCAGTACTACCAGTAGAGATAGAACATCTCCATGGACGCGGACCTCACTGTTTTTTAAACCATTTTCGAGCAAACAGAATGAGCAGTAGCTACATACAGACCGTTAGTGGAGGAGTGATAGTTAATGTAACCTTTACTTAACTAGGCAAGTCAGTTAAGAACACATCCTTATTTACAATGACAACCTAGCAGGGAACAGTGGGTTAACTGCCTTGTTCAGGGAGAAACAAATTAGTATTATTTTTGTTAACCTTCTCAGCTCAGGGATTTGATCCAGCAACCTTTCGGTTACTGGCCCAACACGTTAACCACTGGGCTACCTGCCACTTTGGATGTTAATTGCTTGACTAGGCTACCTGCATTGTGTTGTTATTTCACAGAACACTAGATGGTTTAATTGTATCTTTGGTAGTGAAGCGAGGCTACACAGGCAAGAAAAAAACCTCACCCAAGTGTATAGTCCCGTTAGAAAACATAAATGGACTGTTTAAAAATGTGAAAAAAATACAAATAAATAAATATATATATATATATATATATATATTTTTTTTTTTCACTCAGCAAAAAAAGAAACATCCCTTTTCAGGACCCTGTCTTTCAAAGATAATTTGTAAAAACCCAAATAACTTCACACGGTTTCCAATGCTTGTTCAATGAACCATAAACAATATATGAACTTGCACTGGTGGAACGGTCGTTAAGACACTAACAGCTTACAGACGGTAGGCAATTAAGGTCACAGTTATGAAAACTTAGGACACTAAAGAGGCCTTTCTACTGACTCTGAAAAACACCAAAAGAAAGAAGCCCAGGGTCCCTGCTCATCTGTGTGAACGTGCCCTAGGCATGCTGTAAGGAGGCATGAGGACTGAGATGTGGCCAGGGCAATAAATTGCAATGTCCGTACTGTGAGATGCCTAAGACAGCGCTACAGGGAAACAGGACGGACAGCTGATCGTCGTCGCAGTGGCAGACCACGTGTAATAACACCTGCACAGGATCTGTACATCCGAATATCACACCTGCGGAACAGGTACAGGATGGGAACAACAACTGCCCGAGTTACACCAGGAACGCACAATCCCTCCATCAGTACTCAGACTGTCCGCAATAGGCTGAGAGAGGCTGGACTGAGGGCTTGTAGGCCTGTTGTAAAGGCAGGTCCTCACCAGACGTCACTGGCAACAACGTCGCCTATGGGCACAAACCCACCGTTGCTGGACCAGACAGGACTGGCAAAAAGTGCTGACTGATGAGTCGCGGTTTTGTCTCACCAAGGGTGATGGTCGGATTTGCATGGCCAACAAAGAGCCCGGATCTCAATCCCATTGAGCACGTCTGGGACCTGTTGGATCGGAGGGTGAGGGCTAGGGCCATTCCCCCCAGAAATGTCTGGGAACTTGCATGTGCTTTGGTGGAAGAGTGGGGTAACATCTCACAGCAAGAACTGGCAAATCTGGTGCAGTCCACAAAGAGGAGATGCACTGTAGTATTTAATGCAGCTGGTGGCCACACCAGATACTGACTTACTTTTGATTTTGACCCCCTCTTTGTTCAGGGACACATTATTCCATTTATGTTAGTCACATGCCTGTGGAACTTGTTTAGTTTATGTCTCAGTTGTTGAATCTTGTTATGTTCATACAAATATTTACACGTGAAGTTTGCTGAAAATTAACGCAGTTGAGTTTATTTTTTTGCTGAGCTTATATTTTTTTATGCGAATCACATTTTTATTTGGCGTACCCCCGACGGCATTGATCGTAACCCTGGGGGTAGTTTGGGAATACCGGCCTTTGAGCATACAAAAAACTATACAAACCTTGGCGTAAATATCAGAGCCACAGGTAACTTACACAAAGCTGTGAACGATCTGAGAGAGAAGGCAGGAAGTGCCTTCTACGCCATCAAAAGGAACACAAAATTCGACATATGAATTAGGATCTGGCTAAAAATACTTTAATCAGTTATAGAACACATTGCCATTTATGGTTGTGAGGTCTGGGATCCAGTCACAAACAACAATTCACAAAATTGGACAAACACCAAATTGAGACTCTATACAACGAAAAATCACCAAATACTGCATGCAGAGCAGAATCAGCCAGATACCCACTAATGATCAACATCCAGAAAAGAGTCATTGAATTCTACAACCACCTCAACGGAATGATTCCCAAACCTTCCATAACAAAGCCATCACCCACAGAGAGATAAACCTGGAGAAAAGTCCCCTAAGTAAGCTGGTTATGGGGATCTGTTCACAAACACAAACAGAGGCCCAGGACAGCAACACAATTACACCCAATAAAATCATGAGAAAAAATATATAATTACTTGATACATTGATACTAAAAAAAAAACAGAGCAAACTAGAATACCTGACCACTGTGACTGACCCAAAATGAAGGAAAGCTTTGACTTTGTACAGACTCAGTGAGCATAGCCTTGCTATTGTGGCAGACCTATTGAGGCAGACCCTTGGGCAGACCTGGCTCTCAAGAGAATACAGGCTTGTGCTCACTGCCCACAAAATGAGGTGAAAACTCAGCTGCACTTCCTAACCTCCTGCCAAATGTATGACCATATTAGAGACCCACATGTCCCTCAGATTACACAGACACACAAAGAATTTGAAAACAAACCCGATTTTGATAAACTCCCTTACCTACTGGGTGAAATACCACGGCGTGCCATCACAGCAGCAAGATTTGTGACCTGTTGCCACAAGAAAGGTGAAACCATTGAATTACAAACACCATCGTAAATACAACCCATATTTATGTTTATTTCTTTTCCCTTTTGTATTTCGCTTTAACTATTTGCACATCGTTAACTATTTGACATTTGAGATTTAACCATCTGTTAATTTTTATTGAGATCATTGCTAACATATCACAGAGAGAAACAAGCCTGTGATCTTTACCTACAGTGGCCATTCCCAGAAACACCTTTCTGGAGATCATTGCTAACATATCCCACCCCAGAGAAACCTAGGGTTTCACCACCCTCAGATTAAATGTCTACACGTCGGGAGAGTTCTGTTAGCGTGTGAGTTGCCCTAGGGGACATGGCAATGATCGTCAGATTGAGCTCACCTGCCTTTTCCTGAGAAGTGCTCAGCGTTCAAGCTGTCACTCCCCTTTATATGATGAACGTACGTTTTGACAGAGCAACGATGGCAACACAATATATGAGGGATTAGGGAACAATTTATGTGTTAACTGACATCTAAGAGACCTCATCCGCTTTTCTGGTTTACTGTTGCTGTCAGAGTCGGGTTAGCAACTGACGTACACGGTAGGTAGTATATTGGGTAGATCAGGGTGGATGTTTATCTGGTTCCTCGAAAAGCAGCAGTAGTAGTAGTAGTAACAGCAGCAGTAGTAGTAATAGTAGTATTATTAGTATGAGTAGAAGTAATATTTGTAGTGTAGTAGCAGTAGATGTAATAGTAGTAGTAGTAATAGTAATAGTAGTGGTATTAGTAGCATTAGTGGTAGAAGTAGCAGCAGTAGTAGTAGTAGCAGCAGTAGTTGTAGTAGTATTAGTAGTAGTAGCATTAGTATTAATATTAGCTGCAGTAGTTGTAATTGTAGTAGTAGTAGTATCAGTAGAAGTAATATTTGTAGTGTAGTAGCAGTAGAAGTAATAGTAGTAGTAGTAATAGTAATAGTAGTAGTATTAGTAGCATTAGTAGTAGAAGTAGCTGCAGTAGTAGTAGTAGACAGCAGCAGTAGTAGTAGTAGTAGTAGTAGGAACAGCATTAGTAGCAGTATTAGTAGCAGTAGCAGTAGTTGTAGTAGTAGTGGTATTAGTAGTAGTAGCAGCAGTAGTCATATTAATAGTAGTGGTAATAGTTGTTGTAGAAGTAATAGTAGTATTTGTAGTA